>NW_003852529.1:3439707-3442948 GCF_000181295.1 Otolemur garnettii | reverse complement strand
TTGTTGTTTGGCGGGTCCGGGCTGGGGATTCGAACCCGCCACCTTAGGTGTACGTGGCTGGCGCCTTAGCCGGTTGAGCTATAGGCGCCGAGCCTGATTAATGATATTCTAACAAACTGAGTCTGTTTTCTCAGAAAGACCAAGTTTTAGTGTAACATATTAAAACTTTGAAAAGCGAAATGAACCTCTAGCCTAAGCTTGAGAAATATTTAAGACTAACATGTAATTTGCATCTTTTAGATACTGTTCCAACTGCAAACTGGTGGCTCTCACCTCTATGAAGCATGGGTCTCTTTTGAGGGAACTTAAACAGAATTTCTTAACCACACCCACCCCACTCTCACCTCCAGTTTCTAAAAGGCTGAGTACCGTGCTCGGTCCACATACTGCTCCCGCTCATACCGGGCCATGTCATACAGAGAACTCCGTGCAGCTGCTGAAGCCTGAGATAACTCACTCTCTGGCCCATAACCGTAGCCCTCTCCAACTGTGGGGAGCACAGCTGCAGCACGCCGCAGCGGGCTCCTGTCCCTTCCATAATAGGATGAAGAGGTGGCAGCAGCAGCAGCCATAGCAGCTGAGGTGGCAGCAGAGCCAGAGTTCGGCAATAGGTGTCTGTCGTAGGGATCAACAGAAGTGGAGTTGAGGTGGCTGGTCACTGCTGTGCTTTGGACTTGAGGCAGATGGGACATGGTCTGTTCTGCATAATTGTACGCAGAAGCTGCTGCAGCCGCTGCCACTGCCTCATAAGAGCGAACCCGGTAACGCTTATAGTAGTCGAGGGCGCCATAAGCATCATTGTAGTACACAGACTCCCCGTAGCCCATGGTGTAAGGTGTGCGGACTGCTCCATACTGTTCATTGTACTGCTCAGTAAAGTCTGCCACGCGGCCTGTACGATCTACAGGGCACTCTTTGGACCAGTGCCCCTCTTTCCCACACCGATAGCAGCCACTCTGGTCTCCCATCCCAGGGGCAGTCCGAAGCCGACTTGTGGACAACTGCACGTGCATTCTTTTGCCTTGAGGAAATAGATGTAAGAAGATTATAACTCATTGGCACTCTTTATCCTCCCCTAAATGAAAGTAACTAATTAGCAGAAGACACATACACACAGATACACTCCTATGACCCTATTTTAGCAATCCCCTCCAAAAAATAGTTGAAAGTTACTGGGTTTTTTGAGATAGGTTGTCACTCTCACTCTGGGTAAAGTGCTGTGATGTCATAGCTCACAGCAACCTCAAACTCCTAGGCTCAAGTGATCCTCTTACCTCAGCCTCCCGAGTGGCTAGGACTACAGGCGCCCGCCACAACACCCAGCTAGTTTTTCTATTCTTAGTAGAGTTGGGGTCTCACTCTTGCTCAGGCTGGTCTAGAACTCCTGAGCTCAAGCAATCCACCCGCCTTGGCTTCCTGGAGTGCTAGGATTATAGGCATGAGCCACCCTGCCTGCCCTGAAATGAAGTTTTAATACAGATAACAGCTAGATAATTTAAGTCTTCAGAGGCCAGTTAATATCATGTACTTGGGCCAACAGAACTGATTGCTTTCTACTTCTGTTTCCACGAATTCCTTTTCCTCCTAAACACAAAAATTGAAAAAATTTCCATTTCTCACTGGTAAGACTGTTATTAATTGTAATTAAATGTAAATGTAGCTGCCAGTACTTCTAAATCAAATATCCAACAAAAACCTCAGTTATGCCAGATTTGGAAGGCATCTTACCTGCCTCTCACTAATTTAAGGGCCACATAAGGCCTTAGCATTTTCAGTAGTTTAAAAACCACAGCAATCTTTCGTCCATCTGGTTTCCTCCTGCAGTTTTTGCAGGTGTCATCAGAAGGCTTCCTCTGTTAAGTACAGGTACACAAATCATAGCTGGCGCATCTGCTTTGTCTCCAATATCTCTGGAGGTTCTAAGACCCTGCAGATTTCAGCCCATCCCCACTTTTTTCCCACAAGGGTGAATTCACACCTACTATGGAAAGGAAACTACTTGTCCAAGGTGTCTTAATAGCAAGAATTAGAAAGATCTTGAAACAATATGAATTTCTAAGGGACAGTGCATTCCCATGTAATGGAAGGATCATCATTTCATCCTCTCATGTGGCCTAAAATTATTTGTAGGGGATTGCCTACTTGTTAGAAAAATGCAGCATTTGCCTAAAGGCCTCTGGACACTCATACAAACAGGCCACATCCATACTTCTAGGAAATGACTAACACTGAAGAACAGCTAAGAGAAGAAACACCCTTTGCCCAGGGCTTGTGTACCAGTAAACCCAGGGACCCTTAGTGAGAACATCAAATGAAGTTTTTAAAAGCAGTTGAGGAAAAGAAGTAACTGTGGCAGTAACTTAGTCCAATAAATTTCTTAAGACTTTTGGAGATCAAGTCAATGTTTTTCAAAGGCAGCCAGTACAGACGTAGAGAACTAGGGGCTTCTTGCCACTCTTAAGGGCTGCTTAATAAATCCCCCCTCCACGATAGGCAAGTTACTCTCTCTTTAACAGACCTTGTTCTGGATGCAGCTATGCGATAGGCCTCGTGCTCCACCATCCTGTTGGAAACAGCCAGATTCAGGACGGCAGCCAGAACAGCGCCATGCACTGACCCTGAGAGGGGAGCGGGTTAGTGCAGTAACATCACTTTAGTCAAACTCAGTTCTGCCCAATGTCTAAGATTCCTGTCACCCCAGTTTCTGGTATTTGCCACCTCCAATGTAAAACCCACTCTTTCGCATAAACAAGGGCGCTGCGGCTTTGTCCCTCCAGCTGCTAGCAGACAGGCAGCATCCACCATCATCACTGATACAGTCAACAGATACTGAATGGCAATAATTCTATTAAAGCTACATGTAGACATCCATTGTTTTCAGAGACTTAATACTTAATACTAATTCTTAGATGTTATTAAGGGCCACAGTGCTAATTATCCTTACAGCAGAAACACAGATTTCTGCTCCAATTTAAACTTCAGTTGCAGAGTTCTCTATAATTTAAAGGACTGCAAATCTCTTGCCCCTCAAACATGCAAAGTGATATTAAGCTGTGTGACAAGACACAAACTGCTCTAAGTCTAAAGTCAGAGTAACCGTGCCAACCTAAAAAGCAGCCAATCCGGAGACCTGAAGTAACATTTTTAAGGAAAAAATTCAATTCAACTTGTACTTTAATAGATTTTGGGACAGTTCTTCTGAGAAACAAAACTTAGTAATTTTACCTTTTTTTTTTTTTTT
>NW_003852529.1:3436487-3439414 GCF_000181295.1 Otolemur garnettii | reverse complement strand
TGTCACCCTGGGTAGAGTGCCATAGGGTCACCGCTCACAACCACCTCAAACTCTCGGGCTCAAGTGATTCTCTTGCCTCAGCCTCCACAATAGCTGGGACTAGAGACAGGGTCTTGCTCTGACTCAGGCTGTTCAGAAACCAGTGAGCAAAGGCAATCCACCTTGCCCCAGCCTCCCAGAGTGCTAGGAATTTTTACCTTGATGTTACTATTATTAAGTCCAGTATCTGTTTCTGCTTTTCCTTAGAGGGTGGGAACTCAAGTTTATAAACATTTGGGGCAAAATCCATCTCTGTGTAGTTATGAAAAGGATTTGGATACGGGTAACAGTTTTTAACCTAGAACTATAATAGAAGTGATAGATATTTAAAAAAAAAAAGAAAACAGGTTTTCCAGTGGTTATAACTAAGCTTTTTTTTCCTTCTTCTTCTTTTTTTTTTTTTTGTAGAAACAGAGTCTCACTTTATCATCCTTGGTAGAGTGCTGTGGCATCACACAACCTCCAACTCCTGGGCTTAGGCAATTCTCTTGTCTCAGCCTCCTGAGTAGCTGGGACTACAGGTGCCTACTACAATGCCTGGCTTTTTTTTGTTGTTGCAGTTTGGCAGGGGCCAGGTTTGAACCCACCACCCTCGGTACATGGGGCTCAGGCACCACCCTAAGCTTTTAATTTCAAATCCTCTGAAGTTCTTACAATAATTGAAAAATATGGTACTTCTCTTCTACCTCAAGGAACCAGGGCAAAGAAAATTGAAAGAAGATTTGATTCTTCTACTCTACTGTACTTGGACAGGCCAAAAGCTTAAAGATTTTCTGAGACCTCCAAAAGTCTGCTGCCAACATATTCTGGAAAACCAGCCCAATGTAAGTATTTTCTTTTGAAAGCCTGAACAGAAAAGAGCATTAATAAGCTAAGGTGAGAAATTTGGGGTCTGAATTTCTGAGCTCCTATCAAGATGGAGAAAAGGATGGGGATGTAGCTGATACACAGTAGAACCTGCTTGCTTGTTTAATAGGAGAAAAATGAGACACAGCTTCCATATCCTCCCAATTCAGATGCCTGAACTGTTGCTTGGGAATAGCTTCTTCAGCAAACTAACTGTGCTAAGTAAACAGTGGTTCATTCACCACTGCTTGTGGAGAGGAAACAGATTCTGAAACTTAGATAAACTCAGATTCTGTTGCTTTCTTTTAGACACCATACCTAAAATGACTTGTAAAGAAGCCTAAAAGGCAGCCATTAGCAAACAGAAAGGTTCAAAAGATGCTTTAAGTGGCACTTTTAAGAGGCCACCTTCATTAGTAGATGACTAAAAAGGTCTTTTTTAAAGTCTCACTTTATTGCCCTCGGTAGAGTACTGTGGCATCACAGCTCACAGCAACCTCCAGCTCTTAGGCTAAAGTGATTCTCTTGCCTCAGACTCCCGAGTAGCTGGAACTACAGGCCCCTGCCACAACACTGGCTATTTTTTAGCTGCAGTTTGGCCAGGACCAGGTTCAAACCTGCACCCTCAGTACATGGGGCTGGTGCCCTAAAGGTCTTAAATTAAAAATTATGTTAAATTGGTAAATAGGTTGTATTTTCTGTAAAATAGCCACTTTTTTTCCATGTCAGATGGGTAACATGCCCACTGCCCACATCATAACAAGATTTGAGAGAGGCACATCTCCAAGGGCATAGCCACCCAATCAACCCCCTTATGGACTACAAAAGGATCTAAAATTGCAACTTATTACCCAGTACTAAACTTTCTCTTGTCATCTGGAGTTAAAAAACAGAGCTAGTTATAAAAATGTGTATTGTGCTTTAACTCAAAGGAGGGTGCTCTCCCCAGAGAAGCCAAGCTAAGAACATGAAAACCAAATAAAAGATTTTTCTTTTTCCATTCATTTTAGAGTCTATGCTTTCTAAGGAAATAAGTGATATCTTACAAAATCTCATATCCTTCTGCACCATGGCTTAAAAAGAAAAAGAAATCTCTTTGGGTGGCACCTGTGGCTGAGTTGGTAGGCGCCAGCCCCGTATACGGGAGGGTGGTGGGTTTGAACCTGGTCCCAGCCAAACAGCAACAAAAAACTAGCCGGGCGTCGTGGCAGGCACCTGTAGTCCCAGCTACTTTGGAGGCTGAGGCAAAAGAATCATCTAAGCCTAAGAGCTGGAGGTTGCTGTGAGCTGTGACACCATTGCACTCTACTGAGGGCGACAAACTGAAACTTTGTCTCTTTAAAAAAAGAAAAATCTCATAGTTACCCACTAAGTTATTCAGATCCCACTTCCTAAAGTAATTATACCTACCATATCAAAATATAGTCATCCTATGCCAGCTCTTCCCCAATTAACTTACTTCCCATATACATATTTTTGCCCCTTTCCTTTTACTCAGTTGTATATTAAAAAGGCAAAGGCATACTGCATTACATGACTAGAATACCTCTGCAGTTTGTATGTCACTTCACATTCTTTTACATTTTGCTTGTTACCTGCCAAGAGAAAGCCATCTTTCCCCAGTCTCCACTGTCCATCATGTTCTCCTCTACCAAATGAAAATAATTAAGAATACTTTTTAAAACTGTAATGCAACAGTATTGAAAATAATTGAAGAAAAATTATAAAAAAGAAAAGTAAATAAATAAGGAAAGCTTCACTATCACATTTTAAATAACCAGAAGAAAAACACCCATGGTTAAAAACAGCACTCACCTTTCATCAGACAGTGCTTTTACTAACAAAACACTTTCACACCTAGAACCATATACCATATTCTAGCCTCACTACTATCCTGTGAGGGAGGTACAGCAGAGACATTAACTCTATTTTTTAAGAGGGAAAAATGAAGCACAGAGTTTATTAAAACACTTGTCCAAGGTCATATGACTAGTTAATAGAATCGGGTATCTACAACTCTGGCCCTGTGCTTTTTTTTTTTT
>NW_003852529.1:3428842-3434721 GCF_000181295.1 Otolemur garnettii | reverse complement strand
CACAGCTCACAGCAACCTCCAACTCTTGGGCTCAAGCGATTCTCTTGCCTCAGCATCCAAAGTAGCTGGGACTACAGGTGCCTGCCACAATATCCGGCTATTTTTAGAGATGGGGGTCTTGCTCTTACTCAGGCTGGTCTTGAGCCCATGAGCTCAGGCAATTCACCCACCTCAGCCTCTTTTTTCTTCTTTTCTACCACTATCCATCACCCAAGGTAGTAAAAAATACAAATGTTAAGCATTTCAATCTTCAAATATAAGACTCCTAGTCACAGCAAATGAGCAGGTAAATGAAAGACCTTTATCCTCCCATCTCCCATGAAGGACTCAGTGCCCAGGCAGATAAAACTTCTGAGGACACACAAACAAATGAAGCCTGCAGGATAAAGTAACCTATGGTATGTGATTCTACACAACTGTTGAGGAACATCTTAGGAAACCTGAAAAGGGGAAATATTTGCTTTCCCCAAAGTAAATTATGTTTAAGAGTGGTAGATATAACCTAAAATAGAAGAGACCCCACCCTGTCAGTCCCACAGTCTTATGTTCTTGCCATTGTCTTGAGCTACAACCCACTCAGTTCTGCTACCCAGGCCCCAAAGCAGTTCACCTTGAAACTCTGTGTTGTCAAGGCCCCTGATGGCCTCCACTGCATCCTCTGCCCGCTCCATGTGTACGAAGGCATAATCTTTCACGATGTCACATTCAATGACTGGACCATACTCCTCAAACTTGGCCCGAAGCTCTTGGTTGGTGCAGGTGGGACTGATGTTGCCCACATGTAACTTGGTTGAAGCTTTGCTCTTATTCTTGCTGGCTTCCACGTTGATGTTCACCCCATGAAGCTTGTAGTGGTGCAGGTTGCGGATGGCATCCTCCGCAGCTGTCTTGTCCTCTATGTGCACAAAGCCGTAGTTCTTAATGATGTCACATTCCAGCACCTTCCCATACTGCTCGAAGAGTGAGCGGATCTCCTGCTCTGTGGCCTCCCGGGGCAGGTTTCCGATGAACAGCTTCACCATCCTGACAAGAGCCTACGAGAAAAAAACGAGATTTCAAAAGTCAGGGGTGGGGTAGGAAATGTCAGTGCACCGCAGCATTTTAGTTTAATCCTGCGAAGTTCGTGGCACCTCAAAGACCCTCACATCGACATTCATTATTCCTCCTCGGCAGAGGAAGCACGTTTGTTCTTAAGGAGAAGTGTAAGCTATGTGTTACATGCAAACAGGAGGTCGGGGGTCAGCATGCACAGCACAGCCCATCGTCTTCCTGAAGTATCACCTAAGTAGCAGGATTCGCTGTTTCACGTCTTAAAATAGGGAAGAAAAAAAAAAACCCAAGCAGGAGGCAAAAGGTATCTACCGGAGCCCCTGTAACAAGGTTTTGGAGGGAAATCTGTGTACCTTTCCTCCGGGTGGTATCGCCTTTCAAAAGATCGAGAATAAAAATGTCCCCTCGTACCTAAAGCCGGACACCCCCCACTCCGGCAGCGGCCCAACCTCCAGCGCCTTCGGCCCAACAAAGACTCGACCCGACCCCTGCCCCGCCCCCTTCCGAGACCCGGCCCCGCCTCCTCCCGTTGTCTTCCCGGACCTCCCGCAGCAAGATAGGGAAAGCAAACCACGGGCCGTGCCGGTCCGCGGGGGGCTCGGCCCGGCCAGACTCTAGGCGCCCCCACGCATACAGGAACCCCCCTCACCTCTGGGTGGTGGCGGCGGTGGCGGCGGCTCCCGCGTCAGAGAGAACCCTACAAAATGGCGACGGCCGCTCGAGCCTCGGCGCGACCGGGCCCTTCCTCGCGCGCCCGCTCACGCACGCGAGAGTGCGCGCTGCCACCTCCCCCGCCCCCACCGCGGGAACCGGGCGGCCAATCCCGCGGCCGCACACAAATGGTTGCCCAGCACGAGGGCGGGGCCAGCGGGTGACGCCACGGCAGGGCGGAGGTCAGCCCACCCCCAGCCCGGGCTGGCCAATCACTGCCCGGGAAGGGGGTCGCTACTCTTGCGTCAAAAGGGCTCTGGACGCAACCACTGTCCCGGTGAAGTGGGAAGCCCGAGGGAGTCGCTAACCATCACAATGGGTCTCGCTATTGGGCCAACTGCGAGGGTAGGGGAGCTGATGACAAAGGGTTATCTGCCTGGGCCTCCTGAAAAGGGGCTTTCTTAGCGGGTTGGCCAGTCTCTGCGGCAAGTTGTGGCAACATTTCAGACATACAGGCGCGCCACGTTTTAAGCAAACAGTCTTTTTTTCTTTCTGTAGCTCTTTAAACATAAGCTTAAATATTTTCATTGCAAATGTGGGTGAGGAAACAGAACCAAGGAGCAGAAAGATGATCTGGAAGAACCGGGGCGGGTCTAAGGCATTTCTGCCTACGTTAGACTTGGTCATATTTTTTTGTTCGTGTGTCTACGTGGGCTGTTTTTCTCTCTTGACAAAATAAAAGTTCTACTTGTGTGTCCATCACAGTTCCTTTGAGCACGCCAAGGGAACACTTGGTGGAGAGGCCCGGAGAGGTTTCTCATTTTGCTATGGGATGGACTTCTCGTCCACACCACGCTGCAGGAGGTTTAGGCAACTGCGAGTTTCCCGGTACTTTCCAGCATTCAAAATTCAACTGTGGTCCAAGGGCACCTCCTGGTGGCAAAAGGGAAGCTATTAGGTGGCTTGCTGACTGTCACCCTCCCACGTTGAGGGTGACTTGCATGGACGTTTATGGAGATGACTGGATTGAGTTTATCAATAGAGTGGTTGTCACCATTCCTCGTCGTGGTGGCTCCATTCTGATACTATTAGGCAAATTCCCCAAGCTGCCCTCTTCAGCTACTTGGATATATTTCTTTCACTGAATTCTTTTCGTTTCCCAGACATTTCAGAGGAAGTGATTGTAAAGTCTCACTTTGTCGCTCTCGGTAGAGTGCTGTGGCGTCACACAGCTCACAGCAACCTCTAACTAACTCCTGGGGTTAGGCGATTCTCTTGCCTCAGCCTCCCGAGGAGCTGGGACTACAGGCGCCCGCCACAATGCCCAGCTATTTTTGTTAAAGTTGGCCGGGGTCGGGTTTGAACTCGCCACTCTCGGTATATGGGGCCGGCACCCTACCCACTGAGCCACAGGCGCCTCCCAGAGGTAGTTTTAATAACAAACATGCACGATTGTCTCCTGCCCAATTCTGTCCACCTCTTCCCTTCCCTGCTTCTCCAGGGGCATTTTCAGTTCTTCCTGCATTCAAGACATATGTAGGAGCCATCCCGACCATTTCTGGAACAGTTTTCACTGATCTAAATGTTTTGATCTCGGGTTCCTTCAGTGTTGCAGGACAGACTTTTCTTTTCTTTTCTTTTTTTTTTTTTGGCCGGGACTGGGTTTGAACCCTCCACCTCCGGCATATGGGGCTGGTGCCTTACTCCTTTGAGCCACAGGCGCCGCCCAGGACAGACTATTTTCAATGAGTCTGAATTTAAAATCCGCCTTCATACCCTGTATTTTGGATTCTGTCCTTCTCTCCAATTCCCCCAATTTTCTGAGGTCTCCAAAATCAATATACCCAACCAGTTTTCATCTTTCTAAATCTTTCAATTCACTAACGTTTCCTCCTCTTTTTTCCTCTCCCTTTGAGATAGTCTCATTCTGTTTAGAGCACAATGGTGTGGTTATAGCTCACAGCAACCTCAAATTCTAGGGCTTAAGTGATCCTCCTTCCTTGTCCTCTTGAGTAGATAGAACTAAAGGTGCACGCACAACACCTAGCTAATTTAATATATATTTTTTGAGATGGGATCTCACTAGGTTGACCAGGCTGGTCTCAAACTCCTGGACTCAAGTGATCTTCCTGCTTCGGCCTCCTGAAGTGTTAGGATTATTGGGTGAGCCACTGTGCCCAGCCTCCACTGTGCTTTGCACTGTTTTATCTCATGGCTCTGACTGCACCATCCCATCTCCTTTGCTTGTCTAATTTATTCCTTTTTATCTCCATTCTCCTTGCCTCAAAAGCCACCATCCTAATGAATTTAGTGTGTATTATTTTGTGTTCTTGAAAGAAATCTCTTTTAAATGCACATTTGTTCTTTCCTTTTTTTTTTTTTTTTAAACAGTCTCACTCTGTGGCCCTGCATAGGGTACCATGCATCACAGCTCACAGTAACTTCAAACTCCTGAGCTCAAGTGAACCTCTTCCCTCAGTTTCCTTATAGCTGGAACTGCAGCCACCTATCTCCACACCCGCATAGTTTTTCTATTCTTAGTAGAGATGGGGTCTCGCTCTTGTTCAGGCTGGCCTTGAACTCCTGAGTTTAAACAACCCACCCACCTCACCTCCCAGAGTGCTGAGATTACAGCATGAGCCACCTTGCTAGGCATGTTTTTTTCATTCTTAAACACCTTTTATTGTGGAATTTTTCAAAATATAGAGAAAATGTGATGGTGAACTCCTTATGTGCCCTTTACCCATCTTTGACATGTCAGCACTTTGCTGATCTTATTTCATCTAGCCCCTCTATTCAAAAAAATTTTTTTGCTAGAGTATTTTATTTTTTATTTATTTTTTTGAGACAGAGTCTCACTATGTCGCCCTCAGTAGAATGCTGTGGCATCACAACTCACAGCAACCTCCAACTCTTGGGCTTAAGCGATTCTCTTGTCTCAGCCTCCCAGAAGCTGGGACTACAGGCATCCACCACAGTGCCTGGCTATTTTTTGTTGTTGTTGTTGCAGTTGTCATTGTTGCCCCATCCAGGTTCAAACCTGGCAGCTTCGGTGTATGTGGTCAGCGACCTATTTCACTGACCTATGGGTGCTGCCCAGGTTACTAATGATTTTAAGCATTTCTTCTTGTTCTATTAAGTTTTTTGGGTTTACTCGTCTATAAATTTCCCATTCATATCTTTGCCCATTTTTCTGTGTAGGTTGCAGTCTCTTTTTTGTTATTGACCTGTAGGGCTTCCTTGTGTATTCTAGATATGAATCTCTTATTGTTTCCAAATATCTTCTCTCATTTTGCCAATTATTAACTTCATCCATCGTACCTGTCCTTCACTGAACAGAAATCCTTATTTAATATGCAATCAAATTAATCAATTTTTTATCTCAAAGCTTGTGCTTTTGAAATTCTGTATAGGATGTTCTTTTCAGCTCGGTGCCTGTGGCTCAAGTAGCTAAGGTGCCAGCCACGTACACCCAAGATGGCGGGTTCGAATCCAGCCTGGGCCCGCGAAACAACAATGACAGCTGCAACCAAAAAATAGCCAGGCGTTGTGGCGGGCACCTGTGGTCCTAGCTACTTGGGAGGCAGAGGCAGGAGACTCGCTTGAGCCCAGGAGTTGGAGGTTGCTGTGAGCTGAAATGCCCAATCTACCCAGGGGGACAGCTTGAGGCTCCTGTCTCGAAAAAAAAAAAAAAAAGATGTTCTTTTCTACCCTCAAGTCACAAAGATATTCTCCTACATTTTCTTCTATTGACATCAGAGTTTTCATTTTTAAGTCTGGTGTTCACTCAGAATAATCCTGTCCCATGGAAAGAAGCTACATAGGTAATTTAAAAATTTCCAGAAAACATACTTAAAAATTAAAACAGTTTAAATTCTCTTCAATAACACTTTTGCAACCCAATATATCTGAGATATTATCAACTTTTTTTTGAGACAGAGTCTCATTATGTCCCTCTCAGTAGAGTTCCATGGTGTCACAGCTCACAGCAACCTCAAGCTCTTGGGCTTAAGCGATTTTCTTGCCTCAGCCTCTCAAGTAGCTGGGACTACAGGCGCCCGCCACAACGCCCAGCTGTTTTTCTGTTGCAGTTGTCATTGTTATTTAGCTAGCCCAGGCCGGGTTTGAACCCACCACCCTCAGTGTATGTGGCTGGCACCGTAGCCACTGTGCTACAG
>NW_003852529.1:3394171-3428634 GCF_000181295.1 Otolemur garnettii | reverse complement strand
GGGTCCGGACTGGGGATTCGAACCCACCACCTTAGGTGTACGTGGCTGGTGCCTTAGCCGGTTGAGCTATAGGCGCTGAGCCTCAACTTTTAATCAGTAGTTTTTTCTTCTTAAGTCTTCCTCATCTGATATTTTATACTCAACAGCACATGTCAATTTGGATGTGCCACATCTCACATGCTCCACAGCCACACGTGGCCAGTGGTTGCCACATTGGACAGTACAGAGCTAGAGTCAGTCCACCCTTGAAGGTGATGTTAAGTAAGAACATAAATCTGTTTTTCTCTAATTAGCCCATCTCTGTCTGTCCATGGCTCCCCATGGATCCGTGGTGCCTGCATTTATTGTACCTTTGTGCTCTAACTTGTCTCACATCCCTCACTGCCCCATTCTATCTGTTGTCCTTCCTGGAAATTTCCCTTTCTTCCACACGCATCGGAAAGCATTTCCCAAGACTTATGTCCTGACCCTGTGTTCTCCTCTCCATGTTCTGTCTGTCCTAGAGGAACTGTGCCCTGCGGTGGCATCAGCTGCTGCCCCGAGCCCATTCAGTCTCTCCTCTCCGGTCACCATGTACGTGTTCTGCAGGCCCTCATCAGCTGGCTGGCCTACTCACACTTCCACTTTACATTAAAGTGATCATTTCTCCACAAACTTCTCTCCCCATATACATTTCCTTCTATAATGTCTAAGTATTGCTTTCCCATCCCCATTCCCACTTGCCTGGAGTGCTAATACCCAGATTCCCTGAGCACCCTGCAGTGTGGGACTGGAACCCCTTCAGACAGTGGTAGTTTTACAGCTGTATTTGACCTCTTGTTCAAGAGGTGTCTGGGGCAGCGCCTATGGCTCAAAGGGGTAGGGCACTAGCCCCATATGCTGGAGGTGATGGGATGACGGGTTCAAACCCAGCCCTGGCCAAAAACTGCCAAAAAAAAAAGAGGTGTCCGTGTGGTGCTGCTATGTTACTCCAGTTAGTCCCATGACAGTGTCTTCTTTTGAGACAGAGTCTCTCTACTCTTGGGCTTAAGTGATTCTCTTGCCTCAGCCTCCCAAGCAGCTGGGACTACAGGTGCCCTCCATGCCTGGCTATTTTGGGGTGCAGTTGTCATTTAGCAGGCCTAGGCCGGGTTTAAACCCACCAGCCTCAGTGCATGAGGCCGGCACCCTAATCACTGAACTACAGTTCCAAGCCATGATAGCATATTCTAGTGAACATTTATTCACCCAGATACCGTGGATCTTCTCATGGCAGGAGAAAGGAAAATCATCCCATGTGCTATCAGGTGTACCAGACCTCAGGTTTGGAGCCCACCTGGGACTGTCCTCACATGTCTCTGTTATGACTGACATCAAGGATCTGCTCAGTCAGGGCTCTTGGCCAATTATGCTGAAGATGGGGCTGCTTTCCAGGAAAGATGATTGTTTGTGTGTGCATGGAACACAGTGGGAGGACACAGCTTCAAGGAGTGGTCACTTCCACAAGATCTGGAGCCAACCACAATTGCCCTGAAACCTCCAATCAATCTTTACTAACTCTAGAAGATGTTCTACTGTGTTTTGTATGTCTTTACACACTTGGCCACCATTCTGTTGGTGGGTTTATTGGGAACCAGCCACTTCTCCAATGCCTGTCTCAACTCCTTGGATTTTTCTGGGGAAGAGACAAGCAGGGACAGTCTTCCCAGCCGTGTGCTTGACTCTTCCCCTCAGGCTGGGCTGAGATGGCGGCTGTGGAAATGCTCCCAGTCTTCCATTTTTAAAAACGGTTTAGAGCAGTGGGTCCCTACCTTTTTGAGACCAAGGACCAGTAGTTCCATGGACTGGGGTGTGGTGGTGGTGGTGGTTTTGATGTGAGTCTGCAAACAGTTGGCATGCTCTGGTCTCTGTGCAGTCAACCCCTCCGCTAACCATAATCCATATTTGCAACTGCTCCCCAGTGTTCGCATCACTGCCTCAGCTCCACCTCAGATCAGGCATTAGATTCTCATATAGACTCACAGCCTAGACCCCACCATACAGAGTTTATAACAGGGTCTTGCTCCTGTGAGAATCTAACCTTTGTCTGATGGGAGCAGAGCTCAGGAGGTGGTGTGGGTGGTGAGGAGCAGCTGTAAACACAGACGAAGCTTCCCTCACACCCTTCACCTCCTGCTGGGTGGCCCAGGGGTTGGGGACCACAGTTTTAGAGCATCATGGGTGAAGAACATTGAGCACCAGGGAAGGAGTCCGTTATTGCTGCTGAACATGAATATTGCTTGTTGACATTGTCCCAACCCATGGTGGACTCTGTTGGTCCAAAAAGAGGCTTGGCATTGGTCAATCCAGCACACTGGAGGTCATCCTCATGGGGAAAGGAGAGTGAGATGGATCTCCCAGCATGATGTGCTTCTCTGGGGCTTGGGAGCTGGGGGTGGAGGAGAGCAGACCCCAAGGAGAGAACTCAGCTGAGGCAGGGGCCGTGGTCAGGAAAGCAAACACACCCGGAGGCAGTAAGAGAAGCTGAGCTGTTTAATCACCTCCTTGGCCAGACTCAAGGCTGTGGTTGCCCCTGAACAACTCACACCTGGCTGGAAGTCACTGAGAGCAGGTGGAGACGGAGTGGGTGCTGGAGTCAGAGGATGAGGAAGAGTGGGGAGGGACAGCTTTGGTGCCCCTAACTCTGGCATCTGGCACTCTCGCCCCCAGATCCTGCGTCAGCTCTAAGAGGTACCCAGCTAGTCCCGGGGCAAGGAAATAGGTGGTGGATGGCGTGTGTGCCCTACCTGTGGTGGAGAATGAGCCTGCAGCACGGCAGCCATTCCCCACATGGCCTATGCTGAGGGCACGGCGCTGTCTCCACCATAGCAGGGACAGAGGCCGAGGCTAGGGGAGGAGGGAGGAAGTGGAGGGAGTGGAATTGGGGGTTGCCTGGGTCCCACCACCAGTCTCCAGGGAATTAAATAGCAGAAGAGAAGGGTTGCCCTTGGGAACACCAACTTGTCCCCAGTGACAGTTTCTGGTGATGGGTTGACCTTGGCAACAGACCCTAGCAGCAGGCAGTAATCCTGACAAGAGGGTGGTCCCTGTTGACAGTCCCTGGCAGTTTCCGGAACAGAGGGAGGAGGGGCTTGGCCTGGGAGTCCTGTCCCTGACTACTTGTTCTTCTTGAAGAAGCTGAAGCGTTTCTCCCGCTCTCGTTCTCTGCCGTCCTTGCTGCGAAGCACAACAGGTGCCTCAGCCCCGACAGGGGTTACTGGAGGCATGGTCATGGCACGAGTCATGCCCCGGGGGGCACCAGGCACTGCTGGCTCCTCTGGCTCTCCAGAGGCAGAGGACGCTGTGGCAATGGCAGCGTTCACCACCCGTAGCCACGAGCTCATCTCTGCCTGCGGATGGAAAGACACCTGGTCAGCTTAAGGGCCCCTGTAGTGGGCAGCACAGTGGGCATGAGAGGGGGCAGCAGAAAAATGACTATTTCATCTCCTTGACAAAAAGGAGACTTCAAGGTAGGGCATGAGTGCTGGTGTGGCCTTCACAGACATCTGGCTGGCCACCTGTGGGCTGTCTTATTATAAAGAGGAGAGTGAAGAAAGGGCAGCTGCAGTTGGAGACCCTAAGAATGGCACAGACGGGGGAACATGGAGGATGGGGGTGGCTCACCTCATCCTTGGCCTGGAATAAATATTCTTTTCCATCCTGTAAGCTGTTGGGAGAGAGAAGCCACAGGGGAGAGCTGAGAATCTGGGTTCTCCAGATCAGTGCTGGTGACAGCTTAGTCATAACCCAGAGTCCAGGCTATGGCCCTCAGAACTGGACTGGACACGTTTTGCACATTCTTCAGATTCCCAAGACTGTGCAAAAGCAAAGCCTTTCTGACTCACTGCAGAGGGCCAGGGTTCTACCTTCCATCCCAGCCAGGCCTCCTGCTTGGCTGCTTGTTAGCAGGCAGAGGCAGGCCCCGAGCCTGCTGGAGGCAGGGGCCAGCCAGAGTTTGCCTTCAGATTTCCCACCGGGGGAACTTTTCAGCTTGGGTCTTGGTTCCCCTGCTCCCCTTGGTGTAGATACAGTCAGAGCCCTCTGCCTTGTTTGCATCTGTCCCAAGAGCTGGTTTGGTCACTCCATTGTGTGCCCCTTGCAAGAACCCCACTGGCTCTGGACCCAGCTCCTGGCTCACCCATATCACTCCTTACTTCCCTCCTGTGCTGAGAGCACTGCACCCTATTCCTACCCTAGCTTGAAGACATGTTTGCGCTTTCGATAGTCAAAGGCCACACTGCCCTGGGCCCTGGCCAGGCTGACAGGCACTTCTCCATGGTATGGCACTCCCACGCCGGCTGCCTTTGCATCCTTGTAAAAGCCCAGGCTTCCACGCCGCAGGACGCAGTACACGTTCTGCCAGGACCTAGGAGGGACATGGTGCAGGGTGAGAGGTGAAAAGGGCTGACTGGACAGTCTGGTGGGGCCTGTGACCTGGGACTTCCGTTCTGCTCCCATCCTCAGGCCCATCATCTTTATGCCCTCCCAGGCCCCACTCTGGTCCTGCGTCCTACCACTTAGCCAGAGGCTTTACTCTAAAGGGCACCTTCCCTCTCCCTAGGAAGAGGATCTGGGGAAGTCTCCCCAGAAGGCAGCAGCGGGAAGCCCACAGGCACTGCATGGCACAGCTAGTACCTGTTGGCGGCCTTCTTGCCAAAGGCCTCCATCTCCTGCTTGCGGCACAGCATTCCCTCCATCTGCTCCTGGGCAGAGGGCTCTAGGCCACGAGGGGGCAAGGTGGCAACATGGGCAGACTCAGAGGACCTGCTCTGGGCCATTCCTGGAGGAGCTGGGCCCCGGGTCCGGGTCTGCCTCTCTCCCTGAGGCCCACCAGCCTCCTCTCCTGCACCAGACCCCTGAGGGGAAAAGCATCAGTGTCACATGGTGAGATGGGTGACCCCCCCAGCTTCCTCTGAGCCTCTGCCCTCTCCTATCCCCAGATTCCCAGCTTACCCCCAACTTTGGTCCCCACATCCCCCAGCTATCAACACCCACAGGTCCAGGGGACTCACCAGCCCTTCTGGGAAGCTGCTCCGCTCAAGTCTCTGTTCCAGCAGGAGCTGCAAGGACCAGAATGTGTTAAGAGTGTCTGCAAGAGGGGCTAAGATTCCAATGGGGGCGCATGGGGACTGTGGGGTTACCTGTGAGGGCTCTGTGTCTGTGCAGACTCCATTAACACTGGGTGCTTGTGTGGATGGTGGCTGCCGTGGCTGGGCTCTAGGATGGCCAAAGGTAACAAAGCAATTAGTCTGTGCAGTGCCTGGGCTCAGCTTCATCGCCTCTTCCCTCCCTGTCCCAAGGCATCCTGGCTCTCACCCATCCCAGGTGGCATCAGGAGCTGTCCGGCCATCCACCAGGCCTCCCTGAGGCAGACTGGCCCTGGGTTCTGGGGCAGGGGGCTGTTTCCTCTGTTCCTCTTCTTCCCTTTTTCTCTTCTGCTCCTTCTCCCGCTCCTCCAGCTGTCAAACAATGCCAAGATCAGAGCATAGAAGGTCTCATTTAAAAGGCCCAGGGTGCTGGGGAAGCTGAAACAGCTCTATCCTAACGGGACAGGAAGAACAGAATGTGACAGTAAGGTGGGGACAGGAGACCAAGCGGAGGTGGTATGCCAGCATCACCCAGGGAAACTGAGGACTCACATCTGGGAGGGGCTGGTGCAGTGGGAAGAGCAGGAGAGAGCACAGGCTGGGGCAGCAGGGTGGGACAGGCATCCCTGGGGTCCCACGGCCCTCACCGCAGTGAGCTTCTCTAGGGCACTGAAACGGTCCTCCCAGGCCACAGCTGACTTCTGGAAGGCCTCATGCCGCTTGATGAGGCTCTCAACTTCGTCCACTGAGCAGCCCAGCTCAGCACTTCGCACCAATGGCTCCTGGCTGCAAAGCCAAGCCTCTGCCATCCCTGCATCTCTGCCAAACACGAGCACCTCCAAAACTGCCGGGATGGGAAGTTGCAGAGAGATGGCTGGTCAGAGTGGGCACAGGCAGGGCATGGTGACCTCAAGAACAGGGGTAGAGAAATTCACTGCCCAAGAGCAGTACCAGGCAGTTGGGATTCCAGATTCACAGACTCTGGAAACCACAGAGCGTGAGATGCTCAGTCCCTCCCAGGACACCTTGGGGCTCACCAAGCTGGAGCCAGTCCATCTTCTCTTGCCACTTGTCAGCCGTCTCCTGGCGCCGTGCCTGCAGCTGAGACAGCTTTTCTGAGATCTAGGAGGACAGAGATGCAAGTTAGCACCAAAGGGGCCTTTGCAGGGTCCTTAAGAGATGACGTGGGAGGACTAGCAATTTCTGATTTCAAGGGGCAGGTGGTTATGGGGAAAATAAGGGATGGGGAAAATCCCCAAAAGGAACTGAATGGGGAGACAATGAAAGGTTTCTTTCAGAAAAAGGATGAGAGGACACAGAATCAGAGGAATAATCAGCATTCAGCACTGCATGGTGAAGGTGGCCTGGCCACAACTGGCCTTACCCACCTCCTCGGCCGCATAGTGGCTCCTGGCAAGCAGCTGCTGCCCCATGTCGATGCAAGAGGAGAAGCGGTCCGCCCTGGCCTCTATCTCAGCCTTGATGCCTTGATGGTTTTTGATGACCAGATCCGCAGAGGACACATCCCTGGCAGGTACAGAAACAGTATCGCCCACTGCCTATAGCCCATCACACCCATTATGGCAGCCACACCACCTACAGAAGCCCTGGGCACCATGGGTCTCACCGGGGCCGCTCCTGGGCATCCATCTGCAGGTTGACCCCATCCATCCAGAGCATCAGCTCCCGGACGGCTTTGAAGAAACGAAACTTCTCTGTGGTGTCCAGGAGCAGCTGGCGGCGGGCCACAGAACTTCCCTGAAGCTGGGCCCAGGCCTCGGCCACGGCCTGCATGTGGCGGCCAATCTCCTCAGCTTTGTCTCCAGCATAGGCCTTCTGGAGCCGGTGGCCATCATCCTGCACCTGCTGCACCTGTGGGGCCCCAGGTCGGAGTCAGGCAGAATGAGGAGATTCCAAGGAGCCGCAGCCTGTGTTGGTCCTGGCTGCTGATGTCCACCTCCTGCCTATTTCACCAGCCAGAGGCAAAAGGAGGGGTGGCGGGGGACCCTGCCCCAGAGTGTCATGTGTGGGCCTGGGCCTAGCAGGAGAAGGGGGCTATAAAACAGCTGTCAGTTGAATTTTTAGGGGCATGAGGGACTCTAAGACTGAAAGACTGAAATATTTAGTCTGAAGAAGGGATATGGGGAGGTAGTGCTGGGTTTAAATGGCAGGAGGAAGGATCCAAGCTTATTTGTGTGGCTCTAGAGCTCAGACTGGGAGGCACGAGTAGGTAGAGGTTAGTACAGCATGAAGGGTCCTGGAGCCACAGAGACCACTTGAAAATGACAAGGACTCTCAAAAAGGCCTGTCATTAAACATGTGAACACAGTGGCTATCCTCTGCCCAAAGATGTCTCCCAGGAGCAATTCTAACCATGTCCCTATTTGACCCCTGGGAGGATGCCAGGCTACCGGCACTTCTGGGACCCACCCTAACTCACAGGAACACCACTCTGTTTCCCCAAGTCTCTCTCAGCCTCCCCCACCTCCTCATGCTTGGGTCAGACCTGGGCGCTGAGAGCCTGGATATCATGCTCGTAGGCACAGTGGCGGCGCTGTAGGGCCTCAGCGGCATTGAGGTCCCGGCCAGTCCCGTCTGGAAGCTGCTGCTGCTTGTGCTGCACCCGGGCCAGGGCCTGGCGCGTCCCATGCAGGAAGCGCTGCAGCTCGTATGCGGCCCCCAGCACCTGCCCCCGTGTGTCCAGCAGCTCGAGTAGGTCAGCCCAGGCCTCGTTGAGACTGTCCTTCCACTCAGCCACAGTGGCCCGTGCAGCATGGCCCCCAGCAATGAGCCCATTGGCCAGTGTGTTGACACTGTCCACGCGCTCCTGGCCAATGGTGCTCGTGTCCCGGGAGAACTCTCGAAATTTGTCCCGGAGCATCTGGTGGGGAAAGCAGTTCCACGGACAGTGCTGTGACCCTGGTGGGTATGGCTCTGCCAAACTCAGAACCCATCTCTCCCCAGGGCCAGGACAGGTTCTGTCACCAGGGCTGAGTTAATGAGCAGACGCAGCCACTCCCCGGGACCCTGTATTCCAGTTTCTCTACTTGGCACAGGCAGGTCCTCGGAACCTTTAGACCTCAGACAAGTATACCCTGACCAGGGCCCTCATTTCTGCACCACTGAGTCTAAAGCGACCAGCTATGAGGAGCTCACACCCCATTTTATTGAGTTACATTGAAGAGTGACTGGGTATTTCCTTTTTGCCCTTGCCTAGGCTCAGCCCTGTGATGCTTTTTGCACAATTCTTCAAAGTTCACACCTCAAAACCCAGGAAGACCTGCTCGGGCTGGTCTCATGCCCCAGCCCTGGCCCCAGCCCCTCAGTGCTCTGCCCAGAGGGTCTTCCTTTGTTCCCCCAGCCGAGATGGGTGTCCTCCCCCCACTCACAGTCACATGCTCGTAGTCCTGGCCCAGCTCGTGGGAGGCTGCCACCACCTCCCGCTCCTGGATCCACTGCTCTAGGTCATCCAGCTCTCGGCGGAGCTGGCATAGACGCAGGTGCTCCTGCAGACGCTCCCGCCGCTCCCCAGCCAGCTCCTTCAGGCTGGCATACAGCTTGTCCACCTGGGCTTGGCGGATGGATATCCGTGTGCTGTGGGGGAGGAGGCGGCACCGTGGGACTTAGGAGCCACTGCTCTGGCCCCAGCCTGTTCTGGGGAGTTCTGGTCCTCTTCATCTCTCCAAAGATAGCCAAGTCCCTGTGTCTCCAGTCCTCCATGAGGCTCTGTACACTGCAGCACAGAAGGCTCCGACGCTGCACCTTCTCCGACCAGTGCCCCTCTCCCCAGCCTCGGTCCCTGTGCAGCTGCCACTGTGCTCACCTCTCTGGGTGGTCATGGTCAATCATGTCTTGGCTGCTGGCCGCCAGCTGATGGACGGTCTGTGCATAGTTGGCCAAGGCTTGCTCCAGGACTTGATGCTTCTTCACCTCTGCCTGGGCACTCGGCTCGTCCTGGGTAAGGGACAGTGCCGTGGGGCAGTGGGTCGGTGTGAGAGGTGGAGAGGCAGAGTCCCCAGGTTACTGGGCTGAGCCCTGCTCTCACCTTGGCCTTCTCTCGACCCATCATGTGTAACTCCTGTTCACCCATCCAAGCCTCCGCCTCTGCCGCATCACGGTAGAACTGCTGTGCCCGCAGGGCTTCCTCCAGTCGAGTCCCTCGAAGTTCCAGTTCTTGGCCCAGGCGTTTCCACATTTCCTGCAGCTCAGCCAGCTCGGGACCTGCCGCAGCAGCACCTAGAGCTCGCTGCCGCTCTGTCAGGTCTGCGATTCGGGGCTCATGGCCTCGCATCTCCTTCTGCAGAGTCTGTCAGGGAAGAGCAAAGACCAAAAGGCTAACTAAGGAACCCCAAGCCCACCTCCACCCAGACCTGCTCAAGAGCATGCCCTCGCCACACTCGCGCCTCTCTTCCTTCCTGAGTACTCTCTGCACCCCTTTCCTGGCCCAGGGACACAATGGTAATGCCACATGCTCCGCTAGGGACAGATTCTCCTTCAGGGTGAGGGAAGGAGGACCACAGAGTCTAGGGTTAGACACAGCACAGAGTCTGGTCCGGAGAAACCCTAGTCTAAAGAAGGAACAAATGTCCAGGTCTGGGAGGCCCTTGGGAACTTTGCTTTTGCCTTTAGCCTCTGCTTCACCTGGTTTTTCTTCATGAGAAGCTGGACACTGGGTAGGTCCTTGCCATGCTCCATGGAGCTAGCCATGGGTAGACGCTCCGACACCCACAACTAAAAGAGAAGGAGAGGGTCAGTGGAGGTTCAGCGGGTAAAGCAAGCCTAGGGGTTGGATACTGGGGCTACCTAGGGCTATTGGGGTGTGCAAGGAATGGTCTTCTCTGATGCCAGAGTAAAGGGCCTGCGAAGGCATCCCCAGATCTCCCTAGAGGGGAGATTTTTCAAGCCCAAAAGAAGAGGGACAAGGAACTGCTGGCCCCGCCCCAGCTTCTGCTCAGGAGGCTAGGGAGCCATGTGGTGGGGGCAGGCTGCCCAAACAAAGGCTCCATCCTGTCCTGGGCCCAGTGACTCACAATCTCATCCTCCACGTCCCGGTGAAACTGGTGCTGCTCACGAGAAGCATGCAGGCGCCGGCAGCGCTCCCGCATGGGCTGGCACAAGGCCCTGAACTTCTCCTCCACGGCCTTCGAGGTCCTCTCTACTTCCCCTGCACCCTGGTCTTCCTGGGCCAAGGCTTTTGCCTGGGCCTGGATCGCCTCCACCTCCTTCTCCCTCACAGCCATCTCCCGCTCCAGCATCTGCACATCAGAGAGGAAGGAGGTGTCGGCACCACATGTCTACCTTTGAATTCAGAGGAGACGCCGGACCGCACCAAGCCAGTTGTGACTTCTTATCTCTGGGGCTCACCCCAGGGACAACATCCCTGGGTCAGTGGACCTTAAACTTTAATATACATAAGGATCCAGGGCAGTGTGATGACCGTGCCATCAACCCTAAATCGACCTCAGGTCCACATTCATCTTTGCCCTGCTCTGGGACAGTGCCCCTGGGCTCTGAAACATCTCTTGCTACTGGTGCAATGCTTGGCCCTATCAGTAGAAGGCGCTGGAGGGATACTACAGTGGACAGTGGAGGAATGGGTTTGGTTCCAGGGTGTTCTTACTCCTACAGCAAAACCATACAGGAGATCCATTTGCTGTCACCCTCCAGCAAGGTTTGCTGGCACTCCAATGGCAACTTCCTGCTGGCTTGCGTTGGCGGTCCAGCCCATGATACCCCAGCACATTTCTAGACCATTCAGTGGGCTTCTGCCCTCTCCAGGGAGATCTAAAACTCAGCCATCTTTTTCCTTCCTTAGGTATCCCTCCTTGGCCGTAGTGGCAGTAGCTGCTCCCTACATTTGCTATACCTGTATTCTTCAGTGCAGGGACCAGCAAATTGAGCCCATTGCCTATTTTTGTAAAGTTGTATTGGAACACAGCCACACCCTTCTTCTATGTATTATGTAAGCCTGCTTTTACTTTACAAGGACATAGCTGAATAGTTGTGACAGAGACCATGTGACCCATAAAGCCCCAAATATTTACTAACTGGCCCTTTCCAGAAAAAGGTTTTCTTTGGTTTTTTTTCTTTTTTTTTGAGATAAACTCTTGCTGTGTTGCCCAGGTTGGAGTGCGGTGGCATCACACAACTCACTGCAATGTCTGACTCCTGGACTCAAGTGATCCTCCTGCCTCAGTCCCCTGAGTAGCTGGGACTATAGGCACCTGTCACCATGGCTAATTTTTCTGTTTAGTAGAGAAAGGGGTCTCACTCTTGCTCAGGCTGGTCTCAAAGTTCAAGCAACCCTCCCACCTCAGCCTCCCAGAGTGCTGGGATTACAGGTATGAGCCACCTTACTTGGCCAGAAAAACGTTTTTGAATCCTGTTGTAGAATTCCCTTTATCCCTTTTAACTATAATACTTTTTACTGCTTAATGCTTCATTTTATCAAAGTTCCTATCTTCAAATCACTGGTTGGTCTCTGTCTGACTTTGCCCTGACTAATACATACCCTAGAGATTCTGACATGGATGGCCCATAGAAGTCACTTTGAGACGCTCCAGTAGAGAGAGATGTTACCTGCCAGGCCTCAGAACAGTCCCTCAAATCATAAGATCTGTGGCCTCCCTGCCTTCCTCTGCTGTTCCTCACCCCTATCAAAGGCCCGCGGCCTACCTGCTGCTTCTTGAGCAGAATGTTGACACTGGTGAGGTCCTTGCCATAGTCATCAGAGTGCAGCTGGGCCTGCAGGCTCTCCAGCCAGCTCTCCAGGGCAGAACAGCTCTGGGCAAACAGCTCAGCTCGGTTGGCATCAAAGAGGCTGCGGGCCTTGGCTTGAGTGGTGGTCTCCAGCTCATCCCAGCGCCGGTGCAGGTCCCCCAGCTTCTCTGACACCAGAGCTTTGAGCTCTGGCTTCTCAAGGGTCAGCTCCCGCCCTTCCTGGGAGGCGGGACAGAGAGAGTGTAAGTGCCAGAATTAGACACCACTGACCCTCACAGGCTGACAGTAGACCAGGGACCTTAAGGGCAGTAGAGACCTAAAATGTGGGCAGTTTCCAAGTCCTGTGTGTTCTCATCAGTATACTCTTTCCAGAGGTTTCCCCCCGCCTTTTTTTTTGAGACAGAGTCTTAAGCCATTGCCCTGGGTAGAGTGTTATGGCATCATAGCTCATAGCAACCTCAAACTCATGGGCTTAAGTGATTCCCTTGCCTCAGCCTCCCAAGTAGCTGGGACTACAGGTGCCCGCCACAACGCTTGGCTTTTTTTTTCCCGTTGCAGTTGTCATTGTTATTTTAGCTAGCCCGGGCCAGGTTTGAATCCGCCAGCCTCAATGTATGTGGCTGGTACCCTGCCCACTGAGCTATGGGCACCGCCTGAGAGGTTTTCCCTTCTAAGCTGCCCTTCCCTCCCTGTGGATTAGGCCCCACTCCTTCAGGGCCCAATTCAAGCCCCACTTCAACTAAGAAGCCATGGTCCTCTCTCCTTGACCCGAGCTCCCTGCACTTAAAGGCTCCAGTGTGACGCTGCACAAGGACCCACCCCTCACATTTCTCAGCTCCTTACTCCTCACTGCAACTGTGGCAAATGAGTCCCACCTGGCCTCCCTACTTTCAGCCTCTCTGCATGAGGACTTCTACATCACAGGGGCGAGGGAAGTGTGCGCTCCCAAGCTGCATGGGAGGCAAGTCAGAAGCCCAGAGAGTTGATGCCTCCAGAAGTAACCCTTAGTGACAGAGAGCTGACAGATGAGCACCTGCTACTCTCCTGCTCTGGTTGTGACAATGCTGATGTGTGTTCTGTACTGTGTCCTGCAGCACCCAGTTAGGACTGTGCTCCCAGAGCCCGTGGGGGGAACTCACAGTGTGCCCTTTATTGACATCCATCCCTTCTCTGGTACATCTCTTCTCTCTCCACTGGTGTTCCCTGAGATCACACCCTGCACTAGTATCTACTTCTTGAGGGACCCAAACCCAGGCCCTGCATTCAGGGGGTTTTACACGTGCTGTTGCTATCAGGATAAAGAGCGTCTAAGGCTAGCACTGCGTGGTTAACTTCACAACCCCCAACACAATGTACACCTCAGAGCACACCCCTATGGTGACTGGAGCCTCTCATGGCTGGGCCTGGCGTGTTCTTCCCACCAGTTCTTGCGTGGGCCCCTCTATACCTTCTGTGCTCCTGCCAGATGGGCCTACCCGCTTGCTCCTGTACCAGCATCCCCATGCCCCTGGTTTTCTGCTGACACTGTTTCCTCTACCTAGAAACATAGTTCCCTTAATATCTCTGCTCATCCAAGTTCTGCTCATGGCCCATGGACTGCCCTGGGTGCTCCTACAAGTCCCTCCTCTCTCCTTTGTCCCAGGCTTCGTCGTCAGGTGCTCTCTTGGGCACACATCCTGTGCCGCTCTGGGTGTACTTCAGCTATTAGTGTGTGTCATACTCAGGCCATACTCAGACTGTCCTGGCTATGGTGTTGTTCCTTTAGGGTGGAGCCTGCAATGGAATCACCTTTGCCCCCCATGCAGGGCCTACCACGATGCTTTGCATGGAGAAGCACCAAGTAAATATTTGCTGAACAAATAGGAAAACTAAAAGCACCACCTCCTCCCCAGCCATTGTGCCCTTGGGGGAGGAAAGCATTTCTCTGTACCTGCAGTACATAGCAGAATGCTGAGCACACAAATGTTCTCTAGGAAACCTGCTGAGTAGAAATAAAGTTTTACTTGTCCCTACTTCTGGAGTAAGGGCTGGGCTGGAGACCGAGTACAGGAATAATAAGACATAATAAAGTTTTATTGGAACACTGTGGCTGCTTTTGCACCATAACAGTACAGACGAGTAGCTGCAGCACAAACTGCATGGCCTAAAAAGCCTGAAATATCTACTGCTAGTCCTTCACGGAAAATGTCTACAGATCTCTGCTGAAGAGTTTCATCCTGCCCTGGACCCAGGGAAGCTGAACCAGAGACGCACTGCAGCTCCTACTAGTGTGTACTTTTGACAAGTTCTGGAGTCACTGTCCCACAACCCTAAGACATCTGTTCCCCAGGCCAAGTTTTCCACCTCGGAGGTGTGGCAGCAGGGCCCTGTGATCTCTAACCCTGAAGAAAACCCTATCTGGGGGGAGGCCCCTCCCTTGTGTGAGCCCCCAAGGCTCAGCAGCCCCAGAGGCTGGCTCTGGCTGCTCCTGCCACTCCACTCACCTCATCTACTTTGTCCAGCCAGTCCTTGTTGGCAGCCAGCTCGGCCATGAATGCCTGGTGCTTCTGCCACTTGGTGTGCAGGTTGCGGGCCTCATCATAGGACACATCCTGGGCTGTCAGCATCTTTTCATCAATCCAGAGCTTCAGCTGGACCAGATGTAAAGCAGGAATGGAAGACAGAATGTTTCCAAGGGAGAGATGAGTAGTGGACAAAATGGGGGCCAAGGTGAGCCAGGGTGGTAGACTGGGGAAGAAGGAGTGAAGGGGCTCACACGTTCTGGTGGCACCGTGATGGGCTTGTTCTAGGCTCAAGTGAAAAGGGGATGGCTAGGGAATGTCACAGGGCACATCAGGGACTAGGGGCCTCACCTCGTGACAATCTTGCAGGAAATGCTGCTGCTCTCGGTTGTCCCGAAGACGGCCCAGAAGCTGCTGTGCTGCTTCCTGATTCTTCCTGTGTCTGCAATGACAGCCTGGAGTGAAACCCTTGAACTTGCCATGAAAGGGTTATGACCCTTTAGCTAACTCAGACGTCTTCAGTCCTCCTTCCTGCCAGGGGAACACCAGGAGCCCTGACTCCCAGGCCTGCCCTGGTGTGGGGAAGGCAGAAACCCCAGTCCCTCTCCCACTGCTTGGTTCTTCTTCCTCTGTCAGCTGCTACCCCATCTGCCAGCTCCCCTGGGCCACGTTCTCCATCTCTGGGGCTAAACTGTCTCCACTCACTTCCCCCTGGGGCCCCGGCTGTGCACCACTGTCCTCACCACACCTCTTCTCAATGGAGTCTGCCTTCTCTCGGATCTTCTCAGCGTGGATGTTGCCCCCAGACACCAGCTGGCGCCCAGCCTCCAGGAGCCCACGGATCCGCTCCCCACTGGCATCCATGGTGCTCATGAAGTCTTCCAGTTTTTTTATGGCAGCATCAGCAGCCTGGAGTGTCCCCGGCATCTCCGTGTGAGACAGAACATATTCCTGTGTGGGAGAGCAACACTGGGCTCACTTCTCACAGCACAATCTAGGTCCTCAGAAGGGACCCACCCAGGCTGTCATCTGAGATGTAGGGGCCATATCTGGGAGGGAGGGTCCTGCTAACATGGACCTCAGAGAGTGGCCAGGAGGCTGTGCTGGAGGAGTTTCCCAGTCCCACTCCTGCTCCATTTTACTTCTTTCTCAGAGAGACCTCTTTGATAGCTATGTGACTAGTTAGGTTTTCTATTTCCTCTAAAGTTAGTTTACTTTTTACCTCTCATGTGTTTCTAACATGTTCTTCCTGCCCACCCTGCCAGCGGCCCTTGCCTTTCACTGGCCACACGCCTTTGCATCTGCCCAGCTGTCACCTGGCTGCTGAGGACGCCCTCAGCCTGGCGAGCATCCCGCAGGAATCCCTGGAGGCCGTGGGCCTGGGCCAGGCGACATTGTCGGCTCTCCCACATCCGGCCCAGCTCCTCCCAGCCGGTTCCCAGGGCTTCCAGCCGCTGCCGTAGGAAGAGGCACTGGGGATCTGCCTGGTCCCGGGTCACCTCCTCGCCCAGAGCTCGCAGCCGGCTGTACTCGCTCTGGGCCCGCTCCACTTCTCCCCGCAAGGCCGCGTGTTGGGCCAGGAGGGCCTCTGCTTCAGGCAGGGTGGCTGGCCCTTCTTCGGAGGCTACAGCAGTCTGAGTACGGCCTAGCCAGGCCTGGAAGTCGTCCAGGCTGCGCAGGAAGTCCTGCAGCCGCCGGGCCTCCCCGAGAGACTCCTCTCGGCGCCGCATGGTGGCTCTCAGGTCCTCCCAGCCAGTTTGCACTTCTCCAAGCCGGGTGTTGATGGCAGAGGCTTGAGCCGGATGGCCAGTGGCCAGGGCATTGGCCTCTCGAGTCAGTTCACCCACCCTGGCTGCAATGGCCTCCAGGTCTCGCTCGGTGCCAGCCAGCTTACGCTGTAGAGCCAACACCCCGGCTAGATCGTTGCCCAGGCCCTGGGTGGACTCGATGACCTTGGTCTTCTCTCTCATCCAGGCCTGGGTCTCTGTGCACTCCAGGTGATAGTTCTGGATGCTCAGGGCTGATGTCAGAGCTGCCTTCTTGCCATCTGCCAGGGACCGAAACTGCTGCCACCTGAGGGAAGGGGGAGGGCTTAGTTCCCTGCATGCCCAGGTCTGTTCAGAAGCTTCGTCCCTGCTTTTCTCACCCTTGGCATTTTTTACCTATGTGCTGTGCTGCTTGACACTCACCTTCCCTGATCATTTCTCTTCTGCAGGCCATCCTGACCTTCCTCTCTCTCCATCATTCCTCCTTCCGAATCATAGCCCAGACTGTGTCCCTCCTCCTTTTTAGCCACCCTTCCAGGCCTGACAAACTTACTTCCCAGGGTCACCCCCATTCTTTCTTAGTCCTGCCTTTCTCAGGCCCACCTGTGGTTGAGCTGCTTCTGGGTGTCCATAATGCGGTCCTTGCTGGGGGGGCTGGCCTTCAGCAGCTGCTTAGCAATGTCATTCACGGCAGTGATGCGCGCGGCGAGGGCATTCATTTCTGGTTCCAGAGTCTCAAACCTGAGTGGGGTGGGGGGGAAAGCTAGGCCTGAAGGTGGGAGGCTGAGGTGTCCCCAGCTCTCCCCCAGATGTCCACGACAGCTCCTCCCCTAGAGCCAAGGCTTCTTTACAGCAGTCCTTGAGCCTCTCAGCCTACACAGTTCATAGTACCTGTAGGATAAGGGAGGAGCCCCTGGTTCCCACCTCAAAACCAGTAGAAAAACTCTAGAGTTGCTCAAAAAGATGGCCAAAGGTAAAAAAGGTCAGGAATAGCCAGACCCTGGCATGGGCCCACCCTTCATCAGCCTCTCTCTAATGCCCTTAGCTGCCTGCCTGGGTCTCATCCTTCTAATACTGTGGTTCTCAACCTTCCTAATGCTGCACAGCGCTTTTATATAGTTCCTGTGGGTCACGATCCACAGGTTGATAACTGCTGTTCTAATATGTGTTAGAAAGTAGAGTGATAAGCACAGATATTAGTCCAAGTGGTAAAGATGTAAGGTATAATTTCTCCCAGGGACATTTTATATTCTATTAGGGCAGGGTCTGAAAATATTTTATATAAAAGCCCAGATAGTAGGTATTTTAGTATCTGTGAGGCAACAGTCTATCAAATCTATTCCACTCTGTGGAGGGCAGCCATGGGCGATACATAAAGGGATGGGCCTCTGTTCTAATAAAGTTTTATTTAGATAAACTGGCAGCAGGTGGATTCGCCCAGGGGTTGTAGTTTGTCAACCCTTGTATTAATATGTCTTGAAAAATAAAAAAATATTTAATCATGTTTTTGAAACCCAGGAAATTTGGTAATAGACTGAGAACAGTTGATATCAAGGAATTGCTAATTTTGTTCTATAATAGCATTATGCTTCTTAAGAAAACTATGCTTTCTAAATGATTTTAAGGTTTATTATTTTATAAACAAAGCTATTTCACAAGACGTTAATCAGTGTCTCTGTTTAAAACATTTACAACTTCAAAGCTTCAGCTATTTTGAGTTCACACACAATTTAAAAAACAATATATTTCTGGCTTGGTGCCTATGCTCAGTGGTTAGGGTGCTGGCCATATACACTGGGGCTGATGGGTTTGAACCTGGCCCAAGCCTGCCAAACAACAATGACAACTGAAATAAAAAAAACAGCCGGGCATCCATCGTGGCAGGTGCCTATAGTCCCAGCTACTTAGGAGGCCGAGAAAAGAGAATCACTTAAGCCCAAGAGTTTGAGGTTGCTGTGAGCTGTGACACCACAGCACTCTACCGAGGGCAACATAGTGAGATTCTGTCTCTTAAAAAAAAATGTGTATATATATATAGTATGTAAAAATGCTTCCTCCTAGTTCATAGATGACACAGCCTGAAGCATGTGGGAGTGAAGTGATAATATTGAGGATGTGCTTTGTAAAAAGGAGGTAGACAGACCAAGTACAAGAAGACACCAACCACAACTAAGTCTGAGAGATGGCTTTAAAGGTTTGTTCCAAATGTTCTCTACTTGTATGTATAACATCTTTCACTAAACTAAAAAACAGGCAACCTTAGGACTGAGAGGGCTGACATAGGCAGCCATGGCAGGCTCAGTCCCACATCCGGTTCCCAGGTTACAGGCCCATGGAGCCTGTGGGGCCTGTGGGGTTTACCTCTGCTGCACGACCTCCAGGTCCTCCAAGCGCTCGGGCGGGGCCAGCCCGTTCAGCCACTGCTCCTTCTCCTCCACCCAGAGCCCGCAGGCCCCAGCCTCGCTGAGCATAGTGTAGAGAGACAGCGCTGCCTGCAGGGCCTGTGCACGCTCGCCTGCCCGGGCCTGCAGGGTCTGATAGTGCCCCTCTAGGGAAGGCACCCTGCCCTGCACCTCAGGTGAGCAGCTCAGAGCAGGAGGCAGGGCCACAGCCTGTTCCCTCAAGGCATCCAGGGTTGGACGGTGGCCTCGGATCTCCTCCTCCAGGGCCCGATGCTGCCTGGCCAGGGCCTGCGTAGAGAACTCGTCGTGCCCCAGTTCGGGGCTGGACACCAGGCGCAGTGCATCCACCAGCCAGGCCTCCATGTCATTTGCATCTGCCTGGAACTGGTAGAGGCTGGCGGCCTGGGCCAGTCGCTCAGCGCGTTCCTCAGCCAGAGCCTCCAGCCGCTCCCACTGGGTTTGGAGCTCAGCTGCACGGGCAGCAGCTTGGCCTGCCCCAGGGTGGCCCTCAGCCACCAACTGCTGGCCCTGCTCCAAGGTAAGTTTCAGGGGCCCTAGCCGGCCACTCATCTCACCCCGCAGGGCCGTGTGCTTGTTAAGCAGGCGGAGGACGCCAGTGAGATCACGGCCAGTCTCAGCTGAGGCCAGGAGGTGCTGCTGCTCTCGCACCCAGGCCTCGGCCTCGCCCACCTCCCAAAGGAAACGCCAGAGGCGCCGGGACTCCTCCAGCCGGGCCCGCCGGGTGGCTGCTAAATCGCACAGTGCCTCGTAGCTCTGCTCCAGGGTGGCCACTCGCTCTGATACCAGCTGTGGGTCGCAAGGTCTGTACTCTGAGGAAGTTGCAGCAGAGTCAGGGCCATAACCCAGCCCTCTGCTGTTCCCCACCCACTCCAGCATGGACTCTCACCCCACTCTCTCAGGACCCGGGCCCTAGCGCTAGCTGTCACCCACCATCGACCCACCAGCTTTCCTGTCCCTAGGTTTTTCCTGTCTTCTGCCCCAGGTCTTCAAGTTCTCCCTCCTAGGCCTCCTCCCCTTCTAGGAGCTTCTTTTTTTTTTTTTTTTTGAGAAAGAGTCTCAAGCTGTCCCCATGGGTAGTGTGCCATGGTGTCTTAGTTCACACCGTGTTTCCCTGAAAATAAGACCTACCCAAAAAATAAGCCCTAGCAGGATTTCTATGCATTTGTTAATATAAGCTCTACCCCGATAGTAAGACCTAGTAATGAGTGTGCCTTTGCAGGTAAGCTGCATAGCCACGCCATGCATTTCTGCATGGAGCAGTAAGGAAGACTGGAATACCTTTTATCTGCCACAGCTCCTTTCTCCGAGCCGTTCGCGGGTGCGCATGTGGTAACCGCTGTCGCAGGCATCCTATTGCGCACGTGCGAACGGCTAGGGGAAAGGAGTTCACACAATACTAGCGCCAGCCCCACCAGCAAGGTGGGCTCCCTCCTCAGGTTCCAGAAGAAAATGACTTAACCGTATTTGAATAAACGTAGATTATTGTATTACACTTGATAAAAATAAGACATCCCCTGAAAATAAGCCCTACTGTGTCTTCTTGAGAAAAAATAAATATAAGACAGTGTCTTATTTTCGGGGAAACACGGTAGCAACCTCCAACTCTTGGGCTCAAGTGATCCTCTTGGCTCAGTGTTTTATTTTTAGTAGAGACAGGGTCTCACTTTTGCTCAGGCTGGTCTGGAACTCCTGAGCACAAACAATCCACCCGCCTCGGCCTCCCAGAGTGCGAGGATTACAGGTGTGAGCCACCGCACCCAGCCCCCTTCCAGAGCTTTCCCTGGATTTTCACCTTTGCTGGGGTCACAGAAGCGCAGAGCAGAGGCACTCACGGCCCGCACCCTCTCAGCCTGCACAGCGATGTCAGCTTCTACCAGCTCATGCAGCTGTAGCAGGTCCTCCACGCCGGCCAGGTGCTTGCCCAGGTCAGGAGACTGCAGCCGGCCCTGCCAGGCACACGCCGCCAGAGCCCACCTCAGTGGTGCCTGGTTCCCTCCCAGCCAGGTGCACTTGAGCTAAGGTCACTGATGTGCCTTCCTCCCTATCTCTGTGGGGGATCCAAGGGCTGCACCCCTCAGCACACCTGCTCACTCACACACATAGGAACACCCCATTCTGTGCTGGCAGCTGACCTCCTCATCCTTACCTCCTCCCATGGAACAATTTTCTCACCAAATCCCACTGCGGGAGCCTTGCTGTGACTTATCTCAGCCTCAGAATCGACACTCTCCCAGACCCACAGCTCTGCCTGCCCCTGGTGCCTCTCTCAGACCATCCCAGGCCCACCTTTTGCGCAGCAGACTGGGACAGCCTCTAATGAGGCTCTCTGCTCCCACTCCATCTCCCTACAGACCTTCTCCACAGATTAGCCAAAATGACTTTTTAGAAACAGAAGGCAGAATCATGTCTCTCCCTCTAAAACAGTGGTTCTCAACCTTAATAATGCCATGACCCTTTAATACAGTTCCTCATGTTGTGGTGACCCCCAACCATAAAATTATTTTCATTGCTACTTTATAACTATAATTTTGCTACTGTTATGAATTGAAATGTAAATAACTGATATGCAGGATGGTCTTAGGTCAACCCTGTGAAAGGGTCGTTCGACCCCCAGGTTGAGAACCACTGCTCTAAAACCTTCTAGTCACTCTGAAGTCTCCTTGTTGTTTAGATAAAACCTAAGCCCCTTGACAGGTCTGTAAGGCCCTAGCTAGCTGGCTGCGCCCCTATCTCAGCCCAGGGCCTCTCTCCTCACTCACAGCCCTCAGGACTTCCACCTGATCTGGGATGTGCCACACTTGGACAGGCAAGGGCTCTGCCCAGCTGTTACTGCTGCCTGGAACATTCCCTCCTCACACTTCCCTGTGCTGCTGGCTCCTCATGTTGCTCTGCTCTCAGCTTAAATGGCAAATCTCAGTCAGGCTGCAGGCATCACCCCACTACACTACCTGTTCCAACTTTCTCCGTGGCCACTGATCAGGATCCTCCTGCTGGGATGTGAGCCCTAGTGGACACGCCCCACCTGTCCTGTTCATCAGAGCTGGGGACAGGACCCCCCGACCCCCCTACACATTCCACAGACTGGCCAGGCAAGTGCATGACTGCGCCTGTGGCTGATCCCTCTGCTCTCAACCACCAGCCCCAGGACGAGCCCCTGGTACCTTCATCTCTTCCATCCAGTCCATGAGGTAGAGCAGGTCCTGAAACACCTTCTGCAGCTCCAGGTTGAGCAAAAGCCGCTCCCGTCGGGCGGCCACCATCTGTCGCAAGAAGTCCCAGAGCCGCGCCACATTGTGCTGCCGAGCAGCGATGCGCTTGATGTCATGGTAGCGCTCGGCTGCCAGCTCTGCGGCCACTGCATCCACTGCCTGCACTCGGCCGCTATAGGCCACAATGTCCGTCTCAATGGCCTCGTGCTTCCGCACTGCTGCCTCGACTGCCGCCAGCTCCAGCCCAAAGTTGTCCTGTGCAGGGGGCAGGACAGGGAGGCCTGAGAACCAAGGGACAGTGTCTCTGCCCTCCCTCTGTCCCCTAGAGTGCTCCGGCTGCAAGATGCCAGCTGCACACAGTGGCTAATTTCCTCTCATCCCCTCCAGTTCTGCCTCACCAAGCCTCTCCTGTTCAAGTCTCCTATTTCACCTATTTGATGGACTTCCTGTTTCATCACCTCCTCACCCTGCAGTGGTCCTAACGCACCCATTTCTCCCGATCAGCCTGAACATCCCCAGAGCCCACCAGAGCCCCGAGCCCTGCCTGGGACACGAGGCGCTGGTTCTCACTGAGCCAGGTCTCCCGCATGGCGGCCTTGCGGTCGAAGCGGGCGGCGAGCTGCTCCAGCTTCTCCTGGCGGATCAGCTCTGTGCGCAGGGCCAGCTCACGCTCGTGCTCTGCTTTTTCAAGCCGCTCCCAGGCCTGCAAGTGGGGACAGACTGGTGAGAAAGGGCCACGGAGGGGAGGAATTGTGGACTGGGGCTCATGGACAGTCCCATAGAAGCTTAGTGCAAGGGACCCATGGAAGGCCGGTGGTGAAAGGACAAGAAACAGAAACAGTTGTGTAAAAATGAATTTGCTGTGGGGAGCAGGAAGGACAGAAACTGTTTGTGGTCCCACTGGGACTTGGGTGAGGCTTACTTTTACTAATCTTAAAACATTGTGGAAAAAAAAACAAAAGTAGGGGCCGGGAGTGGTGGCTCATGCCTGTAATCCCAGTACTCTGGGAGGCCGAGGTGTGCAGACTGCTTTAGCTCACAGTTGAGACCAGCTGGAACCAGAGCAAGCCCTCGTCTCTAAAAATAGCCAGGCGTTGTGGCAGTCACCTGTATTCCCAGCTACTTGGGAGGCTGAGGCAAGAGAATCGCTTCAGCCCAAGAGTTTGAGGTTGCTGTAAGCTCTGATTTCATTGCACTCTACAGAGGGCAACAAAGTAGACTCTGTATCAAAAAAAAAACAAAAAAAACAAAACAACAAGGACAAAGAAAAACATACGGATAGGGAGTTGGGAACATGTGGAATGAGACAATGGACTTAGGGGCTAATTTATTCCCGTGACCTTACAATGGAGAGTCAGATAAAAGGGGCAGGGCCCATGTGTGTGAGAGGATGCAGGGGTCACGTCTGGGGTCATGTGAGCAGCGGACAGAGAGGCTGGGACAGCAGGACTTGGAGGAGGTCCAGATGGCCCTGGGGCTGCTGGAAGTGTTAGAGCCTGTGGGAGCTGCAGACCTTGTTGATGTCGGAGATGAGCCGGCCCTCACGGGGGGTGTAGACCTTCTGGTTGTTGGCTCGCAGCTTGCTCTGGATGGTGAAGAGCAGCACTTCCAAGTTCCCTTTCTCAGTGAACCTGAGGTGGGAGGCCAGGTCAGGGTCAGAGTTAAAGGTGACTTGGGCACAAGGACTCCTCCCTCTTCAAAGTGGGGTGTCCTGTGTTGTTTTCATTCTTTTTTTGAGACAGAGTCTCACTTTGTCACCCTGGGTAGAGTATGGTAACACCATCATAGCTCACAGCAACCTCAAACTCCTGGGCTCAAGTGATCCTTTTGCCTCAGCCTCCTGAGTAGCTAGGACTACAGTGCCCCCTACAATGCCCAGCTAGTTTTTCTATTTTTAGTAGAGAAGGGGGCTCAGTCTTGCTCAGGCTGGTCTCGAACTCCTGTGCTCAGGCAATCTATCCACCTTGGCCTCTCAGATAGTTGGGATCACAGCCAGTGGCTTGGGTGGCTTCTCTACAGGAGCCACCATGCCCGGCTGTCCTTCTTAAAGCATTCATGCTCTTTGTGTGAAAGCCAGAAAATACTGGCAAACCAAAAAGAACATCACTTTAAAGCAACTGAACCCATTTGAAAATGGCCCTTGTGTGCGCAAGTTTGATTTCAGCTCCGCATGGGTGGGATCAGAGTGCAGCCCCAGCAAACGTTTCAGGGGTACTCAAACTTTTTAAATGGGGCCAGTTCACTGTCCCTCAGACCATTGGAGGGCTGGACTGTGGGCCCCGGGATGAGTCAGCTGCTAAGCAGGACAGGCAGTGGCGGCAAAAACACCTGGGGGGCCAGATAAATGTCCTAGGCAGGCTGCATGTGGCCCGGGGGCCGTAGTTTGAGGACGCCTGGTTTACAGGGATATGTTTACCAGGGATGCATTTACTGTGAGGGGTCCTGCGCTGGCTGCACGTGCATTAATGAGCTTACTTCTCACTGTCATCTACATTCTCTTCTTATTACCTCCATTTCACAGGTGAGAAAACTAAGACATAGAAAGACTAAGTGAGTTGCCAAAGCTCACACCTGCTCTGTGGCAGAGCCAGGACTTGAACTCAGACACTTGGAACCTAAACACTCAGTGCTTTGTTCTCTGCCATCTACAAGGAGCTCTTCTGTGACCTATTTTTTCACCTATTTTTCATGACTATCTTTCCATGTCAATAAATGATGTATTTCTTCAGTATTATCTCCAGTGGCTGCCCGGTGACTTATTTTTCTTTTGTAAAGGTCATGTTGGTAAACATCCTTGAAACTACATCTTTGTTTAAAGCCCAGGAGTTTCTGAGTCAAAGGGCACACCTCAAATCATTCCTTGGAATGGACAGCAACAGCTGTTTTCTCAGCTAATATTAGTCTGGGGGCTAAACAATTATTAACTCCAAAAGAACTTAAAAACTCAGAAGTTCTAGCATGTACTATATAGCATTGCTTCACAGCAATTCCATACTTGAAACAGTTAATTGCTAAATGGATGATAAGAGCTTCTCCAATGCTCAGGTCACCAGCCACACCCCTGTGCTGCAGGTGCCACCTGGCTTTCAGGTCCAGCCCCTATGCGGGGTTGGGTCTCTGCGACATCCTGACCTCTGCTCTTATGAGGGATTATGAGTCTCAACACACTGTAACAACACCTTCCACAGCATGACTTTTAAAAATGGCTATTTTTTTTTTTTTTTAGAGACTGAGTCTCACTTTGTCACCCTTGGTAGAGTGCTGTGGCGTCACAGCTCACAGCAACCTCCAACTCTTAGGCTTAGGAGATTCTCTTGCCTCAGCCTCCCAAGTAGCTGGGACTACAGGCACCCACCACAATGCCTGGCTATTTTTTTTTGCAGTTTGGCGGGGGCTGGGTTTGAACCCGCCACCCTCAGTATATGGGTCCGGCACCCTACTCACTTGAGCCACAGGCACCGCCCATGGCTAATAATTTTTAAGAATTATTTTGTGACAACCATGTTGTGTGGAACCTTTTAGTGCTCTGAGTTGGGGAAAATAAGCCTCCAGTGCATTTCTGTGCTGCAGGGAAGGCAGCTGTGGCTCAGGTTTGCTCTGCGGGCACAGCTCAGGCATTCATACCTTGGCAGGGCGGGGCCCAGGGGACACCTACTTGGGCGGCTTCTCCACGGTGCGGTAGGAATTGAAGGACTGCAGCTGGTTCTGGACCCCACTGAGGGAGTTGGCCAGTTGCCGGTCATTGAGGGTCACAATCGTTTGCTCAATCCACTGGAGCAGCTCTGAGGCCAGGGACTCATACTTCTCCACCAGGCGCTCTGCCTCCATGGCATGGTCCAGCACCTACCAGACAGAGATGTGGTTGGCCCCTGCACAGGCTTCCTTGCCCAGTCTTGCAGCTACACCCTGCTCCTGCTTCAGGGGAGCAGCACCCAGAGCAGGCCCTCCTCCGGCCTTTTTACCTACTGTCCCTTGGTAAGGAGTACCTTGCCAATTCTTTTGCCTTCAACCGCTAAGGCCTTCATCTTGGAGAAGTAGTGATAGTAAGTAGCCACATAAGTAATGATTGATTTCTCATCTGGTTGGTCCACATTCACATCTGAGAAAAAGGGCCATTCAGGTCAGGCAGAAGTCACCCACAACTCAAACCACTTACCCCAAGCCTGGGGCTCTCCTAGGCCTCCACGGCTTTCCAGCCCCTTTTTAGATCAAAATAACAACTATTTGAAATAAGGAGACACAAAAACACCTCACTTTTTTTTATACTTTGCCCCTCTAAGCAGAGTATAAAAACCCAGAAGCCCAAGAAAGCTTTTACCCAGTGTTCCCAGTGGAGACAAAAGTTAGTTATTTGTAAAAGCAAGAAAAATAACAGCATTTCCACTTAGGGATGGTTCATGGATTTTTGAGGTCAGAAAGGTATCTAAGGAATCAAGGGATTCAAGGGCAGCTGGGATTACAAGCATGCACCACCACACCTGGCTCAATTTTTATTTATTTTATTTTATTTTATTTTTTAGAGACAGAGTCTCACTTTGTCACCCTTGGTAGAGTGCTGTGGCTTCATAACTCACAGCAACCTCAAACTCCTGGGCTTATACGATCCTCTTGCCTCAGCCTCCCAAGTAGCTGGGACTACAGGTGCCCACCACAATTCCTAGTTATTTTTAGAGACACGGTCTCCCTCTGGTTCAGGCTGGTCTTAAACCTACGAGCTCAGGCAATCCACCTGTCTCGACCTCCCAAATGCTGGGATTATAGGCGTGAGCCACTGCACCCTGACCATCAAATCTATTTCTAACCTCAGTCCCAAAGCTTGGCCCAAAGAGGAGTGTGTCCTGTAAGGCAAACTGAGGACCCCCACATGACCAAGGATGACCATGACTTGAAATCCCTGGGCTTTCTTATTCTTTTTTATTTTAGTGCATACTTAGCAAGGATGGATATCCCTGGGCCCCTGGGCTTTCTTTTTTTTTTATAGTTTTTGGCCGGGGCTGGGTTTGAACCCACCACCTCCAGCATATGGGGCCGGTGCCTTACTCCTTTAAGCCACAGGCGCCGCCCACCCTGGGCTTTCTTAATCAGGTCAGATTTTATTCTCCTTAATGGTGTGACTGTAAGCAGAGCCTTCTCATCATTTCTGTTTTGTGTATTTTTCTTTTTAAGACAGAGTCTCACTTTGTTATCCCTGGTAGAGTGCCATGGCATCATTGCTCATAGCAACCTCAAATTCTTGGGCTCAAGCCATTCTCTTACCTTAGCCTCCCAAATAGCTAGGACTACAGGCACCCGCCACAATGCCTGGTTTTGTTTTTTTTTTTCAGAGATGGGGTCTTGCTCTCGCTCAAGTCTTGTTCTCAAACTCCTGACTCAGGCGATCCACCTGCCTTGGCCTCCCAGAGTTCTAGGATTACAGGAGTGAGGAACCTTGCCCAGCATTTCTGTTTTTTCTTTTTAATTTTTAATTAATTAATTAATTAATTTTTTAAATTTTTTTTATTTTTTCTGAGATGGAGTCTTACTCTGTTGCCCTGGGTAGAGTGCCATGGCATGATCATAGCTCACAGCAACCTCAAACTCTTGGGCTTAAGCAATCCTCTTGTCTCAGCCTCCTTAGTAGCCAGAACTGTAAGCGCCCACCACAACACCTGGCTAGTTTTTCTATTTTTAGTAGAGATGGGGTCTCACTTTTGCTCAGGCTGGTTTTGAACTCCTGAGCTCGGGCAATCCTCCCACCTCAGCTTCCCAGAGTGCTAGGATTACAGGCGTGAGCCCCTGGGCCCAGTCTCTTCACCATTTCTGGAAACACACAGGTAGGGGGGAGCCACTGAAATCAACTCAGAAAGTTACAGAGTATGTAACTTTTCCTTCTGTGTTCTGTATCATAGCTATGTTTCTCAAAAGCTGTCCAAGGAACACTATTTGGCCTACTTACATCACTACTTAGATGATATTTGTTGTTCTGGACTAAGTGGGTACAGTAAATGGGGCTACAGGGGGATAGAGAACAGGGAGAGAGGGCCAAGACCCCCGACTCCCCAGGGAGCTTCACGAGGGTCACTTCCAACAGGGAAGTCGCATGGTCCTTCTCTCCTTCTTCAGTAGCACCAAGATTGCTCTCTGCTCCCCTAGAGGCAACTGGGGAGACAGGCTCTGGTGCTAGGCTATGCAAATTCAAATCTCAGCTCCACTAGCTGTATAACCTTTACAGGCCCATCATCTCTTCCATAAATGAAGATAATAATGGTATGATTTCAAAGGGGTATTGTGAGGAGTAAGTTAACTAAAGTACGTCAAGTGCAGAGTGATGTACAAAATAAGAGCCCCACGGCTGCTACTGATCCCATGTGCAAATGGTTAGAGCCACAGGAGCCCTGAGTAGGCCGGTCTTAGGTGAGACCTCAAGGTCAGATAGTTTAATTTAGAATTCTAACATTTTAGAATGAGAATGGCCCTTAGAAACCTTGCAGACCAGTCTTCTCCTTTTAGAGATGAGGAAACTGAGCCACACGGGGCCAGGCAACAGGCACTAAGTCACAGAGCTCCTCTGTGCCTGGCAGAGACACAATCTACAACCCAGGGCTCTTTCTGCCATGGGGCTGCCTTTCTTGTTATTTTTTTTCTAATTGAGATATAACTTTTTTAATCATAAAATTCACCCTTTTAAGGTATACAATTTGGCAAGGCATAGTGGCTCACGTCTGTAATCCCAGCACTCTGGGAGGCTGAGGTGCATGGATTGCTTGAGCTCACGAGTTTGAGACCAGCCTGAGCAAAAGTGAGACCCCTGTCTCTATGAAAAACAGAAAAACTGAGGCAAGAGGTTCGCTTGTACCCAGGGCAACAGCTTGAGACTGTCCCAAAAAATAAAATAAAATCGGCTCAGAGCCCATAGCTCAGTGAACAGGGTGCTAGCCACATACACCGAGGCTGGCAGGTTCAGGCCCAGCCCAGGCCTGCTAGACAATGGTGATAACTGCAACCAGAGAATGGCTGGGCATTATGGAGGATGCCTATAGTCCCAGCTGCTCAGGAGGCTGAGGCAGGAGAATTGCTTAAGCCCGAGAATTTGAGGTTGCTGTGAGCTGTGACACCAAGGCACTCTACCGCAGGCAACATAGTGAGACTTTGTCTCAAAACTAAACTAAAATAAAATAAATATAATTAAAATAAAATAAAGTATACAATTCAGGGGTTTTCAGTATATTCACAGCATTGGTAACCCTTACCACTATCTAATTCCAAAACTTTTTTTGTTTTGAGACAGAGTCTCATTCTGTTGCCCTGGGTACAGTGCTATGGCGTCACAACTCACAGCAACCTCAAACTCCTGGGCTCAATTGATCCTCTGCCTCAGCGTTCTGAGTAGTTGGAACTATAAGCACCCACCATAATGCCCAGCTAGTTTTTCTATTTTTAGTAGAGGCAAGGTCTCGATCTGGCTCAGTTCTCCCCTCCCCTGGCCCCTGGCAACCACTGGTCCACCTTCTGTATCTGCCTCCCACCTTCTGGGTCCAGCAGCTTGGTCAGCCCCAGTTCCTTCTCTGCCAGATTGAAGGCATTCTGCAGGTTGTAGTGTGCATTGCACTTCTTCAGGGACTCGAAGTCTAGCAGGTCTGGCCTGGGGGGAGAGGGAAGACAGAAGGTGTCAGGAACATGTGACACTCTAAAGGGGAAGAACCGATTGCTGTAGTCCATGCCCCTAAGCCACAGCCCCGACTGTGCCCAACAGTAGGCTTACACCCCACCCCTAAGTCCTCTGTGCAGTGTCCCACCCCCCTACCCCCACTTTCTGCTCTTCCCTGGGTGCTCATTCCTGTAACTATTGAGTAGCTCATATCATCTCTTTGGCCACATGTGTCCACCCCGGGTCACACTAACCAACCCTGCAGTTCTCATATGCCTGCTAGCCCGGTCTCCTCACCGGTGTTTGTGCACAATGGCATTGAAGGCCAGTCCATCTCTCCAGCTGGTGGTGAAGTTGTGCACATTGACATTGGGATACCTACACAGAGACCAGGAAATCAGTGAGTAGGGCCTAGCCCCAGTCTGTGATTTGGGGCAGTCACCAGCTCATGGTTCTGGGACCACGTCCTTCATTTAACATACAGCCTTGGGGCAGCCAAGCCCCACGCTCCCAGGGGCATCCTCACCCTGCAGTCTTCATCTGGCACCACAGCAGCAAGGCATCTTTAGCTGACTTTTTCTCCTTGTTGTCTTCTGTCTCCACACTGATGTCTTGGATCTAGGAAGGAAGTGAACAAGGCCCTCACCGAGGAACAGGGGCTCCTGGTGTTATCAGAACACTCAGACAAACACCAATAAATGCTCTTTAGGCTGTGGTAATGGGGATTATCAGATGGAGCCTGGGCCCTTTCAGCCTGGGCTAGTGACCAAGAAACACTGGGCGCAAGGGACTGGAGGCAGCAGATTGGGAAGGGCAACAGAAGAATGGAAGTGCCCTGAGTTCCTCCAGGTGGGGACCCACTGGTGGGTGAGTGAATACTTTGAGTGCCTGCTTTCAAAGGTGACCCTAGTGGAGCTCTGCTTAGGGCCAGAAGGAGGAAAGGTTAACCTGGAGAGGAAGGAGGGGATAAGAAACCTTAAGACGGCATTAGCACACTGCAGTATGAAAAGGGTCAGGTTCCCCTGAATGAAGCAGCAAATTCGAGGCCAGGACCACACCCCTCATTCAGTTCCCTAACTCACTGTGAAGGACCAGTTCATAAAAAACTTCCAGTTCCTGGGCAGCGCCTATGGCCCCGTGGGTAGGGCGCCGGCCCCATATACTGAGCGTAGTGGGTTTGAACCCGGCCCAGCCAAACTGCAACAATAACAATGACAACAACAAAAAAGCCAGGTGTTGTGGGGGGTGCTTATAGTCTCAGCTACTCAGGAGCCTGAGGCAGGAGCATTGCCTAAGCCCAGGAATTGGAGGTTGCTGTGAGCTGCGATGCCATAGTACTCTACTGAGGGCAATAAAGTGAGACTCTGTCTCTAAAAAAACATATAATAATAATAATAATAAACTTCCAGTTCCTTATGGACAAGCCTGTTGTCCTACTGCAGGTGACCAGCACACAGGCCAGACCACAGAACCTTGCTACAGTAGTCTGACAACATCCAAACTGGGTTCTGCCCTGGCTAATGACGAGAGTCCACTGATCTGCACTGGACATGGCAGCTTGGCCAACTGCACTGCAAGGTTCCAGACTCCTGTGTTTGTAATGCTCAGGTAACAGGCCAGCAGCCTGAGCAACAGTGTGCTGGGTACCTGGAATCGAAGGATAATGGTCCAGACCAGCCCAAGGGTCAGACGGTGGTTTCCGTCTACAATGTCATGGGAACCCATGTTTTCCAGGTGCACTTTTTGTTCTTTCAGGAACTGCAGCGCCTTGTCCACGTTCTCCAGGCAGTGGATTCTCATTCGGCCCTTTGTGGGCTTCGGCTGTGGAGGGACAGAGCAAAATGGCACAGACCGGGGCTAGGCCCTACTCACTGATTTCCTGGTCACTCCTTCCTACCCCTACTTTGAATACCTTCCCATGACCTCCCTCGGGAAGTGGGGACAGCCCTAGGGCTGGGTCAGAGTTCATGGAGCCGAGGCTGAGGTTACAAATGAGGCTTGGGGAGATTAAGATTCCCAAAGGAATTAACTGCACCCAGAGTGGGTGGAAAAAGAAATGTTTTCAATGGGGCCACTGTTCCTGTCTCCATGAAGCAATGCTCCTATATCACCTATATCTCCATGAAGCAATGCTCCATGAGAGCAGCAAGCCTCTCAAAATGAACCGTCCTTGGAGCAGAGGCAGCCACTGCCTTCTGCGCTGTGCTGTCACTCTGAGGGCCATCCCTCCAGCTAGTCCCCTGGGCCACTGTTTCTGAGGCTTCCTCCCTCCCAGACCACAGCTCACCAGTGTCTCTCCTGAAAGGACCTCAAGGAGTCTCAGGAGGTTTCGTCCATCCCGGAGGTCGCTGTACAGGTCTCCGACCCGGCATGTCACCCGGGCCAGGTGTGAATTCACCCACTTGGTAAAGGTTTTCTTCTGCACGGCTTCTCGCTCATCTGTGGCAGCAACGCGGGTCATTACAATGTGCCTACTTCTAAACACTAGTTGTGAGGTGGGGGTCCCCAAGAGAGACAGGGAGTGAGGTCTGGGGGGGGCTGGAAAATGGCTTATAGGAAAGCCTGTAACTTAAAAAGCTGAGCAATAAAGAAATTGGAATGAGGGAGAGATTCTGCCACCACTGCCACCATAGCCTCTAAAGCCTGGAAAGGGGAAGCAGGAGTGAGCATCTCAGTCCCTGGGCGAGGCTGTGGCAGGGGCGAGGGGCGTCCATGGTGGCAGGGGCGACAGGGTGGGTACCAGCCATGCCAGATAAAAACAAGAAGGAGGGAGGCGCCTGTGGCTCAGTGGGTAGGGAGCTGACCCTATATAGTGAGGGTGGCAGGTTCAAACCTGGCCCCAGCCAAACTGCAACAACAAAAATAGCCGGGCGTTGTGGTGGGCACCTGTAGTCCTAGCTACTCAGGAGGCTGAAGCAAGAGAATTGCCTAAGCCCAGGAGTTGGAGGTTGCTGTGAACTGTGACGCCATGGCACTCTACCGAGAGCAACAAAGTGAGACTCTGTCTCTTAAAAAAAAAAAAATAAATAAAAACAAGAAGGAGAGAGAAATGCCAAAAGCAGGGAAAAGTGGGAAAAGTTCAAAGGAAAGACACAGGATGCAGTAGAGCCAGAGTGCTGCTGTCTAACGGCTGGAGCTGCAGAGCTTGACGTTGCCACTGAAAGTCCTGCTCCCTCCCAGGGACACCGAGGTGACTCGGCATAGTGAGCATGACATCTGACAGATCACTGTGTAGATGACTTCTTAGGAACACAAACTGAGGCATCTCTGTTCATCTGAACTTTGATTTGACCCTTAACTTTTTTACTGTTGTTTTCTCCCCTTGGTCTTTAGCTTGCTTCTCCCGGTGCTGCCCTCTAGCCACACGGGATTTCCTCACGTAGGTGAATTAAACCTTTGTTGCACATCTTCCCCTTTCCTGTCTCTCTTGGTGTTACTCTTACCTTGAACATTTTAACCTGAACAGTTTAAACAGGTTTGACAGTCCCATTTCAACCCTTCCTAACATCACGTCACCTTCACAATCAGCACTTGCTCATGTCACCCTGTGAACTCACCTCTGCTGAACAGTTACCATGCCCAGGGCCTCAGAGCCTGGACAGATGTACAGGACAAGTACCCATCCAGGTACAGTAGCCAGAAAGTTTGAAATAATCCCAACAAAGAAAACCTTTAAGAACTTGGCGTCTGGCCAGGTGAGGTGGCTCATGGCTATGATCCTAGCACTTGGGAGGCTGAGGTGGGTGGATTGCCTGAGCTTATGAGTTCCAGACCAGCCTTACAAAGACTGAGACTCCCGTCTCTAAAAAAAAATAGCTAGGTGTTGTGGTGGGCACCTGTAATCCCAGCTCCTTGGGAGGCTGACACAAAAGAATTGCTTCAGCCCAAGAGTCTGAGGTCACTGTGAGCTATGACGCCACAGCACTCTACCCAGGGTGACATAGTGAGACCGTCTCAAAAAAAAAAAGAAAGAAAGAAAGAAAGAAAACAAAGCAACACGTAGCTTATATTACAGAGCACTTTTCAGTTACAATAAAGAAACATTTGATGGCATAGGTTTTATAAAGAAGAAGATGAAGTCCTGAACTAAAGGATAGAGTGGAAAATATTTCAGCCTAAAGGTCAGAAAACAAAAAAGGTGACCCGTACTTTGCCACAAAGGTATCAGCTAACTAACATGTGTGATCCTGTTTGCTCATCTGCAAAATGACTTGATGAGTTTAAGATTTGGCCATTTTTAAGTGTATAGGACAGATTAGGCTTGAGCCTTCTTGAAAGAAATTTTCCTTGCAAGATGTATGACAGGATATCTTTCAATGTAACAGGAAATTGTTAAAAGTCCTAACTCAGGCCAGGCACAGTTGCTCATGCCTATAATCCCAGCCCTCTGAGAGGCCAAGGAGGGAGAATCTCTCAAGCTCAGGAGTTATAGACCAGCCTGAGCAAGAGTGAGGCCCTGTTTCCACTAAAAATAGAAAAACTACCCGGGTGTTGTGGCGGGCACCTATAGTACCAGCTACTTGGGAAGCTAAGGCAGGAGGATCACTTGAGCCCAGGAGGATTTCTTGAGCTATGACCCCACAGCACTCCACCCAGGGCAACAGAGTAAGACACTGACAAAAAAAAAAAAAAAAAAAAGAAAGAAAGAAAGAAAGAAAAAGAAAAAGTCTAAACTCCTGCTGTGCAGCTTTTACTTTCCAATTCTACTCCTTGAAGGACATATTTTGGTACATTCTTATCTTATTCTCTTTCAAACACAACATTTAAATTTGACTTACTGCTTATGCATGTGTCCTAAAAATACAAGTTTCTGGCCAATTAAGAAAAGTTAGAATGAACTCATTGTAAGCAAGGTGAAGAACAAGTATGAGAGACAGAAAATAGACTTTGAGAAAAAAGGATGAAAGACATTGGAAAGTATGGGACATGCAGAAGTCACTTCATTCATCAGAGCCCCAACTTCCCCAATAAAAAGGGGCACATTACTTTCTACTCCAACGAGGGCTTGTGCTGATTAAGTGAGACAAAATGTATAAAGCAGGCCCCTACTTGGCACCTTGACGAATGGCTATTATAAAGGTGTGATCTCAGGCTCGGCGCCTATAGCTCAAC
>NW_003852529.1:3382718-3393927 GCF_000181295.1 Otolemur garnettii | reverse complement strand
TCAAAAAAAAAAAAAAATAAAAATAAAGGTGTGATCTGACCCCAAGGACGAATCAAGAGTTGCCCAGGACCAGGAGCAGGTATGGCTGTTCCCTTCGGTTGTGGACAAAAGAGAGGGTGTGGACTTAAAAATTACAGCAGCGGCTCTCCCAAACAGTCATTAGGACTGACAGTATAGAGGCTGCAGGATAATTTAAAGGAAGGATGGGCCACACTCGGCTTCTGGGGCAGGTACATTCAGTTGGCTGCAAGCAGATCCGGCCGGAGGACACAAACTTCCCAACACTAAGAAGAAAAACAAGATCTTGAAATTTGGGTCTGGGAAAACAGTGAGCCCAGGAAACGCACGGGTGGGAGAGCCAGGCAGAGTCAGATGCCAATCTCAAAAAAGTTAGGAAATGCCCTGCGGCCTGGGGAGCTACTGAAGCAGGGATGCTGTAAAGTTCCACAGAAAAATAAAAATTAGAAAATTTATAAGTGACAGAGTGAAGGAAAAGAGTCAAGCCCTCAGAAGCCGCTCTGGCCACTAGGATTTTTGCCAGTTGCCCACAGGGAGCCCTGGGTAAGGACCCAGTGAAGTCAGGACCTGAATAGTCACTTTCCTTTCCGTCTCAGCCCCAGCATCTCAGAAACCGAAAGACTCATCCCTAAATCTCACATTCCTGTGAGCCTCACCCATCAGACACAACGCACCCACACCCATTCCTCCACCCTATGCCTGCCACAAACCTGGGGTCCCTAATTACTGTGTCAGATGGTCCTATGCTCCATTGCACCTGTGGAACCAAGGGTGTCCCTAGGCCTTTCAGGGTCTCCTGAGCTGGGGCTGGCTTGGATCACAGGTTTTTACTCGATCTGGGGGACTGCCCTGACACCAAGCACAGTGGGGTGAAACCATGTTGGCACACAGGTGGAACAAGAGGGGAAAATGTAGAATAGCAGCAACTAGGAAAAAAGTGGGCAAAGCCAAGTACCAGGACAGAGTGTCACGTCACCAAACTCCACAATATTCCTAAAACACACCCCACAAAACATGGAGATTGCCAGAAACACACTTAAATATTTGTGCCCATATGAACACACACCTGCTTGGGCATCCACCTGGGCCTGCTTGCACAAGCCTTCACCTTTGACACACTCTCCTCAGTGCCCACACACACAGAGCCTCCTGGCACATTCAGCACCCACCGGGAAGCCCAGGGAAACAGACCGTCTGCAAGTCCCTGTGCCTCTGGCTCACCCTGGCCTTCTCCTTCCTCAACAATCCCATCCCGATGCCAGAAAGGGCCTCCCTGGTTGCTGGCACCGATGCCCCACACTCCCTCCACAGACAGGAACCTCTGTCCACGTAGTACCCAGCGGGCACCTGGCGGTCACACTCTCCCATGCTTCACACTGATGGGTCTGAAGCTTTCCCAGTTCCATCAACTTCCGTGAAATTTCTGGCCACTCCCAATTTTTCCCTCTAAGCCCTGTCACGCTGTCTTCCCCCTGCTAACAACTGCATCTCCAGAGTGTCCCACTCCAGAGGCTCTGCTCTGGTACTCTCCGCGTCCGGCCCCTCTGGCACACAGGCGACCCCCTGGATCCCATCTGCTCACCTTGGAGCTGCTTGAAGCGTCCTTCCAGCACGCTGGAGTACTGAGAGGAGTTGACGTAGGCGGCTGGCGAAAACAGGAGGCCCCCGGGGCTCTGGGACCCTTCCACCGTCTCATAGTGGAAGTCGCCGGCCGCGTGCAAGCCGTCCCCGTGAGCCCTGCCCACCGCGTCCCCATTCATGGTGTCGCCGCCTTCTCCGGAGCCCAAGGCCCACAGGGCATGCTCCCCTTCGCTCCCCCTGGGGCTTGGGCTGGGGATCCCGAGAGGCTGGGGTCCCGTGTGCAGGGATTCTAGGATGGTGGGACTTTCAAGGAGAGGAAAAAGACTTAGGAGCTGTCTGAGCTCCTGAGACGAGTGCGCGGGCACACCTGGCCGCGGCGAGAGGAGACAGAGGCGGCCCCAGACAAACAGGTCGGACGGTGTCGGAGGAGGGGTGGGGGGCGGAGCCGGCCGGCGGGGGCAGGGCCGGGCCCTGCGGGGACGGAGGAAAGAGCTGCCAGGAGCTGCCCATTAAGCCCCCAGTTGCCTAAAAATACAGAATACCCGAGATAGGGGTCCCCAAAGCAAAGTCTTGCTTTCCAAGGTTTGTGGGCTGGGCAAGGATGGCCACTCTCTTGGGTGACTCAGGGAGGTCCTGTCCAGGACATGGGCAGGCTTTGACCCCCAGGTCAGAAACAGAAAGATCCTCCAAGAGGCAAAAGCCAGGCACTGTACTAGGCATTTACTTTTGTCCCCTCATCTGTGGAGCAGGCATTTATTTTACTGGCCACCTGTTTGCTATCATCTCCTCCAGTACCTGCGCCTTCCCTGCCCTGGGCCCACCAGGACTCCTCTGGGCCAGGCCATGGCCTCCCCCCCCCCCACACTCCCCTGCTGGGCACATCTCCCAGATGTCATTCCTAGCTCTCGCTGGGCTTCAGCCTTTGTCACTTGCAGCCTACACTTGCCCCTCCCCATCTACATTCATTGGAAATTTACTTTGCACCTACTGGTTTGAGGCAAGGCCCACGTACAGCCGCCTCTTCAAGAAAGCCCAGTCTAGTGAAAGCATGGGGTGGCACATACTTGTGAACAGACATGGTAACAATACTGGTGGTACGTGGCATGTGCACAGATATGGTGACAGTCCTGGGTGGCAAGCAGCCTGTGTGCAGACATGGTGACAGTACTGGGTGGTATGTGTCATTGTGCAGCCCTCAGTGGTATGTGCCAATATGTGCACAGATATGGGTGATAGTACTGGTGGCATGTGTCATATGTACAGATAAGGTGACAGTCCTGGGTGCCATGTGCCACATCTGCACAGACATGGCAATACATCTGGGTGGTACATGTGATATGCACACAGATATCCTGATAGTCCTAGAGGCAACACAAATTCAAAACCAGAGTAGCAGGAAAACTTCCCCCAAAGAGATGCCATTCTCCATAACACACACCTTTTGTCTGTTGTGTCTACAGAAGCGCCAATGTGAGTATTTTATAAGCTACCCTGAAGATCAACGGGAGGATAGTGAGAGAAGGGGTCGCCAAAAGCTATGGCCACATGGGGGTCCTCATGCTGGCACTGAGTTGGCTCAAAAGAATTACCTGGGGAGCATTTGGAAACCCCAGAGTTCTGGATCATTTGTGTAAAGATTATATATTCACTGTGTCCAGGGAGGGGCTTGGGAACCTGCATCTGTACAAAAATGTCCCTGGATGATCCTGTAAAACATGTGGCCAGGTCCAGGAACCTCCCTCCAAATCTCTCTTCTTCCAGGAGCCACCTCACCCCCACTGGGGACACCGCCTCCCAGGTGGGGAGCAGCTGGGACCTCTCCCACTGAAGTGGGTTGGGTGGCCAGCAGTCAGTGGCAATGACAAGGGTGGGATGGAAGAGGGAAGCCAGACTGGATGGGTGGCCTTGGGGTGTGTGCGTGAGCCAGCCACTAGTGGTGTCAGGTGGCAGCCGCACTCCTATTGCTATGACAACTCCTCCCCCTTAATGAGGGAGGCTCGTCAGACGGGTTTGTTTGTGCTCAGAGGAGCCAAAGGGGAGAGTCCTGGCTGCAGGGAGGGGCGGGGACTGAGGCAGAGAGCGAACCTGGAGAATGGGCAGCTGTGGCTGCGAAACCAGCTGTGGGCGGAGGGAACCTGCTTCAGGGTTCAGGTAGATGAAATAATGGGAGTAACAGGCGGCAAGTGGAAGGAACAGATGGGGAGGGACAGAGAGGATAATGGACTGGGAGAGAGATCAGGTGTGGGAAATGACTGGAAATCGAGGAAGACACATAAGGGGATGAAAGGCAAGGGAGAGGTGGGTGGAGACACGGGTGACAGCGAGAGTGAGCACAAAAGGAGGAAGGGATGTGACTCAGGGACGAGGCCAGAGAAGGAAGCTGTTTTAGCCATCTGAGCCAGTCCATTGGGTCATTGTTGCTTCTCTATGCCTGGGAGAAGAGGCTGGGGAATGTTCTGGATTGCATGAAGTCAGCTCTTCAGGCAGGTTTGGGGAGCAGGACCTTGATAGGGTGCTCTGCTTTGCCCACATCAGTGCAGCAGCTTAGAAAGTTAGTTCTTCCCGTAAAGTTACAGGACTCTCACCAACATCTCCCCAGCCCTCCCCTGACCTCACCTGCCAGTGCCTTAATTCGAGACCTCTCAAAGAGGCGAGCTGAGCTGCTGTCATTGTCCCAGTCCGAGTCAGGCAGGTCCCAGCGGTTGTTGATATCGCTGTACTGGCCCTGGATCTCCAAGCTGTCAAAGTCTGTGGGCGACAGAGTGCTGCTCATGGTGATGGGTGGCTTTCTGCTCCTGCAAGAAGAATGCAGCTGGTGAGGGGCATCTTGGGGCACCAGGCCCTCCAGCTGGTGAGGGGCATCTTGGGGCACCAGGCCCTCCACTCACCAGGTACGTCTAGCTTCCTGCCCTCCTCTGCTCTGTTCTTGCGGCAGAGGTTGTGGTTGTTTTGTGGGAGTTTTTTTGGTCAGCATAAAGCAGCCCCCAGTCTGAGGGGGGAAGCCACAGTGGGGAAGCCATGGAGAGGAATACAACAGAAGCACACAGAAGGAAAAATTCTGCAGGGGGACTGACTTCTGACCGAGCTTCAACATCACCCATTCCTTGGGTCTGCAGCCTGCCCTCCTCCACAATCACACCTATCCGACTTTTAGAGGTGAGGGATCACCTGCACAGAGGGGAATTGCTTGCTGCAAGACTGAAAACTGGCAAATTTATGGAAACAGTTCGTTTACCTTGTAAGTTATGTCTTCCCTACCTATGTATGTACCCCACACAGGCAGGTACTCAGTAAATATTTGAATACATTGCACAGAAAAAAAAAAGGAAAGAAAAGAAAAATAGAAGCACATAAGTGAGAAGGAAGGCCATCAGTGTCCCAGCAATGGTGGACAGGAAGGGCTCCAAGGGCCTTAGGCCAGAGAGGTAGGGTGGGGCGCTGAAAGGGTGGTGGGCTCCAGTGGTCCAGGCAGTGGTGTGTATACAGCCAGGGTAACGAGGCAGGAGACGTGGGGCCCCTGGGACAGTAATGAGCAGAAATTGGTATTTTTCATCCCCTGGTTCTACAAGTTCTTTTGAGCCCCTACACAACACAGGCCTTAGCCCTGAGTCACTGCCCTTCATCCTATGCCCTGTAGATAATTTGAGATGAGAAGACCCAGATTCTGCTCTTGAGCTGAAACATCTGAGATACACCAGGAGGTCAGATTCTCTGTTAGGCAAGTGCACATGAAGTGCTCAGGAGCGCTGCCCTTTGTTTGGTACAGAGAATATTTAATAAGTGCTCAATAAATGTCAGCTATGACTGTCACTGCCATTTACATACATTGACCACATACCCCTATGGGGTGAGGGTCCATTGTCATCCCCATTTCATAGATGGGGAAACTACATCAAAGAAGTTAAGCCACTGGTTCAAGAGCTGGAAGGAGCAGCTGGGTTTTGAAGTAAAGTTCTTTGGACTCTGGGGGACAAGTCCTTAATCACAGTCTCTGGAACCCAGGACACTTAAAGTCCTTTGACCATCCTGAAGGGATCAGCACCCATTGCTTCCTTCTCCAGCTCAGGCTGAAGAAATCTGGACCATGTACAATTAGACCATGTAGTGCCAGCACTACTTAAGACTCTAACTTACGCAAACACACTCTGTCCTCAAAACTAACAAGTAAGGTTCAGATTAGCTGCCAGGGATTAAAAAACCACTCTGCTGTCCAAAGTTCTTGTGTAATTCAGCATTGAGCAGACATTAAAGGAATGGGGGGCTGGGTCTGTGACTTCAACAAAACCTCAAGTTCTCCGTTTCTTATTTTCCTAGTACCTCTCAAATACAAAGACAGTTTAATTCTGAGAGCTGCTTCCTAGGCTGTGATCTTGGCGGTTTCTGGTTCTGGAAAGGAATAAAGTATGAAGAACTTCTTGAGAGGTTTGGGCAAGAAAGGAGGGTAGGTGGTAAGAGTCGGGTAAGCAGGGAGGTGTGTTCCCATGGGCACACAAAAGCAGAACTTGGCTTCTCTCATTAACTGGTTCCATGATGCTGAAGGCCAGGGTTGTCTGGCCCTCTCCTTTTTCCCAAAGAAAAAAATGCCCACAAAGATGTTCCTGGGAATAGCATTAATGAGACATAAGAGAGTGAAGGTGTGAGGTTGCTAGATTTGGACTTTTGTTCCCTGTACAGGCAGTCCCTGAGTTACAAACATACAGCTTACAATACAACTCCTACTTACAAATAGGACTATTAAGGTTAGTCCCGGAGTTATAAACATCTGACTGACATATGACTCCCACTTACAAATGGAGGCTATTACAGGCAATAAAGAAATATACCTGTTCCAACTTACATACAAACTCAACTTAAGAACAAAGCTACAGAACCTGTCTCGTTCATAACCTGGGGGCTGCCTATAGCGGGAAAGGAGCTTAATCTCCAGTAGGGCTAGAACTCCTTTCTTGTTCAAAAGCCACCATTTACCACCAACTGATTTTCTGAATTTGTCCTGTAAATATTTATATAAAGCTGAATTCTAGGCAGAGTCGAATCACCCCAAGCAAAGAATGCTGTGGGCAAGGCATGACCTCAAGTGAAGTTACCTAATACTCTCGGCTGCTGTGGAAGAGTTGTCCAGCTCCATTTCACTGGGCCCTCTGGACCAGGGCATGTAACCAGCTGCTATGCTCAGGCTCAGGCCTCCTCCCCATGACATCTACACCTGATGTTTCCTGACCTTTGGCTCCATTACCCCTTTTTCTTTTACTAGAAGTCATAAACCCACTATGGCCAGTCCCCAAGAGTGTTTTGTTTACAATAACTGCTTCTGGATTCCTTTAGGTAGGCCTGCATGCCCCATTTCTCTACAGGCCCCACCATTCCTTTCTGTCTCCTACCCAGCTGCTTCATGCATCTCTGTCATCCCCCTCGTCCCTTTTGTCTCCTACCCAGCCACTTCAAATGTCTATGTCACCTACCTGGCCTCTGAAGATGTCTGAGGTTTTCAAACCCTGCCTTGTATCTGTGAACCCCACAAAGAACAGAAACATAAGGAGGCCAACCATTTGACCCTGTCTCCCAACTTCTGTATCCCTGAGACCCTCATTAGCTGCACAAATAGGTAGTTTTGCTTCTTTTTGGTTATCCAACTTGGTCCTCTCAAGGGATCCAACTGAGGTCCAGGCATGGGATTCAGACCTTCCAGGGACATACAGCTGTTAGACCCTCTCTGTGGAGTCTTATACTTCCTGGAAAAAGTATGGAGCTGGATACTCCCCTTCCCCCAAATGAAAACTTAAATGTTCTTCTCACCAAATCAAGTTTGAGGCATATATACTTTGCATCCTGAGTTTCCAGGGATGCTGTGATATAGATAAGGAATCAAAATGGCACTTGTGTCCTTAGATCACAGACCCCCAGAGGGCCAACATGTATGACACCTGGGGCATTATTCCCACAGATGTCCATCTGAACAGTGCCGGGGATGTTGCACATGGCATCCTCTCCGTATCTCTATGTGCTGGTTTCTGAGCATTCTGGCTCTGCAGTCCCCAGGCTTTTTGGATGATATGCTGCATTCTCTGTCTATGTCCCCTGATGCCATCTCCAGATTCCCACAGTTTTCTATTTGAGTTTCTCCTACACAGAACCTGTTCTGGTTTCTTTTCACTGAGCAGATGCCTCCTCACTTATGACCTGGGTCTCTATGCTCACACTTCTTTAGTCTACCAGCACCACCTCCAGTAAACCTCCAGCCTCATGATGCCCACCTCCCAATGCTGGAGAATACTCAACCTTATTCTCCTCCAAGGATTCCTGAAGTATGGCAATGGGGCAGTGCAGTAGCTAATCCCGATTACAGTTTCACCAGTACTTTATTCTTAGCCACTGACCTCAAGGCCAGGCCCAAGTAGCTTACACTGATAGTGCCAGCATAATACCAACCCCAGCCAGCTGCAGACTTGGGGTCCCACTGTAATTTACACCCAAGTGCTGCCAGATGCAGTCTCCACTCAACCATGTGCCCCTTCTCTCCGTTTTAGCTGCGTGTTAAGCTAGAAATCCTATCCCCCAGGCTAGCGGCTGCTTTGTACCCTAATTCTGCCTCTCATCATATCCTGCCCCTGATTAATTCTTTACCTCCCTCAGAAAGAGCAGATCATCCCCTCCTCTCTGCTCCCATAGCACTTCAGCAGCAGCTAGTAATGCACTTGCCACATCACTGCACATGAGCTGTTCATGTGTCCCCCTGCCTGCTCCACTTTTACCTCAGTGAGGATAAGGGCTGTGTCTTCCTCTTTTTTTGTTTTCTGGGCCCCGTACAATAGGTATTAAATAAAGAGATACCGGCTCAGTGCTCATAGCTCAGTGGTTAGGGCACTGGCCACATGCACTGGAGCTGGTGGGTTTGAACCAGGATGGGGCCAGCTAAACAGCAATGACAACAAAAAAATAGCCCGGCGTTATGGCAGGGGCCTGTAGTCCCAGCTACTTGGGAGGCCGAGGCAAGAGAATCACTTAAGCCCAAGAGTTTGAGGTTGCTGTGAGCTGTGGCATCTACAGAGGGTAAGACTCTGTCTCAAATAAATATATAAATACATAGAAAATGAATTAAATGAATTGACAATAGTTCATTTCTTTCTTTCTTTCTTTTTTTTTTTGAGACAGGAGCCTCAAGCTGTCCTCCTGGGTAGAGTGCTGTGGCATCTCAGCTCACAGCAACCTCCAACTCCTGGGCTCAAGTGAGTCTTCTGCCTCTGCCTCCCAAGTAGCCGGGACCACAGGCGCCCACCACAACGCCTGGCTATTTTTTGGTTGCAGCCGTCATTGTTGTTTGGCGGGCCCAGGCTGGATTTGAACCTGCCACCTTGGGTGTACATGGCTGGCGCCTTAGCCACTTGAGCCACAGGTGCCAAGCCAATAGTTCATTTCTTGACCATCAAATTAATGTCTTTCTTAGGGCTAAAGAGCAGTGTGAGGAAAGAATGAAAATGGGGTCACAAAAGACAGAGTTGAGCTCTATAGCTCAGGACCAGGGATTTATTTATTTATTTATTTTTACTTATTATTATTTTTTTTTTTTGCAGTTTTTGGCCCGGGGCTGGGTTTGAACTCACCACCTCTGGCATATGGGATCGGCGACCTACTTACTCCTTTGAGCCACAGGTGCCACCCCAGGACCAAGGATTCTTAAACTGGCATGAATCACAGTGACCTGGAGGGCTATTAAGTCACAGATCACCAGGACCTGCCCTCAGAGTTTGATTTAATAGGTAGTACCTGCATTTCTAACCCATTCCCAGGTGACTCTAAAGCCACCGATCTGGAGATCACACTTTGAGGGCCACCGTGTTCAAAGATGAGAAGCAGCTGGAATTGGTCAGAGGAGCTACCAGCACTGAGAAGACACAGATTCAGGAATGAGTGTGACCCCATGTCAGCTTTTAGGTTTGTTCAGGCCCTCCCTCTCCCAGGTTAAACTTAAATATCACTTCCCCCCAGGAGCCTCTGGCAACCAGAGAAGAAAATGAAGATGGGCTAGAGCTAATGAAAGAAACAGAGCTGACACCCCATAGGCGAATCACCAGCAATGGAGGAGGATGGTGGGGCTGCAGAGGCTAAGGGAGGGCAGAGCTGAATAAATGACAGCAGGATGAATGATAGGCTAGAAGAAATGGGGACTTGGCAAAGTAGAAACCTTGTTTGCCTCAAAGTATAAATGGGGATACCAGCGAAAGAAATAAAGAAAAAAAAATCACAAACTCAGGGCTCCTAGGAAGACAAGAGAAAGATGCTCCGGAGGCAGACAACAGAAGGCAGAAACAAAAAAGCCCCAACCACTTCCCAGTCTACGTTCCTGATAAAACACAGGAGTTCCCTTCGACGAATTTAGGAAAAAGGCTGAAGAGGTGGGCTGAATTTTTGATCCTCTCCTTTAGAAAGCTCCTCTTACCGCAGAATTACTAAGATTAATTTTCATTCCCTTCCTGCCTCCCTTCCCCAAGCCTAGGGTTACATCAGTTTTTCTGAGAGACAACTCTAAGCTCCATCTTACCTTTTCCTTGGCTAGTCCTGTGCTCTTCTGAGTATGCCGAGAGGTCGCCCCACACCTCAAGCTATGACACATGTTTGGAACTCACTCTGTACTCGGCACCCGCAAGGAAAGGTGTTTAGCGGACACCCTGCCCAAGTCCGCAGCCTCCCAGCTCCCCAGCGCCAAGAGGAATCGTGGCAGCCTCGGAGGGGGCGATGCGCGCGGGCTCGGGCAGGCACAAGCCCTCATCTCAAACTCGGCGTCGTGGGGCGGACGGGCGACGTAGTTCCGAGGCAGCGTGGATGGAAACGCCGGCTTTGCGGCCGGAGTTGGAGCACATACCCCGGGGAGCGGGCAGGAACAGGCCCCGCCGGTAGTTGGTGCGGGCGGACTCCGCTTCCCGGTAAATGTCCGGGCCACGGAAACACCGCACACAACGGCCGCCGCGGCGCACGCAGGGTCCTGGTTCTCCCTCCGCCGGCGGCGTCCCCCTGTCGCACACACCGAGGGAGCGGAAACACTGCACCGCGCTAGCTACCCGAGGCAAGAAGCCCACGCGGCTCGGGAGAGAGCCCCCAACGCGCTCGCGAGCGCGGGGCCGAGGCAGCCGAGCGCGTCCCCAGCTCCTGGACCGGCGCCGGCGGGTCCGCCGAGAAGCCCCAGCCAGGCTACAGCCGGCGCTGTCACACACGCTCCGAGCTCCGCCGACCGATCAGTGACCGAGCTCATAGCCCAACTCTTCCAGACTCTTCTCGGCCCCAGGAAGGCCCGCGTCCCCCAAGCTTCGATCCCCACCGCCCTCACACTGGTACCTGGGAGGCTAGCACATGACTCTCTCCATGCTGTGCCCCGGAGCCAGAGGGGGCGCGAGGCTGGCGCCGCATCCTCCCTCTCTCGCTCACCCGGGCGGGCCCGGCCCCGACCCCGACCCCGACCCGGCCGCCAGCACGCGGCTGCACAAAGCGCGCCGCCCCGCCGGCCGGGACAAAGCGGGCGGGGGCGCTGGCACCTACCTCGGTGTGGAGCGCCTGCCGGGCGGGCGGGAGCGCGGCGAGCGGGGGCGCACCGGTCCTCGCCGCGCCCGCAGCCCGG
>NW_003852529.1:3376729-3382442 GCF_000181295.1 Otolemur garnettii | reverse complement strand
CGGGGCCCGCGTCACCCCTTCCCGGGCCGGTGCCATGGCAACCGCGGCCCCTCTCGGCTCTCCCCACAGCTCCTCGGCCGGGGTCGCTGACATTCCCCGAGGCGAACGCGACAGGAGCTCTGCACCGGCTCCGACCTCCCCTCCACGCTCCCCCCACAGCCCCGCCTTACGTGTGGCTTCCCCTCACCCTTGCTTTTCGTCCTCACCAGCACCGAGGCACCCCTCGGCTTCCTGGATGTCTCCCCACGGCTTGCGAGGTTCTGCCTCCCTAGGCTGGACCACCACTTTTGTCCACCTTTTGCTCCAAAATCCGTATTCCCGAGACAAGCAATCTTTCATCTTTCCTTTACGGCACTCACCTCACCGCAAAAAAGCTTTCCCGAGATTCGGCCTCTATTTTCCTCTTTAAGGTTTCCTCTTCGGGCACCTCCAGTTCTCCCTTAAGCGTTTCTCTCACCCATCCCCGCTCTCTGCTGTCCTCCTTCGGGCAGGTGGGCCGGCTCGCCTTCCCCTAGCGTCTCCGTGGTACATGTGGAGTTTCGCCTCCTCACAAATTAGATTCTCAGCTCCTCTCATTTATCAGCTGGGAGAATTCCGGCCTAGTCACTGTCTTGAGGGGAGTGGGGGTGGGGATGGACATTTCTAGGCCTGGCATGGCTGGGTTTCTCCTGATTTATTAGCATCTGAGTGGTCTAAGATCTAAGGTCATTAACCAAGGTGAACTATCTACTTAGGAGAGGAAGGAATTATGCTCCAACCATTACAAACTTGTAGAGTGCCAGGTGGTCGCTAAAAGTGCATTATCTCATGTCCCCTACCCCCAGCTGTGAGAGGTAGGTGCTGGACTAGAAAACTAAGTTCAGAGATGAAGTAACAGAGACAGCACGGCTTTGTAGGAGCCAGTAGGTTATACTGCCCCTGACGGCAAGGCCCATTTCTACCTGGGGAATGCCCGAAATGGCCAATTAAAGGACACTTAAGAATGAACTTTGAATGAATTGTTAGGCTTTATAATAGCCTTATGGGTAATTGAATTTAAGGATTTTGCTCCTTTCTGGAAAAGGTATGCATACTGAAACAAATATATGTAATCAAGTACTTCTCAGATGTGACTTCCGTGAGGTGAGATCACTTGTGTTAAATGCACTTGAAAAGATCTTCAAGGTGGCTCGACGCCTATAGCTCAACCAGCTAAGGCGCCAGACATGTACACCTAAGGTGGCGGGTTCGAATCCCCAGCCCGGACCCGCCAAACAACAATGATGGCTGCAACCAAAAAATAGCCGGGCGTTGTGGCGGGCGCCTGTGGTCCCAGCTACTTGGGAGGCGGAGGCAGGAGACTCGCTTCAGCCCAGGAGTTGGAGGTTGCTGTGAGCTGTAATGCCACGGCACTCTACCCAGGGGGACAGCTTGAGGCTCTGTCTCAAAAAAAAAAAAAAAAAAAAAAGATCTTCAAGGTAAGGAAAAAATAATTCTGCTACTAACCCTAACTAGTTGTGTCATCTTATCTACCTGGCATTGGGTTTTCCTAGTCTATAAAATGGGTTGGAAAGAGAGTTGGGGAGTTGAGCTTAAAAATTACTTTGATGGCTCGGCGCCTGTGGCTCAATCGGCTAAGGCGCCAGCCACATACACCTAAGGTGGCAGGTTCGAATCCCCAGCCCGGGCCGCCAAACAATGATGGCTGCAACCAAGAAATGGCCGGCGCTGTGGCGGGCGTCTGTAGTCCCAGCTACTTGGGAGGCTGAGGCAGGAGACTCGCTTGAGCCCAGGACTTGGAGGTTGCTGTGAGCTGTGATGCCAAGGTACTCTACCCAGGAGGACAGCTTGAGGCTCTGTCTCAAAAAAAAAAAGTCAAGGATATCAGATGTTACGATTAGCATGATAATTTATCTTTTGTAGAGTCATTTTCCATTTTCAATACTTCATAAATCTTTCAAAGCCTTGTAAAGTTCTTGTTCTCAATTTAATAATGAACCTAAGTGAATGTCCAAGTTCACAGAATTAGTTCATGATAGAACCTCCAGATTTGGTTTCTGATGTGTTCTTTCTCCTCTGCTACAGAAAACATATAGCAGAATTGTTAAAAGTGTTGATTTTGGAGTCAGACTCCCTAGGCTGAAAGTGTAGTTCTGCCACTTCCTAACTACACATAGTCAGCCATTATTATTTTACTGTATTATTATTTTGCCATACTGCTTCCCAATCTGGAGAGGAAGCATGCTCAGAGAACACTGAGATTACTTGTCTCCGCTCTGTGACTGGGTTGCTTTGGAAACTTGTTATTTTGCTCCACAGTGAATCAGTATACTCAATAATGAAGAAGATGTCTCCTTCCTTTTTACTTGAGTTAGAAAAGTGAATGGAGTAATGTCCACCAAGTTTGCTGAGCTTCTCAGAGAATCCAGATTTGCTGCTTGCATTGGGTCCTGCCACCAAACCTACAAACATAGCTTAATTTTCACCACTTATTTCTATACCAGGGAAGAGGTGCCCCCCCTCCTTCTGTCTGAGATGGATTCTTCTGGCTCCTGTTCTGAGCCTCAGCCCTTCCTGCAGTTTCATGGCCCTCACTTCTGGTGAGCACTCTCTCTGCTGGCTTCTTCCCATATGCATTTAAACATGCTCAAGTATCTGCCAGCTTGGTAAGTAGGAGACCCTGCTGCCCTCTCAGGTATTGCCCTGTTTATGTTCATGGCCTTCCCAAGTCATCTGCACTCATTGGCTCCTCTTCCTTGTCTCCATTCAATCCAACATTCATTCCAAACTGTATGTGGCACTGGCCACATACACCGGGCCTGGCAGGTTTGAACCCAGCCTGGGCCTGCTAAACAACAATGACAACTACAAAAAAAATAAAATAGCTGGGTGTTGCGGTGGGCAGCTGTAGTCCCAGTTACTTAGGAGGGTAAGGCAAAAGAATCACCTAAGCCCAGGAGTTTGAGGTTGCTGTAAGCTGTGATATCACGGTACTCTACCGAGGGTGACATAGTGTGACTCTGTCTCAAAAAAAAAAAGGTACATTGAGAGATTAAGTACTTATCCAAGACCAGGCAGGCGTAGAGCTGGAATTTTAACCCAACCTGACGCTGGAGCCCAAGTTTTTGCCACAGACTGTGCAGATACCAGACCCATGTTGCAGGATATGTACAGGGTAAGAAGGACTGCATATGACCTGAGGCTGGGGAGGCAGAGCTCTCTATGTCATTTAAAGAAATTTGATTTTCACCTTTAGAGCCCTGGGAGAGTATTGAAAATTTGAAGCAAGGAAGTGAAATGATCACCTTTGTATTCTAAAAACATCCCTCTAGCTGTGGTGTGGGGAAGGTATACAGATTGATGTGAGAAACCAGTTAGGAGGCTACTCGTGTGGTTCAGATAAGAGACGAGGGTAGCTTGAATTTGAATGCTGACAGTGGATGCAGAGTGAGTGAGTAGAAAAGAACCGACAAGATGTGGTGATGGGCTGGAAATAGGGGCAGTGGTGAGAGAAGAGGGTTCGTCACAGATGGGTTGTGTAATGGGAGAATGGAGGTACTACTGATATTTGTGGAGATGAAGAATACTGGAAGAAGCCCAGTTTGGGTGGGTTTGGAACTTGGATTTGAGATACCTTTGAACCAATCCAGTGGAGGTATTGAGGAGTCATTTGTATACGGGGGTGGAGTTCAAAGGGGAGGTCTGGACTTAAGATACCCATTTGGAAGATGTCAGTGTAGAGATAGATGGCAGTTGAAGGAGACAGATGAGCATTGATGCAGTAATTTAATCCCCAATGCACTAGAACTTCCGCTCTAAGACTACTTCCAATAAAGTTATCAATAATCCTGTTGCCAAATCCAATTGTTAATTTTTTTTTTTTTTTTTTTTTGAGACAGAGCCTCAAGCTGTTGCCCTGGGTAGAGTGCTATGGCATCACAGCTAACAGCAACCTCCAACTCCTGGGCTCAAGCGATTCTCCTGCCTCCACCTCTCAAGTAGCTGGGACTACAGGCGCCCACCACAATGCCCAGCTAATTTTTGGTTGCAGCTATTGTTGTTTGGTGGGCTGGGGCTGGATTCGAACCCGCCAGCTCAGATGTATGTGGCTGGTGCCTTAGCCACTTGAGCCATAGGTACCAAGCCCCAATTGTTAATTTCTAATTGCTATCTTACCATTCCTCTTGGCAATTGACTCTAATCATGTCCTAATTCTTTTTCTTTTCTTTTTGAGACAGAATCTCAAGCTGTTGCCCTGGGTAGGGTGCTGTAGCATCATAGCTCACAGCAACCTCAAACTCTTGGGCCTAAGCAATCCTCTTGCGTCAGCCTCCCAAGTAGCTGGGACTACAGGCACCCGCCACAACACCTGGATATTTTTTGGTTATAGTTGTCATTGTTGTCTGGTGGGCCGGCTAGATTCGAACCCTCCAGCGCTGGTGTATGTGGCTGGTGCCTTAGCCGCTTGAGCTACAGGCATCAAGCCCGTGTCCTGATTCTTAAAAGTCTCTCCTTTCAGTTTAGGGTTGCCACACTCTGTTTTTTTTTTTTTTTTTTTGGCCGGGGATGGGTTTGAACCCTCCACCTCCGGCATATGGGGCCAGTGCTCCACTCCTTTGAGCCACAGGCGCTGCCCAACACACTCTTGATTTTTCTTCAAAAAAATAAAAAAAGAAAGTCTTCTAAAGTCTTAGAGCAGAAGTTCTAGTGCATTGGGGATTAAATTAACTGCATCAATGCTCATCTGTCCCCTTCAACTGCCATCTATCTCTACACTGATACCTTCCGAATAGTAGGTGGTAACCTCCTTCTCTGTTTCTTTTGTGGGTTCCTTTTCCACTTGTCACTTAACTGTTGTTGGTGGGGATGTTTTGTCTAGGCCTTTTCTTATGCTATGCATTCCTCCTGAGCCATCTTATCCACTGTGTGGCCAGAGTGGCCTCTTAAATACGTCAGACAGATCATTCCTCTGCTGAAAAGCCTTCAGTGGTGCCCTGTTGCTCTGAGGGTAAAGTCCTAAGTTCTTCATGAAGTTTCCACACCCACCTTACCTCTTCAGTCTCATCTCTCACCACCCCACGTGTGGCACTCCATACTGACTCTAAGTCTCAGTGATAGGAATCTCTCGGAGTTTTCTCAGTGTTTGTAGGGTTTTGAACATGCCCTTCCTTTTGACTGGAATCACTCTTCCTCGTTCATTCGCCCATCATTTAGGTCTCAATTTGGATATCCCTTGCTCTGTCCAAGTTGGGGGCAGGAGTCTTCTAACAGCACTCCGTACTGGATCATCACTGCCCATCCATTGGTTTTGTTCCCTCTTAGAGGTGCAAGAGGAAAGAGAACTCATTATGTCACAGTTGTATCCCCCAGCAGAGCAGATACACAGATATCTGGGCAATAAACTTAGGAATGACAGAAAAAACCTTGAGGGAGAAGGTGATTCTTTACTGCAAATAGGTGAAACTAAATGTTTTCACATCAAAGGATGTGTCTCCATTTCCTTTACCCCTAATTTATCATTTCCCATCACTTAGCAGCGAACGCTTTTGTAGGTGCAGGGTCCCGTGTGTAGGTTTGACACTTATAGGTACAATATCCTGTGGGTTGACACCAAGAGCTTAAGTTCTTAGCTTTAGAACTCTTTTTTTTTTTTAGACAGAGCCTCAAGCTGTCCCCCTGGGTAGAGTGCCGTGGCATTACAGCTCACAGCAACCTCCAACTCCTGGGCTCAAGC
>NW_003852529.1:3355732-3376709 GCF_000181295.1 Otolemur garnettii | reverse complement strand
AAGCGAGTCTCCTGCCTCCGCCTCCCAAGTAGCTGGGACCACAGGCGCCCGCCACAATGCCCGGCTATTTTTTTTTTTGGTTGCAGCGGTCGTTGTTGTTTGGCGGGTCCAGGCTGGGGATTCGAACCCGCCACCTTGGGTGTACGTGGCTGGCGCCTTAGCCGGGTGAGCTATAGGCGCCGAGCCAGCTTTAGAACTCTTAACTAGACCTATCAAAGTCTGCAGCAGAGATAGTTCTTAAAGGCTCCGGTTTTTAAATTGTTAAGAGTCAGGTGCTTGAGAGGTATTTATTTTCTTCAGATGATAGTAACCCTGAAGCTCAGAGTGTGTGCCATTGAAGACATGAATGGGAAGACATGTGAATTTCCCCTCCACACAGAAAATATAATCCTGTTGGGGCTTGGAGAAGAATTGAAAAGGACGGGGAGAGGACAGCAAGAGCGTTTAGCTGCAACTGCAGCCTCCATTCTCTGTCCCCACCACCAAGCAATAGTAGACAGAGAGACTTCTGATCTATTTTATTTCTGGAACTCTGAGAAGGTACAGCTTTTCAAATGAGCCTTTGCTAATAAGGAGCAACTGCCACAGAGGAGAAATGGCATTGTCACCTGTGTAGGTGAAGGAGGTCTAAGATAAACTCACCCCTACCATTCTACTCAAACTTGTTACCCCTTAAGCCTCAGTTTCCTTGACTGCTTGACATTTGGGGGAAATCTGAAAATGTCTATGGTGTTCGCCCCCTGAATAGAAGAGTTTAAGAGAGAGCTGAGACCTGAAAGTCAGGGCACCTGTAAGGACTGCTGAAGAGTAGGGGTGAGAACTCCATAGTAGAGGCCATACCAGGGCCAGGTGGAGTAGAGCAGTGCCAGGAAGAGCTGGTGTGGGACCTACTGAGCTCAAGATGCCATTGCTGTACTTTGTCTATACCAAGACTATAGGTTCCACCTCCCAGAGATCTCTGCAGCAGATCAGTGGCCATAGAGCCCAATGGCAAGACCCAGTGAAGGAAGCTACAATTTATCGGTTAGGCAAGAGAGGCAGAAGACAGCACTTGGCCTTGGTGCCCCTTCCCTGACATCAGAATGACACATCAACCCCAAACTGGAACATCATGAGGAGAAGGAGACTGGGAGAAGAACGCTGAGAGAACTGGGTTTATGACTTGCAATGATTGAGTTGTCTTGAATTGGTGAGGTTTATTCTTTGTCCAGCAAACAGTAGAAATGGGGAGTGGGGTGGAGAACTAAGTTCAGAAATAAAGAAAATTACGTATTTCTTTACCTGAGTGTACAACTTGAAATTGTAAACACGCCTGCTACACAAGTGAAAGTCAGACAGGTGGGCTGGCGAAGGGAGCACTATACCTCTCAAGGACTGATCTGATTTCCTGTGCCTTCTTAGACCAGGATGCTGGCTTGGTCTTGGCCAGCAGGGCCCATGATTTGCAAAGGATGATCGTGTGTTTGAAAGCAAATGTCTACAAATGAGCCAAGATGAAGTCCAATATCAAATGGGGAATTCTAATAGGTGGAGATAGGTGGAGGTGGGGCATGGGGGACAGAAGAGAGTCCTGCCTTGAATTCCCTTATACAGTGTAGACAATTCTGAGTTCCAAGACCCCTAAGGGATATGTTCTGAAAGGAACAATGCTGTGCGTACACACTGCTGTTAACTAAACTGGAGAGATTAGATATGATTTGAGGACATAGAAATATTACATCCATTTATCTTTGTCAAGTTTGGATTCATACCTGTACTTATTTATGGACTGTGCCTCCCAAACTATTTTGAACTTGCAAACCTAAATGCCATTAAAAACTGGGTCCATCTAAATGATTCCAACCTACCTAGGAGCAGACTGGAATCAACTATGATTCTTAATACCTTTTTTTAGTAGATAATAATAATGAACTTCTTTTTTTCTTTTTTTGAGACAGAGTCTTACTCTGTCACCTGGGCTAGAATCCAACAGTGTCATCATAACTCACTGCAACCACAAATTCCTGGGCTTAATTGATCCTTCTGTCTCAGCCTCCCAGGTAGCTGGGAGTACAATTGTGTGCCACCATGCTCAGCTTATTTTTCTAGTTTTTTGTAAAGATAGGGTCTTGCTATGTTGCCAAGGCTAGTCTCAAACTCCTGACCTCAAGCAATCCTCCCTCCTCAGCCTTCCAGAGGGCTAAGATTATAGGCATTAGCCTGTGCCTGACATATGAACCACTTCTTTCTTCTAAGAAATTCATGGCTAATTCCTGAGAATACACAGACCCTTTGAGAAAGTGTCTAATTGCATCCATATGCCCAAAATAAATTTTGGAAGCATTTGTTTAATACTAATGGCTTAGGGGGAGTCTCTGGCGTTCCTTAACCAAATTGCACTGGAAACTGAGAATTGTGCTGGAAAATCTTCAGCTCCAGAACCCAAAAGAGAGTAGATTTTGTGTGTATTTTAGGAGTTATGGACATTTTAGGTCAGTTTTCTGTAGCTTCACCTAATCTACACGTGCTATGGTACACAGTTAGTAGCCATTTCAACTATTACGGGCTGCTGAAATTTCTGGGTTGTTAAAACATCAGACTCTGGACTCTTATGATCTTGTTTCAATTCTGGCCCATCACTTTCTGATTGTATGACCTTAGACAAGGTATTTAACTTTTCTAAGCCTGAGTTTCCTTATCTGTAAATAGGGGATAATTTTTCATACAGCATTTTATTTTTATTTATTTTTTTGCAGTTTTGGCCAGGGCTAGGCCTGAACCCACCACCCCTGGTATATGGGGCCGGCGCCTCACTCACTGAGCCACAGGCGCCGCCCCAATAGGTAATAATTTTACAGAAGGAAGTTGTAGGGAGAAATTAAATAATGCACGTCAGGTGCGTGACACCTGGTGCCAGAGGAGGGCTCATGTGGTAGCTATTGCTGTTACCATTATTTTACTTGTTTTGTATGTAGGAAAATCCCCTCTTAAGTAAAACATAATGTATGCCAATCTAGATTTGCATAAAAGGTTAATGGGGAGATTATTTGCATTACAAAAGGATTCCTTAGTTTATGAAAGAATTGATAACAGGGTTTCTTTTAAACAGTCAGCTTCCCAGTATGTCTAAAATGATTTGTTTCACACAAAACTTGGTTTATACAATGTTTTAGGAACACAGCTAGTGCAAAAAGCACAGGACATCTGTAATACAATCATTCAGGCCAGGTCTGAGCCACTGTGACAAGTTAACAATAACAGTCCTGGGTATTCTCCGCAACCCTTTATGAAGAGATTAGCTGGATTCCCTGTGGTTGTAAAGGCCAGATCTGGGACCAATGGACGGAAGATATGGGACTGGAAGGGGAGGCAGGTTTTAGCTTGATATGATGAGAAATTCTCTGCCAAGCCACTGTGTCTGAAGCTGGAATGGGCTGTATTCAAGGTGGTAAATGTCCTAATGTGAGATATTTGAGTAAATGCTAGATATCAACTTGTTATGACTATTGGAATAATTAATGCATGAAATGGGGAGGTGAAGTGGGTCAGTGTTGCCCAGCCCTACACACACTAAATACACTGTGCCAATCGGATTGATTCTCTACCTTGGATACCAGGAAAAGGTTCAGGAAGGAAGTATAAAGAGGCTATTTAGGAGAAGGGGAGGGGATAAAGGAAATAAATTGGAAAAATTATTGCTTCTCTGGCTGGGAAATACTGGATTAAATGACCTCTTAAGTTTTTTTCTAATTTAAATATTCTAAAACTCTCAAGTTGTTTCATAGACATTATTTTAACTATATTCCTAGGAGAATTTTCCTATTTTAGTTGTGGAAAACTAGAGCATAACACCTAAAGTAAGAGGTAAAATGGGAAAAGAATTTAGACATCCTGACATTCAGACCCTTCTAGACGTTTGCTCCCACCTCTCTTCAACTGGTGAGAATGAAAGTTGGGGAAACAAGACAGAAGTGGTCTTAAAGTTAGACTAGGTGAAAATCAAATCAGCTTTAGAGACTGGTGAAGTATCAGCTCAACTAAGATTGCAGATTACTAACTTTAAAGACTGTGTACACTGGACTTGCTGGTAAAGTACTTCAGAGTTCTATAATCATACAAAGACTAAACCAACTAACTGAACATGTGAAGCCAATGCCCTTTGTGTTTAAGATAGAGTCTCACTCTATGACCTTGGGTAGAGTGCCTTGACGTCAGAGCTCAACAGCAACCTTGAATTCTTGGGCTCTAGAGGTCCTCTTGCCTCAGCCTCCAAAATAGCTGGGACTACAGGTGCCCACAACACACAGCTAGTTTTTCTATTTTTAATAGAGATGAAGTCTTGCTCTTGCTCAGGCTAGTTTTGAACTTCTGACTTCTGAGCTCATGCAATCTACTCACCTTGGCCTCCTAGATTTCTAGGATTAAAGGTATAAGCTATAGAGCCTGACAGCTAATGTCCTCTTTAAAGGGGTTCATAGAGTAAGAATCTTTGTCCTGATTAGTCTACGCATATTTCAGATAAAGTTGATCATCTGGCTTTCAGATCAATAGGTTTACTTGACAAGATGTGATCAGATTACACTGCTATTTTCATCCCCAAGACCTCTAGGCTACAATGAATACTTCCCTTCCAGTGGACATCAGCCGGCAGGGCAAACCAGTCCTCCTTAGATAGAAGGTAAAAAACTAGTCACAGAGAGTGTAACCACTTTGTGATAGGGATTTTATTCGTTAACTTGGCAGAAGAGAAACTGGACAATAACAGGAAGGTTATGAAATCTCCTGGGCTGGCGCAGCATCTGCTACTGGCAGATGAGAAATCAGAGACTCTCTGCAAAGGGTGACTTGCCAGAGAAAACAAGAAGCTCCCCAGTATCACTGTCCCCCATTCTAAGGAGAGGAGGAAAGCAGGGGATGGGGCGAAGAGGAAACTACTCTTCATACTTTAATTATATAAACTTTGATATTGTCTTGGGAAGAGACTTTTTTGTCCATACGTCTTAGAAAGTGGAAAAGTAGATGCTGCAGCCCAAGAATTGTACAAAAGTCAGCCCTACCATGGCCTCCGTTCTTCTGCAAGAAGATCCCTGTATGACCCCTGATAGGAAAGCAGAAGGAGGTGAGTGTAGAAGCTGCCCCAGATTCTGTGCTCCAGGTGGAGAAGGCCTCAAGAAGGTGAAGGGATGAGCTAATCTGAGCTTCATGGCCCCATTTTCAAGGATGTGATTAGTGGAGAGGCACCTGGGACCTGCTCCATTTCAGGAAACCCGGTTATGGGAACTGGTGGGGGACAGACTTTGCACAGGACCCAGGAGAGGCAGTTAACCCTTTCCTATTATCTGTATGGGAAACAGCCTCTTTTATATAATTAATTAGTTAATTTATTTATTTATGAGACAGAGTCTCACTCTGTTGCCATGGAGTCATAACTCTCAGAAACTTCCAGCTTTTAGGATCAAGGCAGCCTCCTGACTCAGCCTCCTGAGTAGCTGGGACTACAGGCACCCACCATGAAGCCTGTAGTTTTTCTTTTTTTCTTTTTCTTTTTTGTGACACACAGCTAGTTTTTACTGTGTCTCACTGTGTCTCCCTTGGTAGAGTGCCATGGTGTTACAGCTCACAGCAACTTCAAACTCTTGGGCTTAAGCAGTTCTGTTGCCTCAGCCTCCCAAGTAGCTGGGACTATAGGCACCCGCCACAACACCCAGCTATTTTTTTTTTTTTAAGAGACAGAGTCTCACTCTGTTGCCCTTAGTAGAGTGCTATGGTGTCACAGCTCACAGCAACCTCCAGCTCTTGGACTTAGGCGATTCTCTTGTCTCAGCCTCCCAAGTAGCTGGGACTACAGGCACCCACCACAACGCCTGGCTATTTTTTTTGTTGCAATTTGGCCTGGGCTGGGTTTGAACCTGCAACCCTCAGTATATGCGGCTGGTGCCCCACTCACTGAGCTGCAGACATCGCCCAGCCCAGCTATTTTTTGTTGCAGTTGTCATTGTTGTCTAGCTGGCCCAGGCTGGATTTGAACCTGCCAGCCTAGATGCATGTGACTGGCAACCTAACCACTGTGCTACGAGCATTGAGCCACCTGGCTGTTTTTTCTATTTTGGTAGAGACAGGGTTTCAATTCTTGCTCAGGCTGGTCTCAAATTCCTAAGCTCAAGCAATTCACCTGCCTCAGCCTCCTAGAGTGCTAGGATTATAGGGGTGAGCCACCATGCCCAGCCAAAATAGCCTCTTTTAATAGTTGCTTGTTTCCAGGGGAGAAAGCCCTCAAAATTGACTTCTTTTTGTGTCAGCTTTTTTCCACTGAATTTCCTAGGGTCACCTCTTCAGGGCATTTGACAGCTCTTGGGGGAGTCTGAGAACAAGGTAGGATCTAAGACTAGGAATGATCTACACAGAGAGGGCATATTCACAAGGGAAAGACAGCTCAATAGTCCCTAAAAGGTCACTGTTCATCTGGCAGCATTCCCTAGGAGGGGAGAGACTACACTCAGATCCTTGCATTTGGGTCAAACTGGTGTTGTTTAGGTGAAGTCTCTTCCAAACAGACAGGGATTTCTTCTCAGAATAAACAGGATATCCAAGGTGGACATGAAGCAGTAACCCTAATCCTAAGGTGGGTAGAGAAATGGAAGCAGAATCCATATGTCACTCAGTAGGGACTGGGATAAACTGGGCTCCCAAAGACACTGTTGCTAAGACCTTGAAGGCCAGGGCTGAAAACATCCAGCGTCATATCCAAAGGTTCTTTGGTTGCCCTGGTTGACTAAGGTGGCTTAAACTGTGGGCAGGTCATTGGATTTCCTTAGGCCTCTAATTTCTCCGTCTATTGAAGATGACAGATAACCTCTGAAGCCCCTTCTGGCTCTTATCATTCTATTGCTCTGAGCATGGGGTCTGAGTTTTTATAATGTAGAATTCAATAGCATATGTTACTAGATCCCAAACAGGGTGGGGACACATCGATGGGCATAGAGAACTGAGAATTGTGGCTTATTCAAGTTTTGGTCTGTGGGAAACGGAGTATGTGACAATAAGCTGTCACTTAATAATGTTACTAGCTCCTTTTCCCTGGGTAACTCCTTTTCCTAAAGGGGATGAGAGAGGGGCAGGGGATGTGGGTGTGGAGAAGAGAGTAAAATCATAAAGATTCCAATAATGCCCCAAATGCCAGCTCTCTTATCAAATTTAGTGGTGCAGTGAATTTTCCAGAAACTAAAACTACTTTTCTCCAATAGGTCTACCTGTGAGCAACTGAGGTGCGGAGGAGGGGCAAAGTGCTGATTCAGGTCTCAATAGGCATGTTCTTTGGAGGAGCACCAAGGCTGTGTACTGGGCAGGTACCCTGCCAGCGGCCCAGCCTGTTCTACCCAATTCTGCCTCCTTGGAGCTGCGGTGGAAGAATTTTCCCTGAAGGAAAGCAGCCAACACCCCGTCCCACCCTTCTCCTTCTGCAACTCCTTGCCAGGCAGGAATCTCATCATGGTTTGCTTTTCGCTGCCAGAGCGCCAGCAGTTGCGGGCTTAAGCCCCCCTCGCCAGGCCGCTCAGACCCTCCTTCCCTTCAGCTGGGGACTCTCTTGGAAACCCCCAGAGTCCAAACCCGCTGCAGCCCTAAGCGCGGGCGAACGGGCGAAGCGCCTGCCTGGGGCGAGGGCAGGCTGGGAGATGCTTGGGACTGGAGGTGCCAGATGAAAGACGGGGGACGTTTAGTTTGGAATTGCAGATTAACAAATTATTCTTTTTAGCATTTGTCCCAAATATTGATGAGATATACGTATATTTATAAAAAATTCCTTTATCTTAAATTCAATTTTAACTGGTCGTCCTTGCCTAAATCTGGAAACCAGAGGTTGGCATAGTGCACTCAAGGCACCCCCCCTCCCCCCGCAGAAAGCTAGGCTGTTTTGGGGTCAAGAACCAGTTTGGGATTTCCGCCCAGGCACCAGCAGCTTCTCCCGGCTGAGCAAAGGGTCCTAGAGAGCGCGAAGAGCGGTGAGGGCGGCAGGTTCTCTGAAAGGGGCTGCAGGCAGCATTCCCGCAGAGCTGTGGGAACGTCTCCGGGAGAGGAGGGAGGGCCTGGCCTCTTTCCCGCTCGCCCCCAGCTGCGGCGGCCCGCAGGCTCTCCCTTCTCCTCCCGGCCCCTCCCCGCTACTTTCTGCGGCTCGCGGCCGGGGGCGGGGCGGCACCGAGTGCGCAGGCGCGCCGGGGGGCAGGCGGGGCGAGGGTGAGCGCGGGCGAGCGTGGGCGGACGCCCGGCGGAGGAGCGGGCTGCGGGAGGGCAGCTTTCGGCTGGGTGTTGCTGCTGCTCCCGGCGCGGAATGGAGGGGACGGCAGTGGCCGTCTTCGAGGTGATGGCGGGAAGGGAGAGGAAGCAGAGAAAGACACTTTATGAGGAGACGGGCTTTGTGAGGAGACCGCCGAATTTGGGCAGAGGGGTCTGGCGTTTCCCCAGGTGCAGGAGGAAGGTTCGGAATGCTGTGGAGGCTGCGACCATCAGCCTGCCTCCCGCGGATTGTCGGACAGACGGGAGCGCTGGGCAGGCGCGCTCGCGGGGTTGTCCGTGAGGAGCAGCTGCTCAGGCGGGGGAACGTCCCCCACACGTCCCAGCTGAGGACGCCCGGACTCAGAAGGCCGCGGGGTTTGCTCAAACTCAGCGGACACCAAGGGGCCGAGCCAGATGCCGCCTCGCCGGGGGCCGGCGCTGATCCCAGTGCCTCCCTTGCCCGGAAACGGGCAGCCCCGAGGGCAAGTCGGGGAGCCGGGACGGCAGGCGAGGAGGGGCGGGGCCCCGTCTCAGGTCTCAGGTTAGAGGAGGTTGGTACAGACTCCGGGGTCCCAGGGCGGCTGGAGACGGGGTGCAGCTCCCGACCTTGCCCGACCCTGCCGGCGCGGGAGCACTGAGTCCCTCCCTGCTTGGGAGCGCGGCGCCAAGCACCTGGCGCCCTCCACGGGCGGGCTCTGCCGGGCCAGCGCCGGATTGGACGCTTCGCCCGCGCGGGCGGGGTCTGGGCAGCTAAAGCTGAATCCCGGGCGCCGTGCCCTTTTGTCATCAGAGAAGGTTGAAGGTTTAGATACTGCAGGTGATGGAACCCAGCGCCCTTAGTCTTGGGCTGGAGTTCTTTTCGCAAGTGCTCTCTCATTTCGGAGGTAGACGCTAAGGGAAATCTGGACAGAGGGAGCACAGGAAATAGAGGGTGTGTGGAGGAAAATGTTAAGACTGCACATTCCTGGAAACCATCCTTATGAAACTCTGGGACAGATCAGTGTCTTAGCTTCCAAGTTCTCTTAGTCTGATTTCCCTGCCTTCAGAAAAAGGGGTGGTAGGTGTTGAAGGTGGTTAGTGTTGAAGTGGAGTTTACGTTTATTAATAATGGAATTAAATACACTTTAAGTTTATTTCATCAAGATTGACTATTTTATCCACACAACTTGGAGTCCTGTTCAGCTTGAAAGAATTGTGTGGGCTCGGCGCCTGTAGCTCAGGCAGCTAAGGCACCAGCCACAAACACCAGAACTGGTGGGTTCCAGTCCAGCCCGGGCCTGCCAAACAACAGTGACAACTACAACCAAAAAATAGCCAGGCACTGTGGTGGGTGTCTGCAGTCCCAGCTACTTGGGAGGCGGAGGCAAGAGGAGTTGCGCTTAAGCCCAGGAGTTGGAGGTTGCTGTGAGCTGTGACACCATAGCACTCTACCCAGGGTGACAGCTTGAGGCTCTGTCTCCAAAAAGAAAAAAAAGAAAGAATTGTGTGCGTTTTCTAATAGCTAATATCTGTTATGTGCCCTGCACCGTGTTAAGCATTTTGCACATACTTTTACTTTCAGCAGTAGCCCATGTATTTTATCCTCATTTTTGTAGATGAGGAATTTGTGGTAGAGAAAGGTTAAGTAACTTGCCCAAGGTCACATGCTAGAATTTGGCACATCGGTGGTTCAAATCCAGGCATTTTCTTTCCTGAAGTGGTAGGAAAAAATAAAGACAAACCCAGGCATTTACCCTTAGTACTCTTACGTAGTATTCTGACCCTCAAAATGTTGATTTAGGCAGTGTCTGGCTGGCTCTTCAATAAAAGGACTCCTCTTTAAACTTGAAAAAAACAAATCAAAAAGCCCATGTTGATTTAATGAAAAATCAATATGATTCATAACCAGAAGTCACTCTTATTCATGGTCATCTTGTTGGCTTTTATTTGAGGAGAAAAAAAGAAAAAGTCCCACTTAATTTTACCCTCATTATTTCCAAAATGAACTTAATTCTCTGAATAAAATAATTTGTTGTCTCATTGCCCTGTCTTGGACATTGTGTTGAATTCCACTGTTTCCTTTCTTATGTCACTCTCCCAGAAGCTATTTATGCGGTTTAGACACAATGAAAAATGTAAATCTGATATTTCACAAGCAAGAATATAGTTTTGGGGAGGAAATTAGAGTTATTAATTTAACTGTATCACATGAATTATAACCATGACTTCTAAAGAAGATTGTGTTTTCTTTGAATTGTACCTTTTTCAGATTTTGAGATACTTAATAATTCACTGGAAGTGTGAAATAGGAGTATCAAAGGGAGCGTTGCTAGAAGAACAGCTAGTGATTTCCATAGAAGCGTTACATTCTAAGCACAAGGCAAATGCTCTTCACTGTGTAACAACTAGTAAGTAGAGAAAGAAAAACTATCGATTTTATAGCTTTGTTTTGTCATGATTCGTGTCATATATTTTTTAAAAATGTCAATTAGGCTTGGTGCCTGTGGCTCAAGTGGCTAAGGCGCCAGCCACAGACACCTAAGGTGGCGGGTTCGAATCCAGCCCGGCCCGCCAAACAACAATGACGGCTGCAACCAAAAAATAGCCAGGCGTTGTGGTGGGCGCCTGTGGCCCCAGCTACATGGGAGGCAGAGGCAGGAGACTCGCTTGAGCCCAGGAATTGGAGGTTGTTGTGAGCTGTGATGCCATGGCACTCTAGCCAGGGGGACAGCTTGAGGCTCTGTCTCAAAAAAAAAAAAAAATGCCAATTAGATTCTTATTTTAGAATTGTTCCATAGTTTAAAGCAAAATGATTATGTCATAAGTCTCTGGTGTTAGATTTACAAATATTTCTTTTTTTTTCAAGCAAAAATAGTCTTTACTCAAATTTAATGGAAATGGGTCACTATACTTTGCAAGACAAGAAAAAGTAAAATTTAAAAAAAATTATTTTTTAATATAAAACAATATAATCACAATACCAGAATATGGAACTCTACAGTTTATTTCCTATGGGTTGCTGCAGGTATCAATTAGATTTACAAATATTTTATACAGGAGAGGTGAGTGGAATGACTCTTATGAGATTATTTTTATTTGTTTTCTTGAAACAGAGTCTTACTCTGTCACCCTGAGTAGAGTGCAGTGGTGTCAGCACAGTAGCTCACAGCAACCTCAAACTCTTGGGTTCAAGTGATCCTCCTGTGCCTCAGCCTCCCAAGTAATTGGGACTATAGGTGCCCACCAGAACATCCACCTATTTTTAGAGAAGGGGTCTTGCTTTTGCTCAGGCTGGTTTCAAACTCCTGAGCAATAATCCACCTGCCTTGGCCTCCCAGAGTGCTAGGATTACAAAATTGAGCCACCTGACCCAGCCCAGATTATTTATTTTTACTGGCTTAGATGAAAATTGCTTAGAGACTTGGCACCCATAGCTCAGTGGTTAGGGTGCCGGCCACATGCACCGAGGCTGGTGGGATTGAACCTGGCCAGGGCCTGCTAAACAACAATGACAACGGTAACAAAAAAAAAGCTGGGTGTTGTAGCGGGCTCCTTTAGTCCCAGCTACTTGGGAGGCTGAGATAAGAGAATTGCTTGAGCCCAAGAGTTAGAGGTTGCTGTGACCTGTGACACCATGGCACTCTACCAAGGGTGACAAAGTGAGACTCCATCTCAAAAATAAATAAAAATAGGGCAACGTCTGTGGCTCGATGGGTAGGGTGCTGGCCCCATATACTGAGGGTGGAGGATTCAAACCCAGCCCCTGGCCAAACTGCAACAAAAAATAGCTGGTCGTGTGGCGGGCACCTATGGTCCCAGCTACTCAGGAGGCTGAGGCAAGAGAATTGCCTAAGCCCAGGAATTGGAGGTTGCTATGAGCTGTGATGCCATAGTACTCTACTGAAGGTGATAAAGTGAGACTCTGTCTCAAAATAAATAAAAATAAAATTGCTTAGAAACAATATTATTTGACCCTTAGTTTTAATCTACTCTTTCATAGAAAAATTATATTACAGTATGCTTTCCCTATTTTTTCTTTCATGTCCAGACCTTAGCAGTTCCAATAAAGCCAAAAAAAAAATTAGGGGAACAGAAGAGAAAATGAGTGGGGTACGCTTTGATAATTCTCACTTTGCAGTTAGTTTGAAAGTATCTTCCACTGGGATTTTACTCTTTCATCATTTTTGCCAATTCAAAAATGAGGAACAGCTGATGCATTGAGTGGCTCTGAAACAAACGTGTTAAGTGCTTGTTTTTAGGGGGCTATGTGTGTCCATTGTCCAATGGGCTATGTCTACATCCATTGAAGAAAACTTTGGAATGAAGTCCCATCAGCCTTTAAAGGTGTCACTTGGACACTGAGTGGAGAATAGGTAGATAATACCTTAGGTCTATAAGACATTTACTCACCTGAGCTGGAGTTTGGTTCTCTTTGTGTACTTAGTGTTAAACATCCTCAAGAGAAGTATGACAGATTGGTTGGTTGTTAATTCCATTAACTCCACTCTGGGTAGAGTTCCCACCACTCACAAAAATGCTTAGCTACGTTACTACGATGATGTTTGGTATGTACGTGATTGTAATAGATTGTGCATTAATTTGTAATCCAATAAACTGTAGCCCAAGTAGCATGGTTGACTTCACTCAAAGCAAAAGACTTTAGCCACAATAGCCTTTGGAAAAAACCAATTCTGCATTTTGAGTCTAATGGACTTCCTTAGTCCATCTAGCATGGAAGTATTTCGCTTCTCTTTATTGTCTCTCAGCTTTATGTAATTATATTTATAATTTTTCTTTTGACTGTCACTCTATCACCCTGGATAGAGTTCTGTGACATCATCATAGCTCATAGCAACTTCAAACTCTTGGGGTCAAGCAATCCTCTTGCCTCAGCCTGCCCCAGTAGCTGGGAGGCGCCACCTAACCTGGCTATTTTTTCTATAGAAACAGTCTCACTTTTGCTTAGGCTGGTCTGGAATTCCTGAGCTCAAGCACTCAGCCTGCCTTGGCCTCCTAGAGTGCTAGGATTGCAGGAGTGAGCCACCACACCCAGCCTGTGTTGTTGTATCTTGACTTAACTTTTTTAGGTACTATTTATTGACTTCCTACCATGGAAGTTGATAGCTCTCTTTCATATCTTCAACTCTATCATGTCTTTCTTCTACTATAGTTATAATTTTCACACCAAAAATGTATTACTGTAAAAATTTACTTATGACCATAAAATTCTATTCACAGTTTAGCCATATAGAAAACTATGGTTACTTTTTTGTTATATTTTCCCTTCTGTTAGTAATTGTTTTAATTTATTTTCTATGTTTTTATCATCTAGTCAACACCCAAACTTTCAGCATTTGTCTAAATTTACTTAATATATTCCAACACATCAGGTATTATATCATTTCATCCTCCTGAAATGCTCTGTCTTAGAATTTTCTGACCTGCTTTAATCTTGACCTGACACCCTCAGTATTTGGTATATTGCTCTCATTTTGTGATCCTTCCTTTGTTGTTTTTCAGAACATTTATTTAGTTTTCCTCGTGTGCTAAATTTTGTGTTTCCTGGCTTATTTCTTGTTTTGATGGATCTCAGGTTCCAGTAGTTTTTTTTTTCTTTTTTTTAGAGACAGAATCTCATTTTATCGCCCTTGGTAGAGTGCTGTGGCGTCACAGCTCACAGCAACCTCCAACTCCTGGCTTAGGCGATTCTCTTTCCTCAGCCTCCTGAGAAGCTGGGATTACAGGCGCCCGCCAGAACACCAAGCTATTTTTTTGTTACAGTCTGACCAGGGCTGGGTTTGAACCCTCCACCCTCGGTATATGGGGCCTCTGCCCTACCCACTGAGCCACAGGCACCGCCCTTCTGGTAGCTTCTTGAGAGAGTATTTGGGAGGTAGATTTCTTGAGACTTTGCAACTCTGAAAATATCTACACTCATACTTGATTGATAGTTTGGCTGAATTAGAATTCTAGGTTGTAATTCATTTTTCTTCAGACTTTTGACAATATTGCAATATTATCTTCAAACTTCAGGTGTTGCTATTGAAAATTCTAAAGTCAAGCTGGGTGTAGTGGCTCATGCCTGTAATCCTAGCACTCTGGGTGGCTGAGGTGGGTAGATTGCTTGAGCTCATGAGTTTGAGACCAGCCTGAACAAGCATGAGACCTCATCTCTAGAAAAAAAATAGCCCAGCATTGTGGCGGGTGCCTGTAGTCCCAGCTACTCTGGAGGCTGAGGGAAGAGAATAGCTTGAGCCCAGGAGTCTGAGTTTGAGGTTGCTGTGAACTATGATGCCACAGCACACTACCAAGGATGACAAAATGAGACTGTGTCAAAAAAAAATTCCTTTCAGTTTTTTTTTGTTTTTAAGATGGAGTCTCATTTTGTCACCTTTGGTAGAGTGATATGGCATCATAGCTCACAGCAACCTCAAACTCAGACTCTTGGGCTTAAGTGATTTTCTTGCCTCAGCCTCTGGAGTAGCTGGGACTATAGGTGCCTGCCACAACGCTGGGCTATTTTTTTTAGAGATGAGATCTTGCTCTGGCTCAGGCTAGTCTGGAACCTATGAGCTCAGGCAATCTACCCGCCTTGGCCTCCCAAGTGCTGGGCTTACAAGCATGAGCCACTGCCCCTGGCCCCCCTTTCCTTTGTTTTTTGAGGTTTTAGGAGGAAGTGAAATAAATGTGTGTGTTTGATCTGCCGTCTTTGCCTGAAAATGTGAAGTGGTGTCTTTTAGGTTTGGTTTGAAAGAACCGTATGTTAGTTACTTAGGGCTGCTGTGGTAAAGTACCTCAAACTGGGTGGCTTAAAACAAAATAAATTTCTTCTCTTGCAGTTCTGGAGGCCAGAAATCCAAAATGAATGTCTTAGTAGGGTTGGTTTCTTTTGGAGACCCAGAGGAAGAAAACTGTTCCATAACTCTCTCCCAGCTTCTGGAGTTGCTGATGGCTTTGGCATGTCTTGGATTATAGATGCATCTCTATACCTTTACACTTGGCATTCTCTGTATTTTTCCTTGTCTGTGTCCTCACGTGGCCTTCCTATAAAAACATTACTTATTGGATTTAGGACCACCCTAATCCAGTATGACCTCATCTTACTTTGATTACATCTATTTCCAAATAAGGTCATATACATGAGTACTGAGCATTAGTACTTCAAAGTGTCTTTTAAGGGGACACAACCCACAACAAAGTAGCAAATTTTATTTATTTATTTTTGTTTTGAGACTATCAAAAAAGGAAAGGAAAGGAAAGGACTCTGACAGAGTCTCAAAAAAAAAATAAATAAAATTTGCTAGTTCATTATGGGTTGTGTTCCACAACAAACTAGCAATAGAGTCTCACTAAGTCATCCTTGGTAGAGTGCTGTGGCATCACAGCTCACAGCAGCCTCAAACTCCTCACAGCAGCCTCAAACTCCTGGGTTTAAGCATTCTCTTGCCTCAGCTTCCCAAGTAGCTGGGACTACAGGCGCCTGCCACAATGCCCGGCTATTTTTTTTGTTATAGTTTTTTGCTGTTGTTGTTACTATTGTCATTGTTGTTTAGCAGACCCCAGGCTGGGTTTGAATCCGTCAGCCCCAGTGCATGTGGCTGGCACCCTAACTACTGAGCTACAGGCGTCGAGCCCAAACTAGCAAATTTTATAACTGAAATGATCCACCTATGAAAAGCTGAGTGATGACTGTATAGTTTTTTCCATCAGTAATTGTTGAAAGCTTTAACAGATATGATTAGTTATTGAAATGTTTCTCTCTCCCCTCTTCTCTCTCCTCTTTTCTCTTCTCTTTTTCTCTTCTCTTTGGTGCTGTTCTGCAGCCTCCCTCCCCCACTAATAAAAACCTTTTGTACAAGCAAAAAAAAAAAAAGAAATGTTTCCAAAATGCAGATGTGTTATGAGAAAGGAGTTATGTTATCACCTGTATTTGGGAAATGCTTGTTAAAATGTTTGTTTTTTGCTGTAGGTCTTCTCAGGACCTTTAATACGCCAGTGTGGACAGTGAAACATGTTTGAGAAATGTTATATACTGTAACCTCCTCCCCCCTTTTTAAGATCATCTTCTATAGGGGGAATTTGGGGGCAATGCTTGTTTTTAAACATATGTATTTTACAGATAAGTCTTTAGTCTTTGCTGTCATCTCTGCATCTGGAGGATAGCGCTCTATGACGTTAGTATAAAAACATTAGTGTATAGCTGGAAATTAGGGACTGAGTGGGCTGTGGAACAGGTGAATGATTGTTCTCCCTGAGCACATTTATCAAAAGTGACCTGTTTACAACAATTGTTGATATGATACTTGCTAAAGCTAAGAAAGGATCTAAGAAGAAACAGTGTGACATGCAGTTGAGAAGCATCACAGTCACAGTGTAAGGTAGATTGGTTGTATGGTTATATTCTTGTTCTCCACTAATCAAAGAAAGAATGTGAGGAGAATAATTTTACTCTAAGTGATTGGTTATAATATAGGCTGCCTCTACCTGCCATCCCTGCCCCAGTGACCCCCCTCATTATGTTAGAACTAGTATATTGCAAACATTTTGTTAAATGTTCTGTGCTGCTTGAACTTATATTTTTTTTTTTTTTGTTTTTTGAGACAGAGTCTCACTATGTTGCCCTGGGTAGAGTGCCAGGGCTTCCAACTTCCAACTCTTGGGATGAACTGATTCTCTTGCCTCAGCCTCCCAAGTAGCTGGGACTACAGGCGCCTGCCACAACGTCCTGTTATTTTTTGGTTGTAATTGTCATTATTGTTTAGCGACTCAGGCTGGGCTTGAACCCACCAGCCTTGGTGTATGTGGCTGGTGCGTTACTCACTGAGCTATGGTGCCGAGCTGAACTTAGACCTGTTGAATTATGAATTGCTAAGAAAAAAAAAAGAAATATGTATTGCTTATCATTAGTCCAAAAATTATTTCAGATTTGGAGATCTAGAGCATTCCTATCCAATTGAACTTTTGTGATGATAGAAATGTTCTTTGTGCTGTGTGGTACCAGTGTTCAGCCACATGTGTTTATTGACCACTTGAAATGTGAGTAGTGTGATTGAGGAGCTCAATGTTTAAGTAAGCTAAATTTAAATAGTTCATTGCTGTGGTACTAGGCATTTAGAGAATGATGTTTTCTCTCACTGTTGCTCAGTGATTCTCACCCTTTTTTCTTGACCAGAAGGATACAGATTTTCTGAGGGATAGGCATATTTCCATTACTTCCTCTGGGAATGATTTCTTAGATTCTTTTTTTTTTTTTGAGACAGAGCCTCAAGCTGTTGCCCTAGGTAGACTGCTGAGGCATCACAGCTCATAGCAACCTCCAATTCCTGGGCTTAAGCAAGTCTCCTGCCTCAGCCTCCCAAGTAGCTGGGGCCACAGGCGCCTGCCACAACGCCTGGCTATGTTTTTTGGTTGCAGCCATCATTGTTGTTTGGCAGGCCCAGGCTGGATTCGAACCCGCCACCTTAGGTGTATGTGGCTGGCGCCTTAGCCACTTGAGCCACAGATACCGAGCCGATTTCTTAGATTTTTAATTGAGGTCACATCTCTCTGGGAAGGGCATGTTCAATTTTGGGGAGAAGAAACCCTCCAGGTGGTTCTCATCTTTTATCCTCTCTTAGACCCCTGCTTCCTAACTCACCTTCTACCCCAGTAATTTTCAACTGGTGTGCCTTGAGAGGATCTTAGGTGTGCCATGAAAAATTTTAAAGGTCATTAAATTATTTTTGAAAGAAGTTGAAAGCATAGTAAATATATTCTTATTTTTACTCTTTTCTTTGATCAACACAATTTAAGTGTGCCAAGGAAGTTTATAGATTCAGATGTGCTGCAAGATAAAAAAGGTTGAAAAATATTAGTCTACCCCAAGGAATTATTGTTCTAAATATTTTAATGTTTAGTTTTAGAACGCTAGGTACAGAAAATTCTTACCTGCAAGCCTAGTAAAGTATTTTCCATTTAAGAGTAAAATTGGTTAAAAGAGGGCCAAAAATTTTAATTGAATCTTATACTGGACTACAAATTAATGGTATGATGTACTCTGATTACTAGCTGCAGGTTGGTATCTTCCCATAACCTTTTCTATAAGGTATAGCGGCATCCAAAGAGGCAGTGCTGATATGTCTGGGCACAAGTGTTGAACAAAGGTGAAAAGGCTTGATATTTGGTTATCATCTCCAAGAAGTTATTCTGCTCCCAGTCATTATAGCTTCAAAGTATTTCTGTGGTGATTTCATTTTGACTGAACTCAGTAGTAGTAGTCACTTTTTTAATGTTCTATACCTATTAGGAGTGTTTTTAGACTCCTGTTTGATTCCATAAATAAAATATATTTACTTGTCTTAGTTTGTGATATTTCTTTGTATTCTGTTTCTTACAGTTGCTCCTATAGGAAGCCTTTACAGTGGTTTTGTTTTCAAGAAGTTTCTAAAAGGTAAAATATTACTCAACTTTCATGAGACTGAATCTCTTTCTTGGTATTTTCTGAAACAAACTTTTACTGAAAGATAAGGTTGCTGAATTTAGTAAATAAAAATACAGGACACCCACTTAAATTTGAATTTAAGATAAACAGTGGGCTCGGCGCCTGTGGCTCAAGTGGCTAAGGCGCCAGCCACATACACCTAAGGGGGCTGGTTTGAATCCCGAGCCCGGGCCCGCCAAACAACAATGACAGCTGCAACCAAAAAATGGCTGGGCGTTGTGGCGGGCGCCTGTGGTCCCAGCTACTTAGGAGGCTGAGGCAGGAGACTCGTTTGAGCCCAGGAGTTGGAGGTTGCTGTGAGCTGTGGTGCCATAGCACTCTACCCAGGGGGACAGCTTGAGGCTCTGTCTCAAAAAAAAAAGAGATAAACAATGGATAATTTTGTAGGTTATGTCTGTCTTTTACAGTACTTTATTCTGCATTTTATCTGGCAACTCTACTGAAAGATCATCTATAAAACTATATAAATACAAGATTGGACAAAATATCTAGGTTACTGTAGCTTCTCTGAATATTCTCAGTGCAACTTCAGGCAAAGTTTCCTAAATGTGAAATAAAAATTTTAGTAAAGTTTTTGCTTCCATCTTCAAAGAAAGAATGTGAGGAGAGTAATTTTACTCTAAATGGTTATTAATATCCTTTTCTACATTATATGCCAAAGTTGGTATAGTTTAGGGCTTTTGGTGACCTTGGTTTTAAGAATTTATTTCCTTTGACTTAAGGATAATCTACAAGCCAGAGGGCATGATTTATTTTAAGGACACCAACTAATCTGAGAATTGGGCTTACATTTTTATCTTCTGTGGTTGTTTGGTTCATACATATTATCCAGTGGGCTGGATAATTGTCTTTTCCTAATGAGTTGTTAATTTGCAAATTTTCATAAAATAATCAGAATCTTTCTCTGTTGGTCAGGCTAGAGTGCAGTGGCATCATCAACATCATCATCATAGCTCACTGCAACCTCAAAAGCCCTGGGCTCAGGTGATCCTTCTGCCTCAGCCTTTCTGGTGGATGGGATTACAGGCACATGCCACCATGCCTGGCTAATTTTTAAATTTTTTGTAGAGAAAGGGTTTTGACATGAACCACTGAACCTGGCCAAAAACAATTTTTTAAAAGAAACTTTCCCTAACCAAATCTGTAATATTAGTAATTAAAAAAAAAAACAACACCAAACTTATACAGTAAAACATCTGAAGTTGACCACTCTGAAGTTAACTGGTCAACATAAGGAGGTGGTTGCCACGTGGAACTAGGCCTACTGTACTGGTAAGTATGTGTGGTACATGTCGAGTCTGTGGAAATTAGATCACCTTACGGAGGTAGTCTACAGAGGTGGGAAACTATGGAGGCACTGCTGTATCTGTTCTTGCTTTAAGAAAACATGCTGTGAATCGGCGCCTATAGAACAGTGGTTACAGCGCCAGCCACATATACTGAGGGTGGCAGATTCAAACCTGGCCTGGGCAAGTAAACAACAGCAACAAAAAAATAGCCGGGCATTGTGGTGGGTGCCTGTAGTCCCAGCTACTTGGGAGGCTGAGGCAAGAGAATCACTTAAGCACAAGAATTTGAGGTTGCTGTGAGTTGTGAAGCCCGGCACTCTTCTAAGGGCCACATAGTGAGACTCTGTCTCAAAAAGAAAGAAAAAAAAAATGCTATGTTTTAAAATGGAAACAGCCAAAACTCTATATTAGAAAGATATAATGTGTTCATGACCAGCCTGAGCAAGAGAGAGACCCCATCTAACTCTGTCTCTACAAAAAATAGATAAATAATCTGGGCATGGTCGTGGACACCTCTTATCCCAGCTACTTGGGAGGCTGAGACAAGAGAATCACTTGTGCCCAAGCACTGAGGTTGCTATGAGCTATGATGATGCCACTACATTCTAGCCTAGGTAATAGAGCAAGACCCTCTCTCAGATAAAAAAAAAAAAAAGAAAGAAAGAAAGATATGTAAAATAAATGTTTATGAAATGTATTACCATTTTTTTTTATTTGCAATTTTTGGCTGGGGCTGGGTTTGAAGCCGCCACCTCTGGCATATGGGGCCAGCACCCTACTCCTTTGAGCCACAGGTGCTGTCCACCATTGGGTTTTTTTAAATGGCAGGTTTTTTTTCTTGGTGCTTTGTAAAATGAAAATCAATTAAAAATTTTAAGTTGTACTTAAATTTCCAATAAGTGAGTTATTGCATAAATCAAAGTTCCTTCCTTTACCTTGGTTATATCAAGGAAAAAGAAGAAATTTTTTTTTTTTTTTT
>NW_003852529.1:3354466-3355583 GCF_000181295.1 Otolemur garnettii | reverse complement strand
TTTTTTTTTTTTGGTTGCAGCCATCATTGTTGTTTGGCTGGCCCAGGCTGGATACGAACCGGCCACCTTAGGTGTATGTGGCTGGCCCTTAGCAGCTTGAGCCATAGGCGCCAAGCCAAAGAAATTATTTTTCAACTCAGTGCCTGATGAATACCCTCAAGACATAAATGTATAGAAAACAATTCTACCTTTTGAAACTTCTTTCTGAAGTACTTTTTATTTAAGAATGGAGACTTAAAAGTGCTTGCTTGCCAAATGAAGTCTCCTCAGGTGTACCCCCTCTGCCCTTGCAATTGCCTTGCCCTGTGAATCTACCTTCCAGTGGTCTGGATCCTGGGATTTTTTTTTTTTTTTTTTGCAGTTTTGGCTGGGGCCAGGTTTGAACCCGCCACCTCTGGTATATGGGGCCGGCACCCCAGTCCTTGAGCCACAGGCACCACCCGGATCCTGGGATTAACAGACTTCAGCTTTTGTTCTATGATCCTAATTTTGTTTGGGTTCTGCTTATTGTACAGACATTTAAAAACAGTAATTGTGGAGGGAAAGTAATAAAAACTTGTTTTGAGATTTTTCTTCTTAGCTCCAGAACAGAAATTCTGTGAGAGTTTGTATAGAATATTTTCCCTTTAGTAATAATGACAATAATTTGCCATGCTTTAGGCTAGGGGTGTCCAGCCTTTTGACTTCAAAGAAGAAGAGTTGTATGGGCCAAATATTAAATACACAATCACTATAAATAAATAAACACAAATGAAAGCTGATAAGCAGAAAGAAAGGTCCATGAATAATTTTCATGATACTCACCACTACAAATAAGCACAAAAGTCCTCACATACTAATCCTAATTAGGCAGCAGTCCACTGAAAGTATTTTAAAATCTTCAGGCAGATCCTGAGTTTGTGATTACTAATGTAGAAAATGTATGTATCAAAGTAATAAAATGACTTTGAGGGTTTTTTGATGTTTTTTATTTATTTATTTTTAATAGTATACTGCTTTGGTTACTATATTTTTTTCTTTTTTGTTTTTATTTATTTATTTATTTATTTTTAGACAGAGCCTCAAGTTATCCCCCTGAGTAGAGTACCTTGGCATCACAGCTCACAGCAACCTCCAA
>NW_003852529.1:3316155-3353692 GCF_000181295.1 Otolemur garnettii | reverse complement strand
GGCTGGATTTGAACCCGCCACCTTAGGTGTATGTGACTGGCGCCTTAGCCACTTGAGCCACAGGTGCCGAGCCTGTTTTCAAATTCTTATACCAAATTGAAAAGCAAAGGTGCTTATTTTCTGCTGTTCAGGACTGTGTTTACCCAACATGTTGAAATACATAAAATTGTTTGCTTTAATTTGAGCTTGCCATAATTTCAGTTTCATTTGTGGTTTGAAACATTGTATTGATAAGTTGGTTTTCACCTTAAAGATGCACGTTTTAACATTTAAATGAGTGGTTAAATCCACTAAAAATGTTACATCATCATGTTCTGGCCCAAATTTGGTTTTTACCATAAACAACTTGATAACATCTCAGATCATAACATTTTTTTCAACATTTGGCTCAACTTAGCTATCTTATTTACAAAAAGTAAGTGATGTCACCATAGTCAGTATCAGTACTTTTAAGGATTTCCTAGAACAGGCCATGATTCAATCCTTTGGCCCTTGTGAAACTCACTGTCTTGATGATTCAAATAACATTATCCATTTTTAAAGCTTTTGAGCGTAAATTTACTTGAAGTACTATGCAGTGATACATCATCAAACGTGAGTTTCGGGTGGCAGTTGCATCATCTTCTTCTATTAATTTTGTGAATCCCTCTCTTTTATCTGCCATTGCTGGGGCACCATCAATAACTAGGCCAGATGTGTTGACAGTGGACAAAGAAAATTGCTTTAACATATTTTTTACTACTTAACATAAATCTCGTGATTTAGTTGTGACTTTCAATGGCACGTAAGCCATTACTTCAGTGACATTATATTCATCGTCAGTACTTTTAATAAAAATGGCAAGTTGAGTCGTGTTTGTACCGTCAGTGTGGTCATCCAACGCTAAATCATAAAGTTTTAAATTAGCAGATTTACTCTCCAAACTCCTTCTGTTTTTTGTTTTTGTTTTTGAGACAGAGTCTCAATTTGTCGCCTTCAGTAGAGTGCTGTGGAGTCATAGCTCACACCAACCTCAAACTCCTGGGCTTAGGTGATTCTCTTGCCTCAGCCTCCTGAGTAGCTGGGACTACAGGCGCCCGCCACAATCCCTGGCTATTTTTTGTTGCAGTTTGGCGGGAGCCGGGTTCGAACCTGCCACCCTAGGTATATGGGGCCGGCTCCCTACCCACTGAGCCACAGGTGCCACCCTCTTTTTCTTTTTTTTTTGAGACAGAGTCTCACTTTGTCACCCTTGGTAGTGTGCCATGGCTTCATAGCTCATAGCAACCTTAAACCCCTGGGCTCAAGAAATCCTCTTGCCTCCGTCTCACAAGTAGCTGGGAGGACAGGCACCCATCACATTGCCTGGCTATTTTTTTTAAGAGATTGAGTCTCACTCTTGCTCAGCCTGGTCTCAAACTCGTGAGCTCCAGGAATCCACAGGCCTCAGCCTCTGGCCCTCTTATAGGCCACCGTGCCTAGCCTCCTTCATTTTCTTGAAATTAGCTTATGTGATGTCTCTGTTCTTTTCAGTGAGTGATAATATTCTCGTAATTCTCTAGGGTTAAGAGTATTGGCTTTTTGAGCGGTTCTTGAGGCTCAGTGAGTAGGGCGCTGGCCCCATATGCCAAGGGTGGTGGGTTCAAACCTGGCCCCGGCCAAACTGCAACAGAAAAGTAGCTGGGTGTTGTGGTGGGCACCTGTAGTCCCAGCTGCTCATGAGCCTGAGGCAGGACAATCGCCTAAGTCCAAGAGCTGGAGGTTGCTGTGAGCTGTGACACCATGGCAATCTACCGAGGACGATAAAGTGAGACTCTGTGGGAAACTTCTTTTTCTTTCCCCCATTATCTAATCTAATTGTATTTTTTGGTTAAAGGTATGGAATTTTTTATTTTTGTCTGAGACTGGGTTTGAACCTACCACCTCTGGCATATGGGGCTGTTGCCCTACTCCTTTGAGCCACAGGTGTCGCCCTATAGAATTTTTATTAAGTTATTTATTAAACATAGATTTATGTTTTCCCTTAATGAGTTTTATTATTGGAATAAAATACCTTATACCAGGCTCTGCGCCTGTACTCAGCAGCTAGGGTGCCGGCCACATACACCAGGGCTGGTGGGTTTGAACCCAGCCTGGGCCTGCCAAACAACAATGACAACTACAACCAAAAAACAGCCAGGCAAAAAACAAAACAAACAAAAACAAAAAACAGCTGGGTGTGTGGTGGGTGCCTGTAGTCTTAGCTACTTGGGAGGCTGAGGCAAGAGAATCGTTTAAGCCTGAGTTTGAGGTTGCTGTGAACTGTGATGCAATGGCACTCGACCAAGAGCAACAAAGTGAAACTCTGTCTAAAAAAAAAGAAACACCTTACACCAGATTTGAGGCCTTGTTTTTTTTTTTTAATTTTTTTTGAGACAGAGTCTCACTCTATTACCCTTGGCAGAGTGGTGTGGTCTCATAGCTCACAGCAACCTCAGACTTTTAAGGTCGAGAGATCCTCCTGACTCAGCTTTCTGTGTAGCTGAGACTCTAGGTGCCCACCACAACGCCTGGGTGTTTTTTTTTTTTAGAGACAGGGTCTTGCTAGTCTCAAACTGCTGAGTTTAGGCAATCTACCCGCCTTAGCCTCCTAGAATACTGGGATTACAGGTATGAGCCACCACCCCTGGCCAGATTTGAGGCCTTGTGACAATTAGAATATTCCCCTTTACTTTGAAGAATGATGCCCACTAAGATAAACTCTATGAGTTTAACAATTCTTGCTACTTTATATTAATAATATGTATACTAATAATCATTACATACTAATCCACTTTTATATAATTCTATTTATATATCTATGTTTATGTAAGTATCCATTTATGTAGAACTACTTTTTATCATACATATTTAGTAAAATGTGATTGTATCAGTGATTTGCTCAGGTCTAGAAGCTACTTCCGATCATCCTTATTTAAGGGAAGAAAAAAGAAAAAGAGTGATATGGGGCAAATATGAAAAAAGGCACATTTGTAGGTTCTTTTCATTTTTTGCTGTTCTTTCCTATCTCTCCTATTCACATTTTTATTTTTTAACTTTTTGAAATATCTCCTCATCCCTATATTTATTGATGTAATTTAACTCTTTAGTAAAATATACTTTGGTCATTTTTCTTTTATTTGAGTCAGTCTCTGTTGCCCAGGCTTAGAGTGCTATGGCGTCAGCCTAGCTCATAGCAACCTCAGACTCCTGTGTTTAAGTGATCCTCCTGCCTCAGCCTCCCAAGTAGCTGGTACTACAGGTACCCACCACAATGCCCAGCTAGTTTTCTTATTTTTAGTAGAAATGGGGGTCTTTCTCTTGCTCAGGCTGGTCTTGAACTCCTGAGCTCAAGCCATCCTCCCACCTTGGCCTCCCAGAGTGCTGGGATTACAGGTATGAGCCACTGCAACCACCCAAGTTTGGCAAATTATTTTTAAAAATATTGAAGTGTCAGAAAATTTACAGCCATTTTTTCCTTCAAAAGACTACATGAGAATATCAATCTTTGTAAGCAGGGACGAGATTACCTTGCTGTAATAACAAATAACCTATGGTTATTTGGTTACGATAGTTCAGTTTTTGCCTGTTTCCTGTTCCCCACCCTTTTGGTATCAGGGAGATTTTTTCCAGGTTTAGTTTTGTCCTCTTTGCTAATTTGTTGGGAAAAGAAATGGGGGATGGTGCTTTTTGTGGGTTACAGAGATTGACAAGTCTAGGCTTGCTCATTATTCAGTGAGAGACTCACCCAGACTCTTGAATGTCTGACTTAATCGAGTTTGATTTTTTTAAAAAAATCAGTGATTCTTGTATTCAAAATATTAAAATATGTTATAATTTCATATGTTATAAAATCGATAACTTTAAGGCTCAGAACTTATGTAACACTTTCCCTCCCAAGACCTTATTTTGTAGAAATGATTTTATTCATTATTGAGTTGTAGGTTAGATACAGGTGTTACCGCTATTTCTGTTTCAGAAATGAGGAAATTGGGCTTGGGGCCAGTAGCTCAGCAGCTAGGGTGCCAGCCACATACACCAGAGCTGGTGGGTTTGAATCCAGCCTGAGCCTGCCAAACAATGACAATTACAACCAAAAAATAGCCAGGCGTTGTGATGGGTGCCTGTAGTCCCAGCTACTTGGGAGGCTGAGGCAAGAGAATCGCTTGAGTCCAAGAGTTTGAGGTTGTGTGAGCTATGACACCACAGCATTCTACCGAGAGTGACAAAGTGAGACTCTGTCTCAAAAAAAAAGAGGAAACTGAGATTTACCTCAGCCTCACACATGTATCTTAAGTTTAGAAGGGGAGAGTTTGTGCCCTCCCAGATCAGTGGTATCCATTAAGCCTTCTGAGACTACTCTTAATTCTTTTTTTTTGCAGTTTTTGGCTGGGGCTGGGTTTGAACCCGCCACCTCCAGCATATGGGGGGGGCCAGCGCCTTACTCCTTTGAACCACAGGCGCCACCCTACTCTTAATTCTTAAGCTTTCCATACATTCTAAACTGTTTCTATACGTGGCAAGATTTTATAAAAGTTGACTGAGGATCAAGAGAAGCTAAGACCAGTGGATTTCTTTCTCTTGCTTCCTTAATATTTCTTTACTCTTTTCTCTTACATTTATCTAATTGCCCTTTACTATTGAGAACATGTTCGAGATTTGATGTGACAGAGAAAGGGATGAAAAGGACAGAAATGGTTTATATTGACATATTCCTTTTCCTTTTGAACTTGGGTAGGTAAAGGAGGAAGAAAAAGACAACTGTTATTATTAGAGATCCAGGGGGTTGGCTTATACCCTGGCTGAGTGGTGATAGCTGCACTTACTCAGCAGTCAGTGGGAGCTCACCTGCCTTCTCCCTGCTTTCTCCCTGCTTTGGCTTAAAGCAAGGATGTCCAGTCTGACTTTGTGAGGACTATTTTTCTTATCTGTGGTATCGGATATCACGGAAAGTATTCACAGATCCTTTTTTGGGGATCAGACTTCATTAGTGTTTATTTAATGTGTGGCCCAAGACAAATCTTTTTCCAGTGTGAGCAGAGAAGAAAAAGTTGGACACCTCTTGAATGGTTAGTACTCATTATTGAGTAAGCTGGGCACTTACTGCTCCAGCTCTGTCCTTTTGACATACCTTTCATCTCATCTGGGAATAGTAGGAATTGGCTGCTTTAGTGGTAAATTTGGCTGGTATGGCAAGAGGGGACATTGCATTTTTTTTACTGAGTAGGCTTTATGGTTAGCCATGTAATACATTCTGAAAAGTGGTCAGATGACATCACTTGCAAAAATTAATTCAAAATAGACCAAAGGAGCTGGCTGCTGTAGCTCAGTGGTTAGAATGCTGGCCCCTATACAAGGATCAACAAGTTTGAGCCTCATTTGGGCCTGATAAAAAAAACAAACAGGCTCAGCACCTGTAGCTCAACAGCTAGGGCACCAGCCACATACACCTGATCTGGCAGGTTCAAATCCAGTCCGAGCCTGCCAAACAACAATGACAACTGCAACAAAAAATAGCCGGGCATTGTGATGGGCGCCTGTAGTTCCAGCTACTCGGGAGGCTGAGGCAAGAGAATCACCTAAGCTCAGGAGTTTGAGGTTACTGTGAGCTGTGATACTACAGCACTCTATACAGAGGGCAACATAGACTCTGTCTCAAAAGAAAAAGCAAAAAAAAAACAAACAAAAATTTCAAAATAGACCAAAGACCTAAGTCTATTCTTAGAAGAAAATATAGCACAACTGTAGGAGGGATTACCTATTAAATGCAAGCAGTGTAACCTAATTCTTTGTACCCTCAATGAACTCCAAACAATAAAAAAAAGAAGAAGAAAATATAGATAATAAATCTTCATGGCCTTAGATTAGTGTTTTCTTAGATATGACTTTTTTTTTTTTTTGAGACAGAGCCTCAAGCTGTCCCCCTGGGCAGAGTGCCGTGGCATCACAGCTCACAGCAACCTCCAACTCCTGGGCTCAAGCGAGTCTTCTGCCTCCGCCTCCCAAGTAGCTGGGACCACAGGCGCCCGCCGCAACGCCCGGCTATTTTTTGGTTGCAGCCGTCGTTGTTTGGCGGGTCCGGGCTGGGGATTCGAACCCGCCACCTTAGGTGTACGTGGCTGGAGCCTTAGCCGGTTGAGCTATAGGCACTGAGCCTTAGATATGACATTTAAAGCACAAGTAACCAGCCAGGCATGGTGCCCCACATCTGCAATTCTAGCACTCTGGGAGGCTGAGGTGAGTAGACTGCCTGAGCTGAAGAGTTGGAGACCAACTGGAACAAGAGCAAGACCCTGTCTCTACTAAAACTATAAAAGCTAGTGACATGTGGTGGGTTCCTGTAGTCTCAGCTACTCAGAAGGCTGAGACAAGAGGATCACTGTGAGCTATGATACTCTACTACCCAGGGTGACTGAGACTAAAAAAAAAAGGACAAGCAACCAAAGGAAAAATTAATAAACTGGACTTAATAAATATTGAAAACATTTGTGCTTTGTACTTCAAAAGACTATCAAGAAAGTGAAAAGATGAATTATACCTCAAAAATCTGGAAAAAATAAAAGTAGTTCCAAGCCTTAGCAAAAAAGAAGAAAGCGAAAAGATAACCCACAAATAAGAGTCTAGAATCCAAAGTAAATAAATAACTTTTACAACTCAACAATAAAAGGACAAAGGGACTTGAATAGATACTTGTTATGGACTGGAGGTTTGTGTCCTTTCAAACTTCATATGTCGAAGCCCTGACCACTCAATGTGATGGTATTTGGAGATGGAGCCTTTGGGAGGTGAATAGTGTTAGAGTGAATCATGAAGGTTGAATATTTATTATAGGTTTAGTGCCTTAGAAGAAAAGGAAGAGGGAGAATCTGTCTTCCCTCCCATGCACCCACAGAGGAAAGGTCATCTAAAAGTCAGGAAAAGAGTCCTTTAATCAACCAGCACCTTGATCTTGGACTTTCCACCCTTTGGAACTAAGAGAAATAGGTTTCTCTTGATTAAGTTACCTGTTCTTTTATTGTTGGTTTGTATGTTTGAGACAGAGTCTCAATCTGTTGCCCTGGGTAGAATGCCGTGGTGTCATAGCTCACAGCAACTTCAAACTCTGGGGCTCAAGAGATGCTCTTGTGGAAGCTGCTATTCCTGAGCTTGGGCTTTTTTCTCTGTGTAACGGGTGGTGTTTGAGATCAACTCTCCTCTACCAGCAAAGGCTCCACGAGTGGGGGGTGGGTTCCCACAATCTTGCTCAGCACAATCTCTGCTGCTGTCGGTTCTTTGGATACTGGCCCTGCCACAGTGGCTTCTCGCCTTCTGTTGGTACCCTGAGCCCTGCTGTCCATGGCTTCTGGAAGCCTCCCCCCACCCCCGCCACCATCCCAGTCCTCACCACCCTCAGGCTCTAGCTACGTTCCAGGCTCTGTCTCCTCAGCCTTCATCACTTGCCCCAAGAAGAAGGTCGCCAAGGAGATCGCCAGGGCTGTGGTGAAGTGCCTAGCAGCCTGCATCAACCTTATCCCTCAGGTTACATCCATTTATGAGTAGAAGGGAAAGACTGAGGAAGACAGTGAGGTGCTGATGATGGTTAAAATCCAGAGTTCCTTGGTCCCAGCTTTGACAGATTTTGTTTGTTCTGTGCACCCTTATGAAATGGCTGAGGTGATTGCCTTGCCTGTGGAACAGGGGAATTACCCACACCTGCATTGCGTGCGCCAGGTCACAGAGTCAGTTCTGACTCCAGCATAGTCCTACCATGAGGAACCCTGTACCTGCCATGATCCCTCTGACTTCCAGGTGATGACTTGGCACCTATTAAACCTTTGGTTCTTTAAAAAAAAAAAAAAAAGATCCTCTTGCCTCGGTTTCCTGAGTAGCTGGGACGACAGGAGCCTGCCACAACACTGGGCTAATTTTTCTATTTTTAGTAGAGATGGGGTCTTGCTCTTGCTTAGGCTGGTCTTGAACTCCTGAGCTCAGGTGCTCAGGTGATGCACCTGCCTTGGCCTCCTAGAATGTTAGGATTACAGGTGTGAGCCACTAGGCTGGGCCACTTTTTTTCATTTTTATTTTTTAAAGAGATAGAGTCTCGTTGTGACATCCTGGCTGTGGTAGCAACCTTGAACTTGTGGTCTCAAGCAATTCTTCCACCTCTGCCTCCCAAACATCTGGGCCTTCTACAGGCACATGCTGCCATACCCCACTAATTTTTTTTTTTTTTTTTAGAGACAAGGTCTCATGGTGTTTGCCCAGGCTAAACTCTTGGGCTCATGTGATCTTTCCGAATTGGCCCTCCAAAGTGCTAGGATTATAGGCATCGGCCACTGTGCCTGGCTTTGCCTTGACTTTCTACCTTTCCGTTCTTACCTGTCTCTAAACTTGGGTAATCCCCATTATTTGCTTTTTCATTTTTATTTCCAAGCTACCCTGTGATTTTTTTATTTTAATTTTTATTTAGTTTTTTATTGTTGGGGATTCATTGAGGCAAACTACCCAGTGTTATTAGTACAAATTATAAAACAGTGTTGGGTACACCATAAACTTAAGCAGAATTTTTAACTTTATTGGGGTTGTTCAGTAATCATTCCTTTATTTATCTTGTTTATCCTTTTATATAATTCCCATAGTGTATGTTCCAGATTATCTGATACTCATTTAAACAAATATCTCTGCCTTCTACTTTACTGAGAAGGCTGAGGTTGTCCAAGCAGTATTTCTTCCAATTCCCATTTAAGGAATTTAAATTTGACAGCCAAGACCTGTCTCTGGCTGGGCACTGTGGCTCACACCTGTAATCCTAGTACTCTGGGAGGCTGAGGTGGATGGATTGCTTGAGCTCAGGAGTTTAAGACCACCCTGAGCAAGAGTGAGACCCTGTCTCTACTAAAAAGAGCTTGGCATTGTGGTAAGTGCCTATATTCCCAGCTGCTCAGGAAGCTGAGGCAAGAGGATCACTTGAGCTCAAGAGTTTGAGGTTGCTGTGAGCTGTCACCCCACTGCACTCTACCTAAGGTGACAGAGTGAGACTCTGTCCCAAAACAAACAAACAAACAGGTAAACAAAAAACCCAACTCTCTTATTAGCTCTGTAGCTTTAGATAAATGACAGTCTCATGACAACTACTTCTGTCATCTCTGAAATATCTTTTAAGAAGTTTGATTAAATGGTAACCTAATTTGTAATACTTTTTTATTTTATGAAGTGCTTCTGATTGAGTAGGTATAGGTATTTATAAGAAACTTAGCTACAAAAAGGTCATACTCATCTTCAGAAATGTCTATAGTCAGCATTATGTTATAGAGTGAACAGTGAGGACATCTGGGCTACAGTCCTAGTTTTGCTTATCTTAATCTTTTTTGTACTTTAGTTTCCTGGAATGCCAGTATCATTTAGAGTTTTTTCTAGAGATTTATTTATTTATTTATGAGACAACGTCTCACTCAGTTGCCCTGGGGTTGAGTGCCATGGTGTCATAGCTCACAGCAACCTCAGACTCAAGTCATTCTCTTGCCTTAGCCTCCCAAGCTGGAAATACAGGCGCCCACTACAACGCCTGGCTATTTATTTTAGAGACAGGGTCTTGCTTTTGCTCAGTATATGGGCCTGGCGCCCTACTCACTGAGCCACAGGCGCCGCCTTATTATTATAAGGTTTTAAACGTTGAATTCATATATAATATCAACATTGCCAACCTCACTTACAAAATAAATAGACACTGAGATACTCTTTTTTTAATATTCCTATTTAGTTCTGGATTATTATACTAATGTAGAGGAGAAATAAAATATAACATTTTATAAAGTGGAAGATTTGATTTTTTTCCCATTATATGAGTGTCAGGGTGTAGAGAAGAGGAAAGATGGTGCATACTTTGATGACCTCTTTGCTATTGATGACCCAGAGCTCGCTGATACTTTGTGTTGATAGATAGTTCTGAGTCAACATGTATAAATAGAGCAAGTGGTTAATTCATACATTAAATTGACAAGAATTTGCTTTTCTTTGTTAAAGACCATCTCATTAAGAACATACTATTAGGTATATGCTTGAGAAAGTCATGCTGGAATTTTTCTTTTAGCTCTAAATTACTTACTAGATTTGTATTTATTAAATAATGAATTAGTTTATTTAAAAAACTCAACATAGCAGGGCATTGTGGTGGGCACCTGTAGTCCCAGCTACTTGGGAGGCTGAGGTAGGAGAATAGCCTAAGCCCAAGAGCTGGAGGTTGCTGTGAGCTGTGATGCCTCAGCACTCTACCGAGGGTGACAGACTGACACTTTGTCTCTTAAAAAAAAAACAAAACTCAGCAATATCAGAACTATCAGTTCTACTGATTTCTGGTATTAGACGTGACCTTGTGGAAGTTAACTGAAAATACAAATGGATTTAGCAATTGTGAAAAATGGAAAAGATGAGAGATTAAATATCTTAAACTCATTAAGTAAGTCTAAATGTTCAAGCAGTTTGTTGATGCATAGCCATTTCCAGTCATATTTTAAATTTTGCAGGTAATCTTTTCATCAGAGAAAAGCCTTCTTGGCTTAATCAGTTCAATAAACAAATCCAGAAATTCTGGTGCTTATCCAAACTGCTTATTCTACTTTGTTGCATTCCTCTCACACAGAAATACAGTCCGTACTGCCCAGATTCTCTGCAAAGCTGAGCGGGATTCCCGAGGACAGCAGCTGCTCCCAGCTCATGTCAGCAGTAACACCCTTCCAGATGATTTTTGAGGCAGGTTTTGTTGTGGTTCTGTAAATTACTGATGACTTTATTCTTGATTTTTCTACAAATATAATAACAGGAAAGAAAAGCCTAGGTCCATCATGGGTCCATGTTGAAGTGAAATAGGGGCACTGGTTCCTAAGTTTGCCTGTGTGGACATTAGGTTACCTAGGAGCTTCCAAAATACTGATGTCTGTGTTCCACTCAAAGATGTTGTGATTTAATTGGTCTGGGTGTTTTACTTGTTCAGGCTGCCATAACAAAATACTACCAAGTAGGTGGCTTAAACAACAGAGATTTATTTTCTCACAGTTCCAAAGGGTAGAAGTGCAAGATCAGGATGCTTTTAGGGTTGGTTTCTGGTGAGGTCTCTCTTCCTAGCTTGCAGAATGTTGCCTTATTGCTGTATCCCTATGTGGAGTGTATGTTTAAAGAAAGATCTCTGGTGTCTCTTTCTATAAGGATAACAGTCCTCTAGATTAAAGACGTTCAACTTTAATTACTTCTTTAAGTCCCTACCTCCAAATTCAGTCAAAGTGGAGATTAGGGGTTCATAGGAAGTTTGTGGGACAAAATCCAGTCCATAACAGGTGTGGCCTAGGGCTTGGAATATTTTTTAAATGCCAGGTGATTCCTCATGTCCAAATAAGTTTCAGAACAACCAAAATAAGCTCTTATTTGAATTTGGATTTCTTGATAAAATAAAAATTTCCAGTGCAAATCATATTTAGATATATTTTTATTACATTGCTTTAGAGATCTCTTTACTGATTTATTTGTAATCCACATTTATGAGATTGACAATTCACTCTCCATTCCCTTTAACAATTCTCTGATCTCCTTTCTTTTCTTCCTTGGAGTTGGTAGGGACATAAGAAATTAGAGCATTCTTCCAGGAAGCATTTGGGAAACCTTCTCCATGTCTGAATAATTATATGCTCCTTCTGAAAGGGGTGGGTCCGTACAGGACAGTAGATATCCCTGGCTGTGCCTTATCTTCTTTAGGAAAACATGGGGTAAATATTGGTAGCAGTTAATGATTAGTTGGCTCTGAAACTATTAATGTCAAGTGGTAATAAAAAGGTGATTCCAGTGAACCAAGGAAAGCAATTCTAGGAAATGACATTGAATGTTTTAGCTAGTCGGAACAAGCAATAATTTGCATACTTAACATTTAAATTATTAATATTATTTAAGCCTCTTGAACACTCTATAAAGTAGATAGGACAAGGATCATCGCCCAGTTTTATAGAGAAGAAAACTGAGATTCAAAGAATTTGACTGAATGTCATACAAAAGTTAAGCAGCAGAATTAGAACTTGAACCAAGGCTGGGTTTGGTGGCTCACATCTGTAATCCCAGCACTTTGGGAAGCTGAGGAAGAAGGGGACCATTTGAGGCCAAGAGGTAGAGACCAGCCTGGGCAATAGAGCAAGACCCTGTCTCTACCAAAAAATTAGCCAGGCATGATGGCATATATGTGTAGTCCTAGCTACAAGGGAGGCTGAGGCAGGATGATCCTTTGAGCCCAGGAGTTTCAAGGAGCAGTGAGCTTTGATCAAACAACTGTACTCCAGCCTCCCTGGTGTTTCAGAAGAGGAAAAAAAGGGCCAGGTGCCATGGCTCATGCCTGTAATCCTAGCACTCTGAGAAGCTGAGGTGGGTGGACTGCTTGAGCTCACGAGTTTAAGACCAGCCTAAGCAAGAGTGAGATCCCGTCTAAAATATAGCCAGACGTTGTGGCAGGCACCTGTAGTCCCAGCTACTCTGGAGACTGAGGCAAATGAGCCACTTAAGTCCAGGAGTTTGAGGTTGCTGTGAGCTATGAGGCCAAGGCACTCTACCCAGGGTGACAAAGTGAAATTCTGTCTCAAAAAAAGAGAAAAAGAAATTCGAATGAAAAGAATTAGAAGAGGAAAAGAGGTTTTGCAAAAGATTTCATCATGTATTCCTCAGTAGAGAGAAGGGTTGAGTATTGAGGCTCATAGCAAAGACTGTTTAATGAAGATATCCATGAAAAAGCTATAATAAATGATCCATCAATTTGGGCATGAGGGGAAAAACTAATTCCAATAGTACTTAGTGAGATCATGACACGTCTTTTTTTTTTTTTTTTTTTTTTTTGAGACAGAGCCTCAAGCTGTCCCCCTGGGTAGAGTGCTGTGGCATTACAGCTCACAGCAACCTCCAACTCCTGGGCTCAAGCGAGTCTCCTGCCTCCGCCTCCCAAGTAGCTGGGACCACAGGCGCCCGCCACAACGCCCGGCTATTTTTTGGTTGCAGCCCTCGTTGTTTGGCGGTCAGGGCTGGGGATTCGAACCTGCCACCTTAGATGTACGTGGCTGGCGCCTTAGCCGGTTGAGCTATAGGCGCCGAGCCATGACACATCTTTATATCATGACTCTTAGGAATCAAAACAAATTTTTATTTATTTTTATATTATTTCTTTTTTCTTTTTCTTTTTCTTTCTTTCTTTTTTTTTTTTTTTTTTGAGACAGTCTCCCTTTCTCACCCTTGGTAGAGCGTCATGGCATCACAGCTCACAGCAACCTCAAACTGTTGGGCTTAAGCGATCCTTTTACCTCAGCCTCCCAAGTAGCTGGGACTACAGGCTCTCACCAAAACACCTGGCTATTTTTTTTAGAGACAGGGTCTTGCTCTGGCTCAGTCTGGTCTTGAACCTATGAGCTCTGGCAATCCATCCTCCTTGGCCTCCCAGAGTGCTGGGATTACAGGCATGAGCCATCATGCCCAGCCTGCAGTTACTACTTAATTATCACTATTTATACTCTGGAAACTATACTTGTTTCCAGAATTTTTCTAATAATCCTCATCCATTTCTCTTTTAATTTTTTCAAATATTTTCTAATAATTTTTCTAATCCCCACCTATTGCCACAGTTTTTGACCTCTTTTTCAGGGTGCCTATAAAAATATAGTAGTTTGTCTTTATTAGATATTTGCATGCTGCTTCTTTATTGTGTTATAAGATTTTGAGATCTGGCACCATTTATTTTTCTTTGACATGTACCTAGTAGGTGGCTCTGTATTCTCTGAGCCATTAGTAAGCGCCTACCAGTTTCTGAATGTATTTCTTCTTTCATTTTCCTGGACTTCTCGATTTTTTAGGAGACTGTTTCTAACTTTGGTTTTAGGGACACCGTATTAAATACAGTGAGTCAGTATAGGAAAATATTTAATATTAAAGATCTAAACATCTGGAGCCAAATTGACATGGCTAACCTCGAGCAAGTAGTTTAACCCCTTTTTTTTGCTCTGTTGCTTGGGCTGGAGCTCACTACCTGTACAACCTCTAACTCCTGGGCTCAGTGATCCTACTGCCTCAGCCTCCTGAGTAGATGGGACTATAGGAATCTGCCACAGTGTCCTGTCTAGTTTTTCTTTTTGTAGTAGAGACAAGGTCTCACTCTTGCTCAGGCTGGTCTCGTACTCCTGAGTAATCCACCTGCCTCAAGCAGTCCACCTGCTCTCATCTCCCAGAGTGCTAGGATCATAGGCATGCGCTGCTTTACCTGGTCCATTTAACTATTTGAGACTCATTTTTTTTTTCCCATTTATAAACTGTAGGGAGTTTGTGAAAGTTTAATGAGGTAATGTAAATAAGATACTTTAGCACCATTCCTGGGATAGAAGAAGCCCTGGTTATAGGGAAATGTCATAGTATATTGGAAAGAGTGTGGGTAGTTGGTATTAGACTTAGGGTCACTCAAACAACTAAACAAATAACTAAAAAAAAAAATAAATAAAACTTAGGTTCAAATGCTAACTCTACCACTAAATAGCTGGGTGACCTTAGATAAGATGCTTAACTTCTCTGAGCCTTTTTTTTAATCTACCAAAAGGGATGGTGCTTTATAGGATTGTTGTGAGGTGGGGTATATATCACACATGCATAATGCTTGTCATGATAATAGGCATTCAATGAGTTGTATCTATTATTGTTACCATGTATAGTACATAATACATAGGGATCCTTAAAACAATTCTGTAAGATAGAAAGGGTAGCTTTTATCCCTGTTTTGCAGCTTAAGAAATGAGGTCCAGAGTAGTGAAGTGATTTCCTTTTCATGATTACCTAACTTTTTTGCAGTTTTATTTTTTGCCGGGGTTGGGTTTAAACCCACCACCTCCGGTATATGGAGCCAGTGCCCTACTCCTTTGAGCCATAGGTGCCACCCTGGTTACCTAAGTTTTTACAGAGCTTATATTAGAATACAGGTCTTCGGACTTCTGAGCTTTTTGCTGTATAGCTTTTTCTTATGAATAAATGTCTGAAAAAAATGGGTGAATGGAATGATACCTTTTTAGGATCTGCTGTTTTAACTCCACTCAGATTATTTTTTTTGGTTGTTGTTAATTTGAGACAGGGTCTCATGTTGTTACCTGGGTAGTGTGGTGGCATCATCATAGCTCACTGCAACCTCAAACTTTTGGACTCAAATGATCCTCCTGCCTTAGCTTTTCCAGTAGAAGGGATTACAAGCATGTACCACCACACCTGGCTACATTTTTTTTTTTTTTTGAGACAGAGCCTCAAGCTGTCACCCTGGGTAGAGTGCTGTGGCATTACAGCTCACAGCAACCTCCAACTCCTGGGCTCAAGTAATTCTCCTGCCTCCGCCTCCCAAGTAGCTGGGACTATAGGCACCCACCACAATGCCCAGCTATTTTTTGGTTGCAGCTGTCATTGGTGGGCCCGGGCTGGATTTGAAACCACCAGCTCCAGTGTATGTGTCTGGCGCCTTAGCCACTTGAGCTACAGGTGTCGAGCCAACATGTTTATTTTATTTTATTGTTATTTTTTAGAGACAGATCTTCCACTTTGTTGCCCTTGGTAGAGTGCTGTGGCATCATAGCTCACAGCAACCTCAAACTCATGGGCTCTAGCCATTCTCTTGCCTCAGCCTCCCAAGTAGCTGGGACTATAGGCACCCGCCACAATGCCCAGCTGTCTTGCCTTGGCTCAGGCTGGTCTTGAACCTATGAGGTCAGGCAGTCCACCCGCCTCAGCCTCCCAGAGTGCTCAGATTACAGGTGTGAGCCACTGCACCAGCCCTGGCTAAATTTTTAAAATATATTTTTGCAGAGATGGGTCTCTCAGTTTCAGTTCTCAGTTCTAGTTTGAATTGCTTTTAAATTTAAACATAGTTTTGACACTGGGTTTTACTCTGATCCATCTTCATGTATCTCCTGAAGTTCCACAAGAAGTGATGGTTATTTAGATTCCATTTGTGTATAATTCTTATTCCTAAGGATACTTCTTCTTGGAAGTAAAAAGCTTTCTGGGTTTTAGTTACTTTTATGAGAAGAAATACCATAATTTGATTCATTTGTTCTCTTGAATTTGTATATGTTTAGTAGGTTTTAGTGTTTTTGTTTGTTGTGTTGTTACAGGTTGATGAAAAGCCCAGAACTTTGATGACAGACTGTTTGGTTATAAAGCATTTTTTACATAAAATCACCATGGTGCACCCTAAGGTAACCTTGTTCTTTTGCACAATAATGCTGCTCTTGTTTAAGTCATATGTTTCAAGAGATCACTACTTTATAGAACATGGAAGGATATGATAGTTTCTCTTTTCAGTGAAGATGATTAAAACTTTTAATATTGAATTAATTGGCTCAGTGCCGGTAGGTAGCACAGTGGTTACAGCACCAGCCACGTGCACTGAAGTTGGTGGGTTCAAACCTGGCTCAGGCCAGCTAAACAACACTGACAACTGCAATAAAAACATAGCCGGGTATTGTGGCCAGTGCCTGTAGTCCTAGCTACTTGGGAGGCTGAGGCAAGAGAATCGCTTAAGCCCAAGAGTTTGAGGTTGCTGTGAGCTGTGACGCCACCGCACTCTACCAAGGGTGACAAGGTGAGACTCTGTCTCAAAATATACATATATGTATATATATATTGAATTAACTTGCTTTCTGTGTCTTTTTTTTTTCCAAACTGGTTAACATAGTCTTCATGTCATTTTCTTAGTTATTGTATTTCTTTTTTTTTTTTTTTTAACAGAGTCTCATTTTGTCCTCCTGGCATCATAGCTCAAAGCACCCTCAAACTTTGGGCTCAAGCGATCCTCTTACCTCACTTTTTAATTTTTTCAGTAGAGACAGGGGTCTCTTGCTGAGCCCGGTCTCGAACTTGTGAGCTCAGTGTTCCACCTACCTCGGCCTCCCAGAATGCTAAGATGACAGGTGTGAGCCACTGCGCCCAGCTATGTGGTTTCTGTGTCCTTAAGGCAATCATTATATTGGTTGTGTGACACAGCTGAGAGGCCTCTGGACACAAAGCTTTCTTTTGAATTCTTATTTTCACTTTCTTACTTTCTTGATGTTTTATTCTATCAATCTAGATACCTCACTTCCCTCTGTGCTTCATTTTTCTTTTAAACCTAGGTAATAAACCTTAACTGATTTTCTCCTTTTCTTTTGTTTTTTTTCTTTTTGAGACAAAGTCTTACTTTGTCGCCTTGGGTAGAGCGCTGTGACGTCATAGCTCACAGCAACCTCATACTCTTGTGTTCAAGTGATCCTTTTGCCTCACCCTCCCAAGGAGCTGGGACTAGAGGTTTCCACCACAATGCCTGGCTAGTTTATCTTCTTTTCTGAAGTAACTGACTGTAAGAACAAATAAGGACTTTTAAGGGGTCCTCAAACTTTTTAAACAGGGGGCCAGTTCACTGTCCCTCAGACCGTTGGAGGGCTGGACTGCAGACCCCTGGATGAGTTGGCTGCTAAGCAGGATAGGCAGCGGCGGCAAAAACACCCCGGGGGGGGGGCGCAGATCAATGTCCTAGGCAGGCTGCATGTGGCCCGCGGGCCGTAGTTTGAGGATGCCTACCTCTAACTCCAAAGCTCAAGCAGTCCTCCTGGTGTAGCCTCAAATTTTGACCAGCTAATATTCAAATTTTTGTAGAGACAAGGATTTCATTATGTTGCCCAGGCTGGTCTTGAACTTCTGGCCTCAAGTACTTTTCCTGCCTTGGTCTCTGAAAGTGCTGGGATTACAGGTGTGAGCCATTGTGCCCAACCAAAATAAGGAAATTTTGATAAAATATTTTTGAACATTGGAGAGCTAAATTTTTAATCCTTATCTTAGTTAGCTATATTTATAAAGACGAACACAGCTAAATATGTCATATGACCTCACCATTTTCTTGTGCTATCTTCCTGCTTTTTCTGTCTTCAGCAGGGTTTAATTGCTTATTGCCAGTCACTATTCTAAGGGCTCGCTATACACTCAGTCATTTAATCCTCACAACAACCCCATGGAATAGGTTTTATTGTCATCTCCATGGCCTTTTCAGAGACAGAGTCTTATTCTGTCACCAGGCTAGAATGCAGTGGCTCAAACATTGCTCACTACAACCTTGAATTTCTGAGCTCAAGAGATCCTCCTGCCTCAGCATCCTGAGTAGCTGACTACAGGCATAGTCTACCATGCCCAGCTAATTTTTAAAATTGTTTTAAAGACAGGGTCTTGGTTATATTGCCTAGGCTTCTCTTGAACTCCTGTTAATCAGCTTGATTTAATTATTCAATATAGGATACATAAATCAAATATTACATTGTATACCATGAATGTATGTAATTATAGTTTGTTGATTAAAAATAGTAAAACTGGTATTAATTTTTAAAATGTTATTTTTATTTTTTTTCTCTCAAGCGATCCTCTTGCCTCACTGTCTTTGTTTTTTAGTAGAGATGGGGGTTGAAGGTGGGGGTCTCACTCCTGCTCAGGCTGGTCTCAAACTCCTGAGCTCAAGCAGTCCATCCGCCTCAGCTTCCCAGAGTGTTAGGATGACAGGCATGAGCCACCATGCCCAGGCCCTCTGTGACATTTCTCCACTCAGCTGACTTCTTGTGCCACTGCCCATACTCCCGGGCCTCACCCACATGAATCAGTTTTCATGGTGGAAACATCGGGGCTGTTGCCATATGTGCCCTAGGTGCCTAGGTGTACCCCGTGTGTGATGATGACAATGATGATTCCCCTGAGGATGTCTGAAGTCACAGCGGGACGGGGAATATATATCACGTCCATGTCAGCTTTCCATGGGTCATGGAGATAGATGTATACAAACAATTTGGCAGGCTCTGACCCACGTGACCTGAACCACTGGCATGTTCCTTCCTTTCATTGGCATTGCCTTGATAATTATGGAGGATAAAAGACCCACTCCCAAGCCATCTGGCCACCTGTGCCTCCTCATCTCCCGGCTAGACGTATGCAACCCATGTGAAACTTAGTATTAAGAAATATGTAAGATTTAAAAATACAATAAATGCTTGTGTCTAAAAAGAAAATGTACCCAAGTCCCAGAAACAATTAAAAAAAAGGGGGAAGGGAAGGGGTAATTAACATTTTTTTTTTTTTTGAGACAGAGCCTCAAGCTATTCCCCTGGGTAGAGTGCCATGGCATCGCAGCTCACAGTAACCTCCAACTCCTGGGCTCAAGCGAGTCTCCTGCCTCAGCCTCCCAAGTAGCTGGGACTACAGGCGCCCGCCCCAACGCCTGGCCATTTTTTTGGCCATCGTTGTTTGGTGGGCCCGGGCTGGGGATTCGAACCCGCCACCTTAGGTGTATGTGGCTGGCGCCTTAGCTGCTTGAGCCACAGGTGCCGAGCCTAAAATTTTTTTAAAAGAATATTCTTTTTAGCTGGGCCTGGTGGCTCACACATATAATCCTAGCACTCTGGGAGGCTGAGACAGGTGGACTGCCTGAGCTCAGGAGTTTGAGACCAGCTGAACAAAAGCAAGACTCAATCTCTAAAAAAGTAGCTGAGTGTTGTGGCAGGCTTCTAATCCCAGATACTTGGGAGGCTAAGGCAAAAGGATCACCTGAGCCCAGGAGTTTAAGGTTGCTGTGAGCTATGATGCCACAACATTCTACCCAGGGTGAGAAAGTGAGACTCTGTCTCAAAAAAAAAAAAAAAAATTCTTTTAGGGATAGAGTATGGAAGTTTTTAATCTCTATCCTGGCTCATGTTAAATCTCATACCTCATTTACTGTTTTGCAGATCAGATTTAATTTCAGTCTAAAGGTAAATGGAATCCTCTCCAAGGAGATCTTTGGGTAAGTCCTTAAGTCCATGGCTTAATCTGATGTTATGGCTCCGCAGTTTTTCTCAGCCATTATTGTCCTATTTCCAGTAGGGTCACAGTTTGATTTATTGACCCAAAGTCACCTTGTGACTAATTTTCTGAGATCTCCACATTTTCTTTTTGGGGGGGGCTCGGAGGAGGGGAGACAGAGTCTCACTTTGTCGCCCTCCATAGAGTGCTATGGCGTCACAGTTCACAACAACTTCAGACTCATGGCTCAAGCGATTCTCTTGCCTCAGCCTCCCAAGTTGCTGGGACTACAAGCGCCCACCACAACACCTGGCTATTTTTAGAGACAGGGTCTTGCTGTGGATCAGGTTTGTCTTGAACCCATGAGCTCAGGTGATCTGCCCACCTCTGCCTCCCAGAGTCCTGGGATTACAGGCATGAGCGACCATGCCCAGCCCTCACATTTTCTTATTCTGTATTAACTTTCAGTAAACAAATAGATTCATCTAAACCTTTCATGTCTTTCCCTTTCACTAGAGAAGGTGAACTTAAAAATTTCCATTTCTCCTTCCATTAATTAGTTACTGAATTCCAATAATCACAGGGGGTGATAGCAGAGATTGATTTCAGAATCTGTGAGAGATAGCTTAGCTTTTCTTTGCTTTGCAGGGTAGAGAATGAACCCACATTGAACCTGTGGAATGGAATTGCTCTTGTCGTAAACTCACAGCATTATGTGAGGTGAAGGCGAAAAGCATTGTTTGCTGTCTCCATGTTTGACTCTCCTATTCTGAAGATGAGTGTGGTTAGAAATTGGAAATGGTCTCACTTGTCATTTCTAAATGCCATTTCTCTTTAAGAAAAATGGATGCTTGAGCTCAGGAGTTTGAGGTTGCAGGGAGTTATGATGATGCCATGGCATTCTAGCCTGGACAACAGAAAGAAAGTAGAAGTAACACTTTTAATTTATCGATTTTGAAAACTGTTATTATTCTTGGCTTCCTGAATATATTCTACTTAACCTGAGGACATGTTCCTCTCTTCTCCCTGCCTTATTTTCTTCCATAAATGAAAAGAAGCAGACCATGCTATTATAAACCCATTTAGAAATAAGAAGAGAGGAATTTAAAAGTTTTCTTGAACTCTTGGCTAGAGAGATAGTATGAATACAGAAGTATTCATTATATATTATTTTTTGTGCATCAGCATTTTGCATAAGTTGGGAAAACATCTTTCTACCCACCTCAACCTCCTTCAGACTCCAAACATAAATCCATGGAGGAAATGCCAATAATATGGCACAGATAGAACCTTCTGCCTCACCTTCTTGTGTCATTCAGCTGCTACAGAATCCAAAGTGAACATGAGCTATATTTATTTTTAAAAAGACCTAATATATGCTTAAGTCTCTGTGTATATGCCCCAAGTCAATACTAATAAGTCATAAGGATGTTACAATTTGAAGAGACTGTCCAAGATTTTTTAGACTATTTTCTTATTCTCACCCAAAATTGCCTCTCATATGAGAATTTACTTATTTATTTATTTTTGAGACAGAGTTTCACTTTATCGCCTTCAGTTGAGTGCTGTGACATCACAGCTCACAGCAACCTCAAACTCTTGGGCTTAAATGATTCTCTTGCCTCAGCCTCCCAGGTAGCTAGAACTACAGGTTCATGTCACAATGCCTGGCTATTTTTAGAGATGAAGTTTCACTCTAGCTTAGGCTGGTTTTGAACCCTGTGAGCTCAGTCAGTCTACATGTGTTGACCTTGCAGAATGCTAAGATTACAGGCATGAGCCACTGAGCTCAACCTTAAATAATTTCTTAAGAGGAAAAAAAAGTTAAATTTGTCTTGTCTGTTTTCTGACAGTAGACCAAAATTTGGTACAACTGAATCATACTGTAGCAGAATTCACCCTGTGCTAGGACACCCAGTAACGCTTTCCATCCCTGATGACATGATTGGCGTGGACTTGTCAGGAGAGCTAACACTGACGCCAGCTGCTGCTCTCTGCCCTACCCTGAAGGACTTTTCCAACCAGTTGAACAGGATTTCTTCAGTTTCCATATCTTTTTGATGATAAATTCTGTCCAATTGTCCTTTAAGATGGGTTTTATGCCCTAGTTTTAGGAAAGCCTTTAGTATATGAATTCTGTATCTACAAGCTTGTGTGATTTGTATAAAAACATAATCCTGGGAAAGAGAAGTTAATTATTACTAAGTAATAATTAGTAAGATTAGTAAGTACTAAGTAATAATTAGAAGTAAGTAAGAGAACTGGGTTAAGAGATGATGAGTGCCTGAATTAAGAGTGTGGTGGGGCTCAGTGCCCATATCTCAGTAGTGAGGGAGCCAGCCACGTACACTGGGGCTGGTGGGTTTGAACCTGTCCGGGCCTGCCAAACAACAATGACAACTACAACAACAAAAAAATAGCTGGGTGTTGTGGCGTCACCTATAGCTACTTGGAAGGTTGAGGCAAGAGAATCGCTTAAGACCAAGAGTTTGCGGTTGCTGTGAGCTGGGATGCCATAGCACTCTACCGAGGGTGACAAAATGAGACTCTGTCTCAAAAAAAAGAAAGAAAAAAAGTAGCCAGTGTGGTGGTGTGCACCTAGAGTCCCAGCTAGTCAGGAGGCTGATTCAAGAGGATAGCTTGAGCCCAGGTGTTGAAGGCTACATGGAACTATGATTGGGCCACCTGCACTCTGGCTAGGTGACAGAGTGAGACCATGTTTCTTAAAAAAAATATTTCCATGGATGGTTAATAGAATAATGATACTGTCAGCAAAATGCAAAACATTGATAGCATATTTAGGAGATAAAGAAGATGAGTTTGGCTTTGAACATGTTGAACTTATGATGCCTGCAGGACATCCTTTGAAGATGGAAAGCATCTGTATAGGAATCTTGGTCTGGAAGTGGGAAGTGATCAGGTTTTTAGAGTGTCAGTTTCCACCATAGGTGAAGTGTCCTCTAGGGTTGCATTTAGACCATGGCACAGGAATATGATTCACCTTTAGTTGGCTATTTGCCTAGGAGCCACTTACCTAACTAGCCTAAGCCTTTCCCTCCTTACTATAAAATGAAGATAATAATGCCTGACTGGGAGATTTGTTTACTTTCCCTCTCAAAGGTTGTATTGTTCTTTTGGTGCTTGTTTGCTGGTTTTTTAGAATTAACTATAATTATTTATATGAAACACACTGACACATAATAAGTGCTCAATAATTATTATTACTGTATGATTGAAGCTATAAGGAGTAAACAAAGTTACTGAAGAGAACAAAGCTGGATGCAGTGGCACATGCCTAAATCCCAGGTCCTTGGGATGCTGAGGCAGGAGGATCACTTGATCCCAAGAGTTTGAGGCTAGCTAGCCTGGACAACATAGTGAGACCCTGTTTGAATTTTAAAAATAAAAAGAATGAGAACAGAAGAGGCATGGAATGGTAGATGTCAGCTATTTGACAATATCAGGATATCTTACTAAGGAGAAGAAGGACAGGACAGTGGTAAAAACTATGCACGGACACCTCATATTTTAAAACATCCTTTTTCTTAATATCTAGATAGTACAGAAGAGTATAAAGCAAAGAATAAAAGTTTCTTCTTTCTCATTCCATTCTTTAGAAGGAATAAGAAACAGATTTTCTGTCCTCTTAGACTTTATATTTTAGTGGAAAAGTTTAACAATTAAATAGATATTAGGGGGCTAGGTGTGGTGGCCCTCACACCTATAATCCTAACACTCTGGGAAACCAAGGCAAGTGGGTTGCTTGAGCTCGGGAGTTCGAGACCAGCCTGATCAGGAGTGAGATCCCATCTCTAAAAATAGTTGGGCATTATGGCGGGTGCCTATAGTCCCATCTACTTGGGAGTCTAAGGCAAGAGGATTGGTTGAGCCCAAGAATTTGAGGTTGCTGTGACCTATGATGCCACGGCACTCTCCAAGGGCAACAAAGCAAGACTTTGTCTCAAAAATAGATAGATAGATAGATGGATAGATAGATAGATGGATAGATAGATATTAGGTAGTGATAGTGCAGTGAATTCAAAGCCGGTGAAGAGATGGAGAATGATGGGGATGTTATTTTAAATATGATCAGTGAATAGTCTTGAGGAGGTAAAATTTTAATCAAGAGAGAGAAATAGCACTGAAAACTCAGGTGGGATTTCAGTTTCTGAGAGTGGCAAACTAGATAATTTTAACTAACTCTCCCAGTGAAGACAAAGGATGGATAAAATACATAAACATCAGAAGCATCAATGAGCTAGTGAAAGGGAGGAATGGAGAGCTGACTTAGCATTGGGACTACTTTTGTCCTATGGGTCATTTGCCAATTAAAACAAGTAGCTGTGGGTGGCGCCTGTGGCTCAAAGGAGTAGGTCACCAGCCCCATATGCTGGAGGTGGTGGGTTCAAACCCAGCCCCGACCAAAAACTGCACACACACAAAAAAACCCCCCCAAAAACAAGTAGCTGAGAGGCTAAAATATACTTCTGAATCAGTGTGGGACAAGAAGGCCAAAGAATCCAGACCTGCTGAATTTGGGGTGCTGTTAAAACACTTGTTTTTGGCATGGATAAGTGAAAGCGTTCATTTTAAGGAGTTAACCTGGACTGCATATTTTTTAGTCATCTAGGCAGGCCAGAAAATCTTAAACTTTGAAATTGGATTAGAGTGATTCTAGATTGCTAATTCTAGATGTGTTATAGAAGCAAATAAAAATTATTTCTGGAAGAAAGTAACTGTAGTCTATGCTTCAAATTGTTTAACAATTTTTAAATACGATAATATCCAGAGGACAGGAGCAATATTTAAAGAGTTAATGGCTGAAACAACCAAAACAGATTTTAAAACTCAACTATCAAGCAGAATATATGAACAAAGATATCTGTACCTAGAGAAGATCAAAGACAAAGAGAAAAACCTCAAATATCAGCCAGGAAGACAGATTATCTTTAAAATAGGAACAAAATTGACAGTTGACTTCTCCATACCAAAGGAAGGTGGTAAAGGAATAGTGTTAGTGCCCTGAAATAAAATAATCACCAACCTAGAATTTCATACCCAGTAAAAATATCCCTCAAGATAAAAGGTAATAAACCTACCTATATATTATATCAATTTCATAATCCATATAGCAAGAACAATTCAATTGACTTCAGAACATGGTGTTTTGATTGCACATTGTTAGTGGGATATACTCTAAGGATGAAATGAAGTACAGAGAACTCTTAAAATTCATTCAGTGATCTTGATTATTAGTAATAATATTGGTATTTATATTGAAATTGTTGTATGCATACTTATGATAAAACAAATAAGTAATTATGTTAACATTGTTAGGAACCAAAATTTTCAGCATCAGATAGAAGATATATGAGTGTAAATTCAAAGAAATAACATGGCTTGGCACCCATAGCTCAGTGGTTAGGGTGCCAGCCACACACACCAGGGCTGGAGGGTTCAAACCTGGCCCTGGCCTGCTAAACAATGACAACTGCAACAAAAAATATAGCTGGGCATTGTGTCTGGCGCTTGTAGTCCCAGCTACTCAGAAGGCTGAGGCAAGAGAATCGCTTAAGCCCAAGAGTTTGAGGTTGCTGTGAGCTATGATGCCATGGCAGTCTACCAAGGGTGACAGGGTGAGACTCTTATCTCAAAAAACAAACAAAAAACAAAAACAAAAACAAAGAAATAACATAATTTTTTTAAAAAGCAACTACAAATTACAATTGAGAATACCAGTGTAAATCCACAATTTTTATGGCTTTTAAAATGTTTTGGTTTTTTTAGTTGTTTCCATTGAAAAAACCTATAGGCAATGACAATTCACTAGCAATAAGCACTCATAGTACCCAGAATGTGTTTTCTAAATACTGTTGCTCACTAAAATGGCTGATTCTAGTCCTAGAGTGGAAATGTACAAGATGAATGGGTAGCATGCTGGGTCAGAAAGCAAGGGAGTCATCAAAGGCCGGTAAGATCGTTTCAGAAAGATTTAGGGACTCACTTGTGAACATGATAGAATTATAGACTGATTTAACATCCCACCTTAGGCTCGGCGCCTATAGCTCAACTGGCCAAGGCACCAGCCATGTACACCTGAGCTTTTGGGTTCAAATCCAGCCTGGACCCACCAAACAGCAATGACGGCTGCAACCAAAAAACAGCCGGGCGTTGTGGCTGGCGCCTGTGGTCCCAGCTACTTGGGAGGCGGAGGCAGGAGACTCGCTTGAGCCCAGGAGTTGGAGGTTGCTGTGAGCTGTAATGCCAGGGCACTCTACCCAGGGGGATAGCTTGAGGCTCTGTCTCAATAAAAAAAAAATTAAAAAAAAAAAAGAATGAAGAATTTTTCAGATATACACAAGATAAAAGAATTAATCACCAGCAAACTTGTATTATAAAAAATGTTAAAGGAAATATTGCAGGTGGAAGGAAAATGACAGCAGATAGAATTCTGGACCTACACACAGAAAAGGACTCTGGAAATGGTATCTAAGTGGGTAGATGCATATATAAAAAAATTTTGTCTTTTTTTTCTTTTTAAAGACAGAGTCTCACTGTGTTGCCCTCTGTAGAGTGCTGTGGCATCACAGCTCAGAGCAACCTCAAACTCAAACTGTTGGGCTCAAGCAATTCACTTGCCTCCCTCAGTCTCCCAAGTAGCTAGGACTACAGGCGCCTGCCACAGTGCCCGGCTATTTTTCTGTTGCAGTTGTCATTATTGTTTAGCAGGCCTGGGCCAGGTTCAGACTCGCCAGTCTAGGTGTATGTGGCCAGTGCCCTAACCACTGAGCTAGGGGTGCCAAGCCAGATTTTTGTCCTTTTTTTAAAAAAAAAATCTCTTTAAAAGGTAATTGACTATTTAAATAGTCAGCTAAAATAACAGCGTTTATAACATACATGGAAGCAAAACGTGTGGCAATAATAACACAAAGGCCAAGAAGGGAGAAATGGAAGTATATTGCTGGATTCTTACACTATATGTAAACTGTTATCATTATCATTTGAAGTTTACTATGATAAGATTATGTAACTTTAGGCTTGGCACCCTTAGCTCAGTACACCAACCACATACACCGGGGCTGGTGGGTTCAAACTCAGCCCAGGCCTGCTAAATAATAATGACGACAACAACAACAAAAACAGCCTGGCTGTTGTGGGAAGCTTTAGTCCCAGCTACTTGAGAGGCTGAGGCAAGAGACTTGCTTAAGCCCAAGAGTTTAAGATTGCTGTGAGCTGTCATGCCATGGCACTCTACTGAGGGTGACATAGTGAGAATGTCTCAAAAAAAAAAGATTGTATAAGCTTAAAGCAATCCCTAAATTAATATGGCAGTTATAACTAATAATCTAAAAAGAAGGTAAAATGGAACTATAAAAATTATCTAATCCAAAATAGACTCTGAAAATATAAAAGTAGAAAAACACAAGGAATAAATGGAAAGTAGAGAACAAGATGATAGATTTAAACCACACCATAAATAGAAAAACTAGCTGGGAGTAGTGGCTCATGCTTGTAGTCCCAGCTATTCAAGAGACTGAGGCAAGAGGCTGGCTTGAGCCTAAGAGTTTGAGGTTGCCATGAACTGTGATGTCATGGCACTTTACCCAGGGCAATAGAGTGAGACTCTGTCTCAAAGAAAAAAAAAATCTATATATATATATGTATGTATATACACATATATGTATAAATAAATTAGTAAATTGCACCATAGCTGTATTCCTAATAAATGTGAATGGTTTAAACAATCCAGTTAAAAGATAACCATGTTTTGGCTCTTCAGACTGTCCATTCTTATTTTGAGTTTGAAGCATCTTGAAGATCCCCTGGCTGTAAACAATGACTATGTTGGCTTTAGTTTGTGTGTTAATGCCTTCTGAGATTTGTGAGGGAGACTTCTTTTATGGATAATGCCTTCCCCTTTCTGGTATGACTTTCCATAATGTCCCATTGCCTCCTGGGTAAGAATTTTAATATTTATATTTAATACCTTGTGTTTACCCTGTAGAAAGAGGATAAAGACAAGGAAAGCACATACTCTAATCACTTTAACCTTGGTTCAGGGGACAAGAAAGGTTAAGCAACGGTTCTTAATAGGGAATTTTGTCCTTAGAGGACATTTGGCAATATCTGGAGACATTTTGATTGTCATGGGAGGGGGTCATGTCAGGAGGGGTGGTACTGGCATCTGGGTAGAGACCAGGGATGCTGCTAAACAGCCTTCAGTGCATAAGACAGCCCCCCACCCCCCCAACCCTGCTGAAGATTTATCTAGCCCAAGGTGTCAGTACTCCAGAGGTCAGGAAACCCTGGGTTGGAGGTAAGATGAATGTAAGAATGGGAAGTCCAGAGAAGGAGACCATTTCAGGGGCCTATCTGCCTCTGTCTTACTTAGAGAATAAGGTTGGAGACGGTAAGAAGTTTCCTTCTCAATTTAAACATACTCAGATCCTTTCTAGAAAATATTCCTTTGTATATGCTTCTGTTTTATTTGATTTTTTTATTATTTTTTTTGAGATAAGAGTCTCACTATGTTGCCCTTGGTCGAGTGCTATGACATCACAGCTCACAGCAACCTCAAACTTTTGGGCTTAAGTGATTCTCTTGCCTCACCCTCCCAAGTAGCTGGGACTACAGGCGCCTACTACAAGGCCCAGCTATTTTTTTTGTTGCAGTTGTCATTGGTGTTTAGCTGGCCCGGGCTGTGTTTGAACCCACCACCCTTGGTGTATGTGGCTGACACTGTAACCACTGTGCTACGAGCACCAAGCCAGCTTCTGTTTATTATTATTGAGACAAGATCTTGCTTTGTCACTTGAGTGCAGTGCTGGCATCATAGCTCAGGGTAACCTCACAGTCCTGCGCTCAAGTGATCCTCCTGCCCCAGCTTCCTGAGTAACTGGAATTACAGGTGCCCACAACCAAACCTGGCTAATTTTTCCATTTTATGTACAGACAGGGTTTTGCTCTTGCTCAGACTAATCTTGAACTCCTGGCCTCAAGCAATCCATCTGCCTCAGTCTCCCAAAGCTCCCTTTGTATAAACTTCTATTCTAGTCTATATCACAGTATATTATAGTTTATTGCTTTTTATGTCTGTCTCCCATTTACAGTAAATAATAGATACTAAATCTGAATATGCATTTTTGTACCCAAGAATTTAGAACAATGTTAGCCTAGGAGCCACTCAAATCTGTGATCGAATGCAGAGGAGGAATAAATGAACTGTGCCAATATTATACCCACAGCTCACATTCATCAAACCCAGAATAAATTTCTGGATATCCTAGTAGCTGGACCTCTGGTGCCTCACACCTATCTTAAGTGTGGAAAAGGTCAAGTGTGTAATTGCATGGCACACTTGTTCATTTCTGGGAGCACGAGCTGTGTCAGTGTTTTGTTTATTTTATACAAGTGAATACATAGTCGTAAGAAACTAAAATTTGACAGTTTTCTTTAGCAACTATACATATTTCTGTATGGACCTTTGGGTCTGCCTCTGATGTCAAGTCCAGAGCAGCCAATTACTACTGTCTTCAAAGATACCTCTTATTTCATTGACTGGAAAAAATACCACTTGCATGTGGTGCCCACTTTGGATCTCAATTTGGATAGAGGTATGTCTCCCTCTCTTTGTATAAGAATGAAGAAGCCTGAAGGTTATTAGAGAAAGGAAATGTAAATAGCAGGTGTATATAAAAATAAGACCCAGTGATCTGACGGCTGAGGTTGGGGTGGGGGATGAGAAATGCTTCATGATGAAATGAGAAAATCAACATAAAATGACTTTAAAAAATTAAAACACGACATAAATGCACAAAAATGGGTTAAGCCTGGGAAGCTGGCTATATAACATTCATGTGGGGCTAAAAACATTAGCAGTGGGTGAATCATGCTAAAAGTTGGTAGTTAATAACTGAAGCAATAAATAAAACTGGGAAGTAGTAATATACATTGAGGTTAACTGTTGTTTGTTAGAATCCTTTGACATTTAGAAGGTAGTCTGGTCATATGGACCCTGAGGAAGATGACAGGTAAGTAAGAGGCATTCTAGGGTGTGACTGGTATGAGAAGATTGGAGCCTCCTCGGGTAGGGCAGTGACAGAATCTCTCCCTAGGAAGTAAACCTCAAGGTCAGTTTCCTTTGTTCTTGACCAGAGGGTGGGTGTGAGAGGGCAACCTGGGACAGGGTCTCAGAAGGTAGTTTGTAAGGAAACAATGTTTGGTTTTATCCTGTCAGCCCATCAGGATTTTGGATAGAGGAGTGACCTAGGTGAATTTCTAGAAATCTCCATCTTTTTTTCCCTCTCACTTTTGAAGCTTTGTTGGTTTACTTTATTTTTTGCCACTTTGTGATGAATTTGCTTAGTTCACTTTGCAATGAACAAGGCAGGTGGATTGCCTGTGCTCATGGGTTCAAGACCAGAATGAGCCAGAGCGAGACCCCGCCTCTACAGATAACCGGGCGTTGTGGTGGGCGCCTGTAGTCCCAGCTACTTGGGGGGCTGAGGCAAGAGAATCACTTGAGCCCAAGAGTTTGAGGTTGCTGTGAGCCGTGACGCCATGGCACTCTACCAAGGGCGACAAAGTAAGACCCTGTCAAAAACAAAACAAAAGTGGAAATAAATATGTAAAAACCGTCCCCTCGTCTCCTTCCCTCATTACTCTCAGGGGTAGAACCAGGATCGACATAAAGGTGCTTCTCTGGAGGGCTCTGGAAGGTAGCAGTATCCTGATTATATTCCAAAAGATCAAGGTGCTAGAAAGTGACCATAGGGCTTTGGATTACCTAGGAATACAAATATCACATAGTATTTGGGTGGGGAACACAGATTTTTGAGACAGTCTAGCAAGGTCTAAAACTCAGTTCCACCATTTACTGGCTCACATTGGGCAAGGTATTTAACCTATTTGTGCCTCTTCTCTGTAAAAAGCATAAGAATAGGTCCTATCCCATAATGTGGTTATGAAATCTAAATGTTAAGGTAATATATGAGGCTTTAACATGGTACCTGGCAGGTAGCACAAGCTAGCTACTATCATTACTCAGGCTTGAATCTGACCTCTGCCTCTTACTAGCCACACCCGCCTTAGAAAGTTCTATGAGGAATCCATGCGTTTAAGTGTTTCCTAGTAAATCAAAACAGTGTTGTTTGGTTTGCATTTTATATAACCAGTTGTTATTTTGATGTTGTTCCTGTGAGTCAGTCACTATTATTTGCTTCCTTCATGTTGATAGAGAAGGAATTGAAGAGGGGAAGTGAATGTTTGAATTTAGACTGATTCTCAGATCCTTCTTTGTTCAGAATATACGTCCCTTAGCATTTTGAAGGCTTTACTTAACCTCCGCTTTGGTGTGCTCTCTTGTCCTATAGATTTGGTGCTTCCAGATATGAGTTATCAGGTAGAATCCAGTGAGGGGGCTCAGTCCCAGAACGCGGACACTCAGGGACACACTCTGCTGCTTTTTCTCTTTGTGGATTTCCACAGTGGGTTTCCAGCCCAGCAAATGGAAGTCTTGCGTAAGTAGCATGGGAGAATGGGGTTGCCAGCGGGGGTGTGCCAGCTGCTGATAGGGCAAAAAAAGGGAGACTTGTGTAACGCACATGCTTGAATTAGATGTAATTTATAGAATAAATAATTTCAGTAAAAAACCTTGCCTATTAAAGTAAACAAATCACAACCTCCATGATGTTGCTGGATCATATAAATTAGGACATTCCCAGATTTGGTTGGCCAGAAATCCATAGGATGGCTAGGGTTCACTGGTTCTCAGCCTTAGCTGCACAACCTGGGAGTGTCTAAAAATGATTTGAACCTCACTCCTAAGGATTCTGGTTTCCTTGGATGGAGGTGGGACTCAGGTCTCAGTATGTTTTTAAAACTTCTTGGGTGATTGTAATGTGTCCCATACTGCTTTTCCAAGTGGATTAAAGAAATGTATGCCTGTCCTTGTTCAGGTGTATAAGGGGGAGCCTTTCACGTTTATCTATTAGAAAGGAGATAAACTCCTCAGACTCTGGGAGGCTGAGACAGGAGGATCGTTTAAGCTCAGGAGTTTGAGACCACCTTGAGCAAGAGTAAGATTCTGTCTCTTCTGTTTTCTTTTCTTTGAGACAGAGTTGTACTTTGTTGCCCTCAGTAGAGAGCTGTGGCATCACAGCTCACAGCAACCTTAAATTCTTGGGCTTAAGCAGTTCTCTTGCCTCAGCATCCCAAGTAGCTGAGACTACAGGTACCCACCATAAGGCTGGCTATTTTTTGTTGCAGTTGTCATTGTTGTTTGGGTGACCTTGGTTCGAACTCGCCAGCCTCGGTGTATGTGGCTGGTGCCATAACCACTGTGCTATGGGTGCTGAGTCATGTTTCTTCCCAAAGAATAGAAAAAATTAGCCAGGCATGGTAGTGCATGTCTGCAGTCCCAGCTACTTGGGAGGTTGAGGTGGGAGGATCACTTGAGCCCAGGACTTTGAGGCTACAGTGAGCTGTGATTACCCTACTGCACCCTAACGGGGGTGATAAAAAGAGACCTGTCTCAAAAAAAAAAAAAAAAATCTGTCTTTTAAAGGTAAAGTGGTTGTTTCAGTTTATGGTCCGTGAAACATGTGCATCAGAATCACCTGATTATTTGAAAATGTGCAGCTTCTCAGGCTGATGATTAATTTTCATTATTTTGTGATAATGTAAAAAATGGTATGGTTAAAGAATCTGCATTTGAAACAATATTATCAAGTAATTCTTAAATATAGTAAAATTTGAAAACCACTGAGTGTGAGTGACAGTCGGTTTATGCATTTTAATCCAATAAACCTAGGACACAACCTTAAGTGTTTCTCAGGCCTTCCTAAATGTTGAAGGAGGTTACATATGAGAATTGGAGTGTATACAAGTTTGGGAAAAGGTCATAAGTTTTGTTTTGTTGCTTTTGATGTTTCCATATTCTCCTTTCTCTGTGGACCAGGTGTTTTCATGGGACTGGACTCTGTAGGCACTCTGGTGCTATTGGTGTGGCCCTGCTTCCCTTGGGTCATAAGTAAAGTGAGCACTGTTACAACCCCAGACCAGAAGAGCTCACACTGGTGCCAACTATCTGTTGAGCAAACCATTGTCAGCTGTGGGGTTTTCATGCCACCTTCCTTCCAAGCCTCTTCTACCCTTTCCTGGCACACACTGTGTGAACTCTAGCAGAGAAGAAGCCCTGTGTGCTGGGCTCTGGCTTGCAGCCCTTTAGTTGAGGAGCCCGTGCTCCCTGATGTTCCACTATTCCATTGACTAAGGTGAGAGGAGTGAGAGACAGACAAGACCCAAACTCATGAGGCTCCAGCGAAGAGGTCTATGTGAGGATTCCTGGGGCTGCCATCTGGCCTGTGCTCACCTAGACAGAGGCAGACAAGAGAAGCAGCTTAGTATTGTGGAAAGAACTTCCAGGTAGAATCAAGAAACCTGGGTTTAATTTTAGCTTTGATACTAACTTCCTCAATGATTTTGAAGTCACATAATCATCTGAGCCTTCCTCTCCCTATCTGTAACGGGAGACTGTTCGACTAGGTAGCGTCAAAGGCCTTTCCAAGTCTAAACCCTCTTAAGACTTAAGATCTGCTACCTTGTGGCAGATTTTTCTTAAAGGTCTGCCAGAGGATAATCTTTGGATAACTATAAACTTAATACCGTGTTCTAGATCCTACTGAACAAACCTTAAGAACTAAAATTCCTCAGAAACCAGTGTTACTTATCATTCTTATAATACTGTGATAGTTTATACACTTCTGTTTAGCTTGACCCTGAAGGCCTGAATTATCTCAGTACTTGAATTCAGTGTTGGCTTGAAAAGAAATTTATCACAGCATTAGTAAACATGGTACAGGTCAGGGTCTTTCAGATCTACACATCTGGTAGTGTAGGGCTGGCCTCTGAAGAGGAGCACAGTGAGGGAGGCAGACACAGACGGAGCAGTGACTTTATCCCCTTCCCCTTCTTCTTTCTCATGTCTTTGAGAGCTTTCTTCAGGCTCCTTCTTTTAGGAAACAGATTGTGCAAAATTACAGTCTGTTTCTGTGTATCTTTTAAAAATCACATAACTGGCCTTCTGCCCACCTTGTCATGGTAACTTTTCTATGATTAACTCATTATTTTGCCACAACGTCAAAAGCATCTGTTGGTATCAGCAGTTTTGGGAATGAACTTTGGCTTTTTAATTTAATGTCTGCTTTCAAAAGAGTTCTGATTTCTGGAAGCTATTCTTAGGACTAAACTATGGAAAATAGTAATCCAGATATCTATTGTCATAGCAATAGCAATATCTTTCCACTGAATGTTACAGTGTATATTTCAAAAACATTTCATGTAAATTATCCCAGTTTATCTACACAATATACTTGTGAGAGTAGGAGATGAAAAGCCATTTTCTATACAGAAGCGAAATGAAGTGACTTAGCCATCATGAATTGGTGGTGAAATTGGCCCTAGAATCTGCATTCTCCTGTTTGTAGCTCCAGACTCCTTTTGAGCTTACCCCATGTTACTTCCCTAGCAAGAAAGCATCATGGTGTGTTGTGGTACAGAACGATCCTTCTGGCTTGTGTTTTTAATGCAGTCCTAAGAAAGGCCAGCCAGCCCTAGGCTGCTTCTCCATTGGTATCTGAACAGACTACCCAGGAAAGATTAGAACAGCACTAAAAACACAAGAAACGATTAAGGAACAACTTCTCCAGGTGACCTGTAACTCGAATTTGGCTTCCTATGTCTGCTGCATCAGGGCCACTGAATGGCAGCCTACGGTTTGAAGACAGACTTTTGCCCCTTGCTCTCACAGGTTAACTTATCTGAATGAGGTTGAGCCGGGGTGCCCCTGGCTACTTAAATAGAGATAATGCTCCATTCAAGAGGACCTTATACCAACAGTTCTCAGAGTGACCTTTGTGAGTTTTAACCTTTTCTTTGCCATAGCTCAAATGAAAGAATCACAACGTGGATAGTGGATGTAGGAATGAAGCAGGGTTAGATGCACTCTCCAGGAGCTCTTCCTCACCCTCTTCCTCCTCTCCTTTGGGAGTCTCCAGGATTGTGGTTTCTAGTATGTAGTAGATATTTCTGGTGGGAATTACACAGGACATCTCAGTTGTTTCTTCAAAAGCAATGTCTCACTTTAATTTGTTTTCTTCAAAAACAATTCCTCACTTTAATTTTCCTGAGCTTGCTTTCATTTATAAGGGAGAATTGGGTAGGTTTGTAAGTTGCTACGAGGTTTTGTCTTTAAAAATTAATTATTTGTGGATAAGTAATGGCCTTTTCGTCTAGAGGCATCTTTCCCACTCCCAGCTTTGACTCAGAGCACATGAACAGCAGTCTTGAAGTCTTCATCTTCATCCATGGATACCAACATCCTCTCTCCTTGTAGGTGTTCATACTCTGCTCACAACTCATCTCGGCTCCATCCTTGCAGAGAGCCACAGTGTAGTACAAGATGCCATCCAGTTCACTGTGGACCAGGTCTTGGAGCAGCATCACCAGGCTGCCAAGGTATGAGAAATTCGCAGCTCCCTTTCCTCTGCTCTCTAAGAAAAAGAAGGTAAGTGTATCTAGCAGGGCCAAGAGCCCTTCCTTCCCTTTTCTATCACTTGGGTGAACTTATAACACTTCATGTAGCGTAGGAACTCAAGCTTGAAATTAGGTGGTCACTACAACCAGCTTGCTTAGTTTAACCTCCTAGTAGGTGAGTTTGAATAAATAGGGAGTTAGATACTAGTGAAAAATGACCAATAATGCACTTCTCCATACCCATGTGTCTCTCCTTCACACTTCTGGAGCTACTGCTTTTTCCTTAGTTTTCCTAATTCTTTACTTATTTATTTTTATTTTTTGAGACAAGTCTCACTCTGTTGCCCTGGGTAGAATGCTGTGGCATCATAGCTCAAGTGAACAAACTACTATTTTCAAAATTTCTGTCAGGCAGGAAGGAAACTGGCCTTTTTAGGCACCTATCATATGTGCCTTCTTCACAGATAGTTATTATGTCCACTTAATAACTGAGTTACCTCAGCCTCCCAAGTAGCTGGGACTATAGGTGACTGCCATGGCACCGGGCTAGTTTTACTCTTTTTTTTTTTTTTGAGACAGAATCTCACTATGTCACCCTGGGTAGAGTGCTGTGGCATCACAGCTCACAGCAACATCCAACTCCTGGGCTCAAGTGATTCTCCTACCTCTGCCTCCCAAGTAGCTGGGACTAAGGCACATGCCACAACATCTAGCTATTTTTTTTTTTTTTGCAGTTGTCATTGTTTAGCTGGCCCAGGCTGGGTTCAAACCGACCAGCCTTGGTGTATGTGACTAGCAGTGTAACCACCGTGCTATGGGCACCCAGCCAGAGAGGACATTTTAAAAATTTGTGTTTGGGGCCCAGGCCTGGTGACTCTGGGAGGCTCTGGTGGGTGGATTGCTTGAGCTCAGGTATTCCAGACCAGCCTGAGCAAGAGCCAGACCCCATCTCTAAAAAATAGCTGGGCGTGGTGACAGATACCTCTAGTCCCAGCTATTTGAGAGGCTGAGGCAAGAGAATTGCTTGAGCCCAAGAGTTTGAGGTTGCCGTGAGCTATGATAATGCCATAGCACTCTACTCAGTGCAACAGAGTGAGACTCTGTCTCAAAAAATAAAACAGGCTCAGTGCCTGTGGCTCAAGCGGCTAAGGCGCCAGCCACATACACCTGAGCTGGCGGGTTCGAATCTAGCCTGGGCCCACCAAACAACAATGAGGGCTGCAGCCAAAAAATAGCCAGGCGTTGTGGTGGGTGCCTGTAGGCCCAGCTACTTGGGAGGCAGAGTCAGGAGAATTGCTTGAGCCCAGGAGTGGGAGGTTGCTGTGAGCTGTGATGCCATAGCACTGTACCCAGAGTGACAGCTTGAGGCTCTGTCTCAAAAAATAAAAATAAAAATAAAAATAAATAAAAAATAAAAAAAACAGGCTGGGTGTGGTAGCTCACGCCTGTAATCCTAGCACTCTGGGAGACCTAGGCAGGTGGATTGCCTAAGCTTACAAGTTCAACTCAGCCTGAGCCAGAGTGAGACCCCATCTCTAAGAAAATAGCAGGGCATTGCGGTGGGTGCCTGTAGTTCCAGCTACTTAGGAGGCTGAGGCAAGAGGATAACTTGAACCCAAAGTTTGAGGTTGCTGTGAGCTGTGATGCCATGATGCTCTACCAAGGATGAGAAAGTGAGACTATCTCCCCCCAAAATAATAATAATATAAATAAATAAAATTTGTTTTGATTCCTAAGAGTCATGATGTAAAGATGTGTCATGATCTCAGTAAGTACTATTGATGGAGGGGAAGACTTGTTGAAACTCTGCTTGGACTAGAAACTTTGGCCCTTTGGGGGATCTTTGAACCAGGAGCCTGGCACTAATGCACCCCCCTTGCATGTTGTGTCCAGGCTCATCAGAAACTGCAGGCCTCACTCTGGGTGGCTGTGAATTCCATTGTGAGTGTGGTGACCGGAAGCACATGCAGCAGCTTCCGAGCAGTGTGTCTCCAGGCCCTTCAGGTTAGTAGGGGACCGGGATGTGACGTGTCTTTGTGACCAGCCCAGTGCTTTCAGATACATTATTGTATTTACTGTGATCCTACACAGTGCCAGGCCTAAATGTTTTAAGAGTTACTTGTTAAGCCAAGCACAGTGGCTCACGCCTGTAATCCTAGCACTCTGGGGGGCTGAGACAGGTGGATCCCTTGAG
>NW_003852529.1:3306319-3315253 GCF_000181295.1 Otolemur garnettii | reverse complement strand
TGAGCCCAGGAGTTGGAGGTTGCTGTGAGCATGATGCCATGGCACTCTACCCAGGGGGATAGCTTGAGGCTCCGTCTCGGAAAAAAAAAAAAAAAAAAGAGGAGAGCTAGGATTAGGATTAGATCAGTGATTTCCAGTTCCTTGTTGAAATGCTCTGCTACCTCATGGTGATAGAATACATTGGAATAACTGATCAACCTTAAGGGTTACATGTGTATGATGGTATGGAATGGTGTAAAGAGTTTTGGAATCAAAGCCTTAGGCTCAAATTCTCACTCATTTACTTACTAGTTATGTGGATGTATGCCTGTATTCAGCTTCTCTAAGCCACACCTATGAACTGGAAAAAATAATAGAACCTCACAGCATCATTCTGAGAAAGACTAAATGTGTGATATAGTCTGAATGTCTGTATCTGTTCAAAATTCATATGTTGAAATCCAGACCCCCAGCGTGATGGTATTAGGAGGTGTGGGGCCTTTGGGAGATGATTAGGTCATTAGGTGCACCCTCATATAGAGGAGGCCCAAGGGAGATCCTTGCCTCTCTGCCATGTGAGACACAGGGGAAAGTGGGCAGCCTGCCACCTGGAAGAGGGCCCTCACCAGGATCCAAACACACCGGCTCCTTCATCTTAGATTTCCAGCCTCTAGGACTGTGAGTAATAAATGTCTATTGTTTATAGTCCACCAACCCGTGGTAATTTGTTCCAGCAGCACAGAAGGACCAAGACAGCATGGAAATGGGTTGCATATGGCAGGCCCTTCAGCAATGTTCATATCTTTCCTTTCTTTTAGGAATATGTGCTGACCAACTGGTATTATCAGGGGTAACACATCAGTTCCAAGTCTCTTGGTTTGGTTTGTTGTTCTTTTTTTTTCCTGTAAGATAGTACAACACACCTACAATTTGAAGTAATCACTAAGTAATCACCATAATTAAAAATTTTTGCATATCTCATATGTTATATAATTATGACCAAAGCATTCTAGTTTCTTGTAAAATTGACATTTTCCCCTATTTTAATAGTCTTAGTTTGTTTCAGTTAACTATGAGGTCTGATGTTTAAGTTCACAAATTTGTCCTAGAAAAGTGCTATATACCTTATTGCTAAATATTACTATGGTCATTTTTGAAGTATTCCCCTTAGGAAGCTATGCACTGATGCTAGCACTCAGTCCACTCTTAAAAGCAATTTTGGAACTTTTTCTGGAATGGCCATCAGGGCTGTCATTGTATTACCCTTGATGTCCTGAATGTCATCCAAATGCCTGTCTTTCAATATTTCCTTTAAAGAAAAAAGTCAGTGGGGCCCAATCGGGTGAGTAGGGAGGTTGTTCCAATATAGTTGTTTACTGGCTAAAAACTCCCTTATAGACAGTGCTGTGTGAGCTGGTGCACTATTGTGATGCAAGAGCCATGAGTTTTTGGTAGAAAGTTCAGGTCATTTTCGTTTAACTTTTTCACACAGCCTTTCCCCCACTCTCCAAATAGTAAACTTGGTTAACTATCCAGTTGGTACAAATTCATAATGAACAATCCCTCCGATGCAAAAGAAGTCAGCAACATCCTTTTGACTCTGGATTCAGACTGATGGATTGGTTTGGTTGTGGATATCTGGCTGCCTTACATGATGCACTTTGTTTCAGGATTGTATTGGTACACCTGTGTTTCATCACCAGTGATAACATGGCCCCAAACACTGTCTTTCCTCTCCAGAGGTCTTGGCAAACTTTGACTCTCCTTTGCTTTTGTCCATTGGTGAGCTCCTTTAGAACACACTTTTTTCATGGCAAGATTTCCAGTTAAGGCTTGGCACCTGTGGCTCAAGTGGTTAGGGCACCAGCCACATACACCTGAGCTGGCGGGTTCGAATCCAGCCCCGGCCCACCAAACAACAATGACAGCTGCAACCAAAAAATAGCCGGGCATTGTGGCAGGTGCCTGTAGTCTCAGCTACTTGGGAGGCTGAGGCAAGAGAGTTGCATAAACCCAAGAGTTGGAGGTTGCTGTGAGCTGTGATGCCACAGTGCTCTACCCAGGGTGAGAGCTTGAGGTTCTGTCTCAAAAAAAAAAAAAAGATTTCCAGGTAAGATTTTCTGCTTTCTCTATCGATGTTTACTTGGTCTGCTATGCCTCTCACAGTCAGCTGATAATTTTGACACACAATTTGAGGAATTTTTGCAATATTTTGCAATATTTCTCATTACTGACTACCCTGACCTCTCTTCATCAGTGACGCTTTCTCTTCCCTCAGAAAATGTTAAATCCATTTGTACACTGCCATTTTCTTCATGGCATTATCCATAAACTTGTCCCTAACAAGTCCCTGATTTCACTTCCACTGTTGCCAAGTTTAACAAGAAATTTAATCTTTGCTTATTGCTCTGATTCCAGCTCTGACATCCTCTAGATGGCACACAAAAACATGCGATAACAATAATGAATGCCACTCAGCAAGGCATCACCACATGCCCACACGAACACAACTGTGAAATACTGATACACCAAGGTTATGAAACCTTACCAAGCTATTGGTACGGTGCTCCCAACATATGTGCATGGTGGCAGGTTTGTGAACTTAATTGTCAGACCTCATAATATTCCACTGTGGTTTTTATCTAATTTAATAAACCATTCCTAGGCTGGGCATGGTGGTTCACTCCTATAATCCTAGCACTCTGGGAGGCTGAGACAGGTTCTCGCTCTTGCTTAGGCTGGTCTCAAACCTGTGAACTCAGGCAATCCCACACCTCTAAAAAATTGCCCGGTGTTGTGGTAGGCACCTGTAGTCCCAGCTATTTGGGAGGCTGAGGCAAGAGGATCACTTGAGCCCAAGAGTTTGAGGTTGCTGTGAGCTATGATGTCGCAGCACTCTACCAAGGGTGACAAAGTGAGACTATCTCCAAAACAAACAAAAAACCCCATTCCAGGCCACATACAGCTAGGCTGGCAGGTTTGAACCAGGCCCGGGCCAGCTAAACAATAATGACAACTGCAACAAAAAATAGATGGGTGTTAATGGTAGGCGCCTGTAGTCCCAGATACTTGGGAGGCTAAGGCAAGAGAATCACTTAAACCCAAGAGTTTGAGGTTGCTGTGAGCTGTGATGCCATAGTACTCTACCAAGGGTGATATAGTGAGACTCTGTCTGAAAAACAAAACAAAAACATTCCTCTGTTAGGCATTTAAGTTGTTTACAAGTCTTTCTGTTTATATAAATAGTGAGCAGTGATTCAGTAATACCTTTATATGATATGTTGCTTCTTTTGAATTATTTCCTATAATAAATTGGTGGACGTACAAGTCGAAGAGTACAACACCTTTGTATGTTGGAGTCCTTTCATGGTCACCATTTACTGGGGCCCAGGACTGGCCAGGTCTCCAGCCCCCCACTTATTTAGGTTCCACACTCGGACTTGCTTGGGAACAATTGCTCTTAGGTACCTGAAGGCTATTTGCTTTAGCAGAAGGGAGAGAGAGAGAGAAAGAATTTGAGGGAGTAAAGCAGTCTTAGTAAGAAGAATACATCTTAGCAGTCTTTCATAGAGAGACGCCGTGTAGGCGTTCTGCAGGCAGAAAAAGTGACAGAGTCAGAGTGAGCGGGTCCGTGATGGAATGTGCACCCGACTGCCTTCTCCTCCAGCCTCTTATAGACACACTCTGGTGGCTCTTAACGCCACAGGTGTAGAGACTGCCAATCACTGATGCCCTCGTCTCTCAAGCTCTCATGTTTGTAAGGAGAGCCAGATCCCTCCCCATGCCCTTATCACCAGTGTGTTACATTACCAAGTTATATGAGTGTTTCTTAGAACTCATACTCCTCCTCACCATAAGCTATATGGGCTGCTACATTTATAAACTGTGGCATTTTGTCATTGCTTCAACTTTTTGGGTCAAGTGGCCAGCACAGGGTAGAGAGAATTCTGTATTGGGAATTTAAAGGTATGCATTAGAGCCCTAACTTTTGTACTGAATAGCTGTGAGATCTTGGGAGAATCACTTCTCTTTTTCAAATTTCCATTTTCTCATCCATAAAATTAGTGTGTTGCATTGAGTACTCTGGTCCCCTTTGACTCTAATGTCCTACAATTCTGTATTAAAAAGTAGAAGGCTATGGCCCATTCCCTGTATTCTTTAGTCCTCTTTCTCCCTAAAAGGCATCTGAGGAAAAATTCTCCTGTCTACCTCAGTTGTTCAGTGGGCGAGCAGTATATATAATCCTCCATGAACAATGAATCTCTGGGGTATTTATCTCTTATAGAAATAGGAGAACAAAGACCTTGCATGAAGGATTTTGCTTAGGTGATGGAAGTAGGAAGACATATGGGAGCCACGACCACCTCACTCATGCCCTGTATGATCCCAGTCCCTCTCATCCTCTCCTGCCTTCACAAAAACTAAGGAAACTCCTAACATCACAAGAGCAACTCATGGTTTGCCTTCCTATCTGTCTGGTCCTCTATCTGCCTATGTAAACTTCTGTGATGACTTCTCCCTTGCTTTCTAGCTGGAACTCAGCATCTTCTATCTCTGGCTCATTTTAGGCAGCTGACACACAGGAGTTTGGGACCAAACTGCACAAAGCATTTCAGGAGACTACACAGCACCCGTTTCTTTACCACTGCTCGTGTGAGATGAAGCAGGTAAGTATAAAATAATAATTAAGTTGGTAGAAATCTTCCAATTCAGGTTGAGTGGGTGCCAGCGTTTTAGACTATATAATTTGAGGCTAGCCTTTCAGCAAGGAAACCTGTGGGTCAGAAAAACTTTAGAGAATGTAGCATTAGACAGAGGTAGAGGGCATGGTTAAACATCACTTGAATTCCATTTTGTCATTCTGGTTGGCATTATTGTGGAAGTTACTTAACCTTTCTATGCCTCAATTTCTTTATTAGTAAAATAGGTATATCTAAAATGATTGTTGCGAGGTTAGGCACAGTAGCTCATACCTATAATTCCAGTACTTTAGGACACCTAGACAGGAAGATTGCCTAAGGCCAGGAGTTGGAGACCAGCCTGGGCAACATAGCAAGACCCCATCAGTAAAAGAGACAGAGTTTTAGAGACAGAGTCTCACTTTGTTGCCCTCAGTAGAGTGCCATGGTGTCACAGCTCATAGCAACCTCCAGCTCTTGGGCTTAGGTGATTCTCTTGCTTCAGCCTCCCAAGTAGCTGGGACTACAGGCACCTGCCACAGCGCCTAGCTATTTTTTTGTTGTTGCAGTTTGGCTGGAACCCACCACCCTCAGTATATGGGGCTGGTACCCTACTCACTGAGCCACAGTTACCGCCCAGTAAAAAAATTTTTTGAAAACCATCTTGGCATAGTGGCATGCACTTGTAGTTCCAGTTACATGGGAGGCTGAAGCAGGAGGATCATTTGAGCTCAGAAATTTGAGGTCGCAATGAGCCATTTTTGGGCTGTTGCACTTCAGCCTCGGCAACAGAGAGAGTATCTATCTTTTTTTTTTTTTTTTTTGAGATAGTCTCACTTTGTCACCCTCAGTAGAGTGCTGTGACATCACAGCTCATAGCAACCTCAAACTCCTGGGCTCAGGTGATTCTCTTGCCTCAGCCTCCCAAGTAGCTGGGACTACAGGCACCCGCCACAACACTCAGCAATTTTTTGGTTGTAGTTGTTGTTGTCTGGCAGGCCCAGGCTGGATTTGAACCCGCCAGCTCTAGTGTATATGGCCGGCACCCTAGCTGCTGAGCCATAGGCGCCAAGCCAAGAGTTCCTATCTTTTTAAAAAAAATGATCGTTGTGAATTTTGAATAAGATAATGTAGGTAAAGAACTAAGCACATAGCTACTATTATAATGAGATGATATGGTGGGATTCTTATGTTTAGTTTTGACTAATCAAAAAATACATTTTATCTGTTTACTTTTTTGGATGCAGGAAATCTGAAGTTTCTCCTTTAAAAAATTATTTTTATATTGGCTCAGCCAATAAGTACTGACCTGAGAGAGAAAATCCAGAAATAAATACAGGAGTACATTCTATTTGGTTGCATTTATATAAAATTGTGTAACGTGCTAGCTAATCCATAGTTAGCTAACTAATCCATAGGTCAGTGGTAACTTGAGGATGGGAGGGGAGAGTGAGAGGGAATGATTATGAAGGCAGCGGGAAACTTTTGAGGGTGTTGGTTATATTCATTAACTTGACTGTGATGATTGTACATGTGTCAAAATTTAACATTTGTGCATTATGTAATATAGATGCAGTTTACTGCATGTCAGTACCTTAGTAAAGTTTTTACACACTGTTTGTGAGAGAATGACTAGCAGGGCCTCAGACACTTCCTCTGCTGCTCTCCCCTTCCATCTGCTGCTTGCCTAATTGGAGGAGGCGGCCCCCAGGTCCCCAGGCATCCCAGCATCTCATGGCTTTGCCTATCCTCCTCTTCAGTATAGCTGGAGAGGCAGAGAGCAGCAGTAGGCCCCTATAAATACCCATTCACTGCACCTATTTTCAAAGCTGTACGTTCCTTCCAGGACACACCTTCTAGGGATGCATCTGCTGTTCCATCCAGCTGGTTCACCACAAATGTTCTGGCCACTTTCTTTCTTTCTTTTTTTTTTTTTTTATTGAATGGTAACTATGTACATTAATGCACTTCTGGGGTACAGTGTGGGGTTTTCACATGCAATCTGAAATACTTCCATCAAACTGGTCAACACAGCCTTCATGTCATTTTCTCAGTTATTGCTTTAAAACGTTCACATTCTACTCTTAGAAAGATTCACCTGTACCCCTATAAGGTAAACCTCAGAAGTAATCCCTCCAAACCCCCTCCCTCCACCCATTCCCCCCGATCTGGCCACTTTCCATCCAACTTGGAGTGCTGCTGCCTATGCCTTGAACAAATAAAACTAAAACCTATAGTTTCCTAGGAATTCTGTAAGAAATTACTATAAACTTGATGGCTTAAAAACAACCAAAATGTATTCTTTCACAGTTCTGGAGGCAGAAGTCCAAATCATGGCATTAGCACGGCCATGCTTCCCCTGACGGCTCTAGGGGAGAATCCTTTCTTGTTTCTTTTAGCTTCTGGTGGAAGGGATTCCTTGTGGTGGTTTGCACAACTCTAATCTCTATCTCCATCTTCACATAGTCTTTCCCCCCATCTCTGTCATATATCCCTCTACCTTTCTTTTTAAAGGACACCTGTCATTAGATTTGTGGCCTACCCTAATTCCAGGATCATCTCATCTTGAGATCCTTAATTACATATACAGATACTCTTTTCCCAAATAAACTCACATTCATAGGTTATGGGGCTTATGACCTGGACATATTTGGGGTGGGGGGCTAAATTCAGTTCACTACAGCTACCCACATCTTCAGCTTTCTAGGGATAGGTGTTCAAGATAAGGCATGTGCCATTATCATAGGAACTGGGATGCATGGACAGAGAGAGACTCCTCAGGATCTAGGATTGTTTTAGCCTATGAAGTCTTTTTGCCTAAGCCTCTCCAATACCAAATCATTTCTCATAAAGAAATGATCTGACCTCTTTTACCCTACTCTTGCTATAGCAACTGCTCATAGCCTTAGGGCTATTCATAGCCCAATTAACTTGGCAGATGGCTACTGAACTTATGGTCTTACCAGTCTGTAGTCATAGGTCTTGGAAGGAAGGAGCATTTACTGAATACCTAATAATACCTAATCTGTACCAAGATTTCCACTTCAATCTCCACAATGATATTATGAGTTGGGTTTCAATTTTCTCATTTTACAGTTGAGGAAATTGGTTACAGAGCTTTCATGGTTTTCTCAGAGCCACATAGCCAGTAAGTGCAAGGCTAGGATTTGTTCCAGGATCTTGCTCCGAAGCCCACTAACATTGCTATCATATAGGACTTTATTGTAGTTGAATAGGACTGGGTCCCAAGCCCAGGGAAATGAGTGGTCCAGGGTACTGAGTAGAACCCATGCTCTTTCCACTCTCCAGGGTACTGAGTAGAACTTGTGCTCTTTCCACCTAAGATCACCTATCCCTCTAGTAATGGCATTTAGTGATAAATAACTTGTTAGAGGCACAAGAGTGGCACCTAGTGGCTCCAGCTAAAACTACACGATCAAGGATGACAGGTCAAATTCTTTTAGCTCTGGGACATTCCCTCAGTTTGCATTTCTAAATAGGAAAGATAATCACTGACCTCTTGGATAATAGAGAATAAAACCATCTATGGCCATTATATAGTTTGAGAAATGGAAGAAATGAAAGAATGTGTATTTAGAGTTTTATAGAATTTATTCAGGGAAGGGTTGTGTACAAGTAGATTTTCTTTTTTTAAGAGACAGGGTCTGTGTACTCTTGTTGCCCAGGCAGGAATGCAGTGGAATGATCCAGCTCACTGCTACAGCCTCAAGCTCCTGGACTTAGACAATCTTCTCAGATTAGTCTCCCTAATAGCTGGGACTACAGGTGTATACCACCAGCTTGGCTAATTATGGTAGAGATGGAGTCTCACTGTGTTGCCCAGGCCAGTCTCAAACCCCTGGCCTCAAGTGATCCTCCTGCCTCAATATCCCAAAGTGCTGGGATCATAGGCATGAGCCCTGAGCCTGGCCTGTTTGTTGTTGTTAATTTAAGAGATGAGGTCTTGCTGTGTTGCCCAGGCTAGAGTGCAGTGGCTATTTGCAGGTGCAGTCAAAATGCACCACAGCCTCAAACTCTTGGGCTCAAGCGATCCTCCTGCCTCAGCTTCTTGGGTAGCTGGCATTATACCCATGACCCACCATGCCCAGCTAGAAGCAGAGATTATAAGTCTCTGTGTTGGACAGAGACAGTGGGACAGGAAGGAGTGGGTAAGATAGTACTCCAGGGCTTAAGTGTTACAGATGTGTGTAGGGACTGAAACTTAAACCCAGAATAAGCAGAATAGTAACAAGAAGGTAGTTTTTTTTTTTTTTTT
>NW_003852529.1:3304148-3305392 GCF_000181295.1 Otolemur garnettii | reverse complement strand
GGCTGGATTTGAACCCGCCACCTTAGGTATATGTGGCTGGTGCCTTAGCCACTTGAGCCACAGGCACTGAGCCTACATGAGATTTTCTCAGAGAAAGTATATAAACAATTTTCTCTCAAAAAAAGAAAAGGTTTTTGTTTTTAAGACAGTGCTGTGATGTCATAGCTCACAGCAACCTCAAACTCTTGGGCTTAAGTGATTCTCTTGTCTCGGCCTCCCAAGTAGCTGGGACTACAGGTGCCCGCCACAATGCCCAGGTATTTTTAGAGATGGGTTCTCAATGTCGCTCAGGCTGGTCTTGAACCCATCAGCTCAGGCAATCCACCCACCTCGGCCTCCCAGAGTGCAGAAAAAAAGGTTTGGAAAATTCCCAAATACTGTTTCTTTCTTCACAACTTTGGGGCCTTCTTTGCCCCTTTTATGTTCATTGGAATGTAACTACCTCAGAAATTAAAGCGTGTTTTGATAAAGGTGATAGAATATCAGTTGTTTTAAGACAGAATTCACATGCCACAAAATTTGCCACTTTAAAGTCTCCACTTCGGTGGTTTTTAGGTATATTCCTTGTGTTGCGCAGCCATCACCACTAAGTCCCAAAACACCATTAGTAGTGCCTGTCAGCCGTTAGCCCCAGCCCCTCTCCTTCCAGCCCCTGGTCACCACTGACCTACTTTCCATCCCTATGGATTTGCCTGTTCAAAAAAAAAAAAGTATCTGATCTGCTTTTCTGTAATGAAAATTGATCTTGTTGTATGCTTACTGCTCATTTGTGTATCTTCTTTAGAGACATGCCTGTTCAAATACTTTGTTAATTTTTTATTTTTTTTTGAGACAGAGCCTCAAGCTGTCCCCCTGGGTAGAGTTCTGTGGCATCACAGCTCACAGCAACCTCCAACTCCTGGGCTCAAGCGAGTCTCCTGCCTCCGCCTCCCAAGTAGCTGGGACCACCGGTGCCTGCCACAATACCCGGCTATTTTTGGTTGCAGCCATCATTGTTGTTTGGTGGGCCCTGGCTGGATTCAAACCCGCCACCTTGGGTGTACATGGCTGGCGCCTTAGCCACAGGCGCCGAGCCCTTTGTTCATTTTTTAATTGGCTTTTTTTTTAAGACACACTTTGTCACTCTTGATAGAGTGCTGTGGCGTCACAGCTCACAGCAACTTCCAGCTCTTAGGCGATTCTCTTGCCTCAGCCTCCCGAGTAGCTGGGACTACTGGCACCCACCACAATGCCTGGCTATTTTT
>NW_003852529.1:3251454-3303875 GCF_000181295.1 Otolemur garnettii | reverse complement strand
CCACAATGCCTGGCTATTTTTGAGTTGCAGCCATCATTGTTGTTTGGCGGGCCCAGGCTGGATTTGAACCTGCTAACTCTGGTGTATGTGGCTGGCGCCTTAGCTGCTTGAGCCTCAGGCACCGAGCCATGGATAAAATTATCTTAACAGATATAATTTGCAAATATTTTCTCCCATTCTCGTAGGTTGATTTTTCACTTTTGTCAAGTGCTCCTTTGAAGCACAGGTTTTTAATTTTAATGAAGGGGATACCTGTTTTTGTATATATGTATTATTGAAAAGACAAACAAGGGGGTGGAGGGAGAGTAATTGGTGGGACCACACCTATGGTGCATCTTAGGGTACATGTGAAATTTACTAGGTGGAGAATGTAAATGTCTTAACACAATAACCAAGAAAATGCCATGAAGGCTGTTGACCAGTTTGATGAAAGCATTTCAGATTGTGTGTAAAACCAGCACATTGTACCCCATGATTGCATTAATGTACACAGCTATAATTTAATTAAAGAAAGAAAAGACAAACAAGGGGCTAGAAGGATGGGGTTCTAGTCTTAGTAACTATTTCTCTGTTTAAATTGAACCAACTAGCATGGCAGGCCTCTGAAAGGATACAGAGGACTACAGAAAGTGCCCTGTGGCTTCCCAGGTATCACTTTCTTAGTCACTTGTTGAGCATTTACCCTGTGTAAGGGAGAGGCCCGCTGTGGAGAGACTAGGGTGTGATGAGCCACACCCTGTGAGGGATTTACAGTGTACAAAATGGACATATGCACATGGAGTAACAGACAGCAGACTGCCAAGCACACTTCAGAGCCTGACAAGTGAGACAGGCAGAGAATGGAGTTCAGAGGAGGGATATGCTAGGAGTGGTCAGAGTGAGCTGCAGGAGGCTCCCCAGAGGGAAGCCTGGCAGTTCGAGGCTCAGAGGGGATTCATGAGCCAGGACAAAGTTAAGAGGGAGTTCCTGGTGAGGGAGGACAACCCTGAGTGGTCAGTGAAGCCACCAGGCACACTCCAGATTGGCTAGAAGCTCATTCATGTATCTGCAAAACTTACTTAGGACTTCTCGTTTTTTTAGCAGACCCCAGAGAAAAAGGATTCAGCCCAAAGCACTGAGGACGCATATGAAGAAGGCAACCCGGCACCACGTGCTGGTGAGGTTTTAGCTCTTCTTTTCTTTTTTTCTTTTTGCAGTTTTTGGCCGGGGCTGGATTTGAACCCACCACCTCCGGTATATGGGGCCAGCGCCCTACTCTCTTTGAGCCACAGGCGCCACCCTTCTTTTCTTTTTTTAAAGACAGAGCCTCACTCTTTTGCCCTGGGCAGAGTGCAGTGGCATCATCATAGATCACAGCAACTTCAAACTCTTTCAGGCTCAAGTGGTCCTCCTGCCTTAGCCTCCCAAGTAGCTGGGACTACAGGAGCCCACCATAACACCTGGATAGTTTTTCTATTTTTGGTAGTAATAGAATCTCGCTCTTGCTCAGGTTGGTCTCCAACTCCTGAGCTCAAACAATCCACCTGCCTTGGCCTCCCACAGTGCTAGATTATAGGCATGTGCCTGGCAGAGGTTTTAGGTTTTCAGGTGAGCCCTACTGAAGCTGGGGAAGTAAAAAACATGACATCAAGCTTTCAGCGGACTCCGCTACACTTCCTACTATGACAAAGTTCTTCTGCAGTTTGGCTGCCTCTTGCTGCCACTGTGGGTCTTCCAGGGCAGCAGTGGGCATTCCTTCCTCAAACATGGTATGATATGACTAGAAGTTTCAAATCCAGTTTGTGCAGTTACAGATAGCTACACAAGGATAGGCAGGTGCATGGGGGCAATAATAGGCAGATTCTGGGCCATGAATCCAGGAGGTTCCTGCCTATCTTCTCTCCACCATTAGTGCTGAGACCACAGCTCCCTGTTTTGGTTACTTCTTTTGGGGGCTCTGAGGAGGCTGCTCCCAGGCATAGCACCACCTCCACCTTGATATGTTATGGGGAAGCATCAGCATGTGTGACATGATGGTAATTTCTCTACACCGGCCCCTGCAACACATGAACAGCTCTCAGGGCTGACAGCAGCAGGTGACAGCCGCTCTCATGGTCAGTCACTCATGAATGCCAGACCCTATTCTGAACTTTAAGAATCTATTAATGCTCTTAGTTCTCAAAACAGTCCTTTCAGGTACAGTTACTATTATTATTCTTACTTGACAGATGAGGAAATGGAGGCTAAGGACTGTCAACAAACTTACCTAAGGCCACAGCCAGTAGATAACGGAACCAGAATTCAAACCCAGGCAGCACAGTTCCGGTCTGTCTTTGGAAAAGACCAAATTAACAGGGATCTCTTCCTACAGATTCTGAGTCCTTTGGACAAAATAGTGTCTGGGCTTCAGGGAAGTTGGGGCTTGTGACTGAGGCACCTGTTCCTTGTTAGTTTACCCCTCTGTCCAGGCTCACAACTGCAACATGCTGCACACTGTCTGTGCCTGGGCCTAAGAGGTACTCCTGGAACGTTCTCTCATCGAACCATATTTTAACTGTTGCTACTAAAAAGAATCCTGCAGTGAAGTCTTGTATAAAGCAAAGAACCTACTTCTTAAAATTTAATTTGGAAATTTAAAAAATTGGAAGTATACCATACCACATATAACTAGTTATTTACGCAGTGAGGAGAGACAAAAGAATAAGTACCTTCCCTCAGAAGGAAAGAAGTTAACATTTAATTCAGCACCTTCTGTGGACCTGTGGAGGTGTTGGGCTCATCTCATTTAGTGCTTATAATGGTCTTGTGGGTGGGCAGCACAAGCAAGAGAGCCCAGGGTCTGAGGTCATACACAGCACGTGGCAGGAGGACCTGAGGTTCAGCTTGCTGCTTCCACAGCCCACACTTTCTCCACCCTGCAATAGGAACCTTAAATCTAGGGGGAACCCTCTGAGGAACAGCGTGAGCTGTCCTGTCCTACACACCTGCCCTTCTCATTGGCATCCAGCCTGTGTCCCACGTGGGCAGCTCTACTAAAGAAAAATCACTAAAAGACTGTGTGTCAGGCCAGGCACAGTGCCTCACGCCTGTATTCCTAGCACTCTGGGAGGCTGAGGCAGGTGGATTGCTTGAGCTCACGAGTTCAAAACCAGCCTGAGCAAAAGCGAGACCCCATCTCTATGAAAAATAGAAAAACTGAGGCAAGAGGATCACTTGAGCCCAAGTTGGAGGTTGCTGTGAGCTATGATGCCATAGCACTCTACCCAGGGTGACAGCATGAGACTGTCTCAAAAAAAAAAAAAAACAAAAAAACAAAAGACTGTGTGTTGATGCCCCCACCAACCTATAGTCCATTCTCTTTAGCCTGTGGTCTGCCAGTCCTTTCTCTCATCTTTCTGGCCCTGTCTTCCCAGTGGCTAGTTGGTTCTTTTATTTTTTTATTTTGTGAGACATAGTCTCACTTTCTTGCCCCTGGACGAGTGCCATGGTGCCATAGTTCACAGCAACCTCAAACTTGGGCTGAAGCAATTCTCTTGCCCTTAGCCTCCCAAGTAGCTGGGACTACATGTACCTGCCACAATGCCTGGCTATTTTTTAGAGATGGGGTCTCCAACTCTCATTCAGGCTGGTCTCAAACTCAGGCAATGCACCTGCCACAGCCTTCCAGAGTGCTAGGATCGCAGGCGTGAGCCACAGCGCCCAGCCCCGACTCAGTTCTTTTAAAAATCTACACAGTTCGGGCTTGGCGCCTGTAGCTCAGCGGCTAGGGCACCAGCCACATACACCAGAGCTGTGGGTTCAAATCCAACCCAGGCCTGCCAAACGACAGCTACAACCAAAAAATAGCCAGGCATTGTGGAGGGCGCCTATAGTCCCAGCTACTCAGGAGGCTGAGGCAAGAGAATCACTTAGGCCCAAGAGTTTGAGGTTGCTGTGAGCTGTTGATGCCACAGCACTCTAATGAGGGCAACATAGTGAGACTGTCTCAAAAAAAAAAAAAAAAAAACTACCCAGGTTGGTCTCTAAAACTGGTGTGGCAGGCTCCTGTAGTCCTAACTACTTGGTAAGCTGAAGTAAGAGAATCACTTGAGCCCAAGAATTTGAGGTTGCTGGCGGTGCCCACGGCTCAGTGGGTAGGGCGCCAGCCACATACAACAGGGTTGGTTGTTTTGAGCCCGCCCTGGGGCCAATAACGACAACTGTAACAAAAAATTAGCTGGGTGTTGTGGTGGGCACCTGTAGTCCTGCTACTAAGGAGGCTGAGGCAGGAGAATCACTTGAGCCCAGTTTTTTTTTTTTTTTTTTTTTGTAGTTTTTGGCCAGGGTTGGGTTCGAACCCGCCACCTCTGGTATATGGGGCCAGCACCCTACTCTTTGAGCCACAGGCACTGCTCAGAGCCCAGGAGTTTGAGGTGGCTGTGAGCTCTGATGCCACTGCACTACCCAGAGCAACAAAGTGAGACTCTGTCTCAAAAAAAAAAAAAAGAACCAAAAAGAATTTGAGGTTGCTGTGAGCTGTGACACCATGGTACTACTGAGGGTGACCAAGTGAAACTGTCTCAAAAAAAAAAAAAAAAAAAAATCTACCCATGCTCCTGACCTAGCCTCCCAATTCACACTTCATCTTCTCTTCTCAGTAAACTCACCCAACTTGTGTTCCTCTCACTGCAGAAACTTTTAGCATGGGGACCCGTCCCCTCTGGGCTAAGGGTAGCATTACCCAGTTTTCTCAGGACCTGCTTGTATCAGTTATCACTTCTGTACCTTCAGCTTTCCTCTGAGTTCTTTTCCCATTTCTTTAAAAGAAAATCTCCTATAACCTTAAACTTCCTCCACTTACCCTCAATCCCCGCCTTCCTTTCTCAACCAGGGTTCTCAAAAAGCAAACTGCAGAGCCAGGAGTAGTGGTGCATCCCTGCAGTTCCAGATACTAGGGAGGCTGAGGCAGGAGCCTGAGGCAGAAGGACTGTGTGAGCCCAGGAGTTGGAGAACACAACTGAGCTGTGATGGTGCCATTGCACTCCAGCCTGGGTTACAAGAGTGAAAACCATTAAAAAACAAAACAAAACCAGCCCACGCTGCACACACCCTTTCTCCTCCTCATTCTCTCCCTAACTCAGGGCACCTGCTTTCCCTGTGGCCTCTGAAACTCTCATTAGGGAAGGACTCTTAAATATCATATTGTGTGTTTATCTTCATTTTGTCTGAACCATTTGCAGAATTTGTTAAAGACCAGGACTCACCTAGTTCTTCCTCTGGCCCTTCCTCCCCAGCTGTGGACCACTGGTTCTCAGCTGCAGATTCCCAAATTGGTATGACCAGCCCAGGCCTCTCCTGAGTGCCAGATGGAAACTGATCTGCTCCTTCGGCAGCTCTCTGTGGAGGTCCCTGTTGGTACCTCAGTTTCCTCTCTCCTCATACCCTCCTTCTGCACACACACCCAGATGGGTGCCTCTTACTTTGGTTAGGCCATGATTAATAGTGCCACTGTCTATCTGGTTGTTCACATCTGAAATCTTGGATTCTTTGAGGAGGCCTCTCATTCTCATGTTTCACATCTAGTCAGTCACCAAGGCAAGTTAATTTGGTGTGATGGAGACTTCAACTCCTAGTGATGCCTCCATCCCCACAGCCTTTACTTCTCCTGGGCTCTTGAGGTCTTCCTGCCTTGAGTTTGATGGGAGCCACACCTCTGACAGAATGGTCTTTCTAAAATACAAAATTAACACTATTTTTCTCCAGTGCTTAAAACTTTTCACACTGGCTTCCCACTTCCCACAGATAAAACTCTTGAGTTTCTCAGGCTTCTCTGATTTTACCAGCCCTTTTGGAGTCATCTCCTAGGATCCCCCATCTGGCATTTTACGTAGGATGTTGTTTTATGCCTTATGGCTTTGCATAAAGTTTATTTGCATAACTTTCAGCATGGACTCTCCCTCGTCCTTTATTATTCAAAACCGAGCTCAGTATCTCCTCCGGGAAATCTTTACCTTCAGAGTTTAAGAGCTTCCTTCTTCTCCGTTCTGACCCTGGAGTTTGTACACACAGCTGCCTCCCTCCTGGCACGTTCTCCCAGGGAAAAGCTCCCCGAGCTGCATTCCCAGGACCTGCTCAAGAAGGAGCTACGCTTTGATTTGCACCGTGAGTCACTGGAGAGTAGGAAGGCTGCCTGTGGGCACTGCCCAAAGCAGCGTGAGCAATGGGCGGGTGGGGAAGTTTGGGGGTGAGACCGGCTAGGGCAGGAGGGAGGCGCAGACTCCGGGAAGAATCTGTGCAGAAAGCTTAAGCCCCCAAGGGAAGGCTCCAGACGAACCTAGATGCCCCTTTCCAGGCCCAGCTGACTGGGTCATGGGAGGCCGAAGCCATTCTGCAGCCTTTGCCTACTCCGGAAGGCTCTAGAGCTACAGGGCTTTGATCCAGACCGGACCTGCAGCCAGGGATGCGGAGGGAGGAACCCCTTGCCCCCAGGTCTTTGTAGAATGGGGCGGTGGGAGTAAGATGGAGTGGGCGTGTTTTCTCCTAGAGACCTGTTGGCCGGAGGAAAACAAGAGGCTCAAGAGCGGCCGCCTCCACCGGGTCGTTGAGACGACGCACGCTCCCCACTCCTCCAGGGCTCCGCGCCGCCCAGAGCCCCCCACGGCCTCCCTCAGCCCTAGCGGAGAAAAGGCCCACAGCAAGGCCCCGGCGCCAAGCAGGGCGAGCCCCGGGAACCGCCTGCAGGTGACCGGCGCTGGGGGCGCAGCCCGCAGTCCTCACCCCGTGACCGCTCTGCACCCGCAGGACGCGCTGTGGCTGCAGGAGGTCTCCAACCTGTCCGAGTGGCTGAGTCCTAGCCCCAGGCCCTGAGCCGAGCCCCGTCCCGAGTACCCTCCGACTTGGAGGCCACAGGCGGCCGCTGTAGCCCCAGATTTAATAAAGCTGTTAGGTCCAAGCCGTAGCGTCTGCTGTCGTGTCGGGGGCGGGCCGTGGGGGCGGGGCGCGACCGCGCGCCGCCTGACGTCACCTTCGCTAACGCTAGGTGCGTCACTAGTGCGCGCCGCGGGTCCGGGCGCAATGGCGGCGTTGGGCGGGGACGGGCTGCGCCTGCTGTCGGTGTCTCGGCCGGAGCGGCAGTCCGAGTCAGCGACGCTGGGTGGCCCGGGCCCCGGGCTGTGCTGCTGGGTATCTGTATTCTCCTGCCTCAGCCTCGCCTGCTCCTATGTGGGCAGCCTGTACGTCTGGAAGAGCGAGCTGCCCAGGTGCGGGGACGGTGCGCGCGGCTGGATCCCGCGGCCCGTGAGGCGGGGCTGGGGCGGAGCTTGGGCGAGCCGGGGGCAGGGCCGCATTGACAGGCGGTTGCGCGTCCCCCCGACTTACTGCCCTTTCCGTAGGGACCACCCCGCCGTCATCAAGCGGCGCTTCACCAGCGTACTAGTGGTGTCCAGTCTCTCGCCCCTCTGCGTGTTGCTCTGGCGGGAACTCACAGGCATCCAGGTGCGAAGGAGGCAGGCAGGGTAACGGGAGAGAGCGCGGGACTTTTGGGGAAGGGAGCGAGACTGATGCCTCCTTTCCTGTGGCTCAGCCAGGCACATCCCTGCTCACCCTGATGGGCTTCAGGCTGGAGGGCATTTTCCCGGCAGCACTGCTGCCTCTGCTGCTGACCATGGTGAGTGCTCCCATTTTGTCCTCTGGTTTTTCTTGTCAGTATCATGGCCATCTGTGACCTTTTATCTTGATGTGTCTGGTTTCCAGCTGATGGGAGACAGGAATTGCGAGATGGCCCCGGGGCCCTCGGGTATCCTTAGGTTAGAAATTCTCAATGGGAATGGGAAGCTGGTCTTGCAAAGTTGGGCAGGTGCAGTGGATTATAATGAAAGTCTTTTCTTTGATCTCCTGTTTTTCTGCCTCCAGATTCTTTTCCTGGGCCCATTGATGCAGCTCTCTATGGATTGTCCCTGTGATCTAGCAGATGGGCTGAAGATAGTCCTGGGTGAGTCCTTCAAGCTGAGGGGGAAAGTAGGCACAGGTAGTCTGGACAATGGGGAAAGGGAATCATTGGGTTTGTGGTGAAATGTGGACTTGAGGCAAACTGTCATCTCTGGGTATGTTTCTTCATTAGTAAAATGGGAACAAAGAGCCAAGTGGCCTCTAAGAGTTGGTGCCTGATGTCCAAAGTCGCCCCTGGGAACCCCCAGAATTACTTGGTGTGGACCAGAAAGCATTGTCACTTGCTTCCCCAAACCACATCTGGTCTCAGTTAAATTTTGATGTCTGTTTACTACCAGGATACCTTTTCTCAGCTACTAATCCCATCCCTTCATTTATTTTAAGACATTGTTTTGTGGCCAGGTGCAGTGGCTCACATCAGTAATTCCAGCAACTCAGGAGGCTGAGGCAGGAGGATCACTTGAGGCCAGGAGAGAGACCCGTCTCTTAAAAAAAAAAGTATTTATGTTGGGTCTGGTGAACTGTCCCCTGTGCCCCCCCCACTAACCCCCTGTCTCAAGAATGTTGATGGCAGAATTTGACCAGGGTAAAATTGTGGGAGAAGGGTCCTTAGGGCCTCTGGGGTCTCATTTTCCTTAGCTAGTCACTCATTGCTTGTCCTGAATCCCTTTCTAGCACCTCGCTCCTGGGCCCGCTGCCTCACAGATATGCGTTGGCTGCGGAACCAAGTGATTGCGCCCCTGACAGAAGAGCTAGTGTTCCGGGCCTGCATGTTGCCCATGTTAGCACCGTGCACAGGCTTGGGCCCTGCTGTGTTCACCTGCCCACTCTTCTTTGGAGTTGGTGAGTCTGGCCAACTTGGTCCTGCAAAGGTGTTCTCAACATGAAAGCTGAGAATGGGGCTTGGGGCAAGAGCAAGTGTAGAGGGAAGGTCGGGAGGTATGTGACATGGTCCTCACTTTCCTCCCAGCCCATTTTCACCACATAATTGAACAGCTGCGTTTCCGCCAGAGCAGTGTAGGGAGCATCTTCTTATCTGCAGGTGAGTCTTAGAGAACTTGCTTGGGGCAGTCTGGGTTCTGATGTGTATGTAGATGTCTCTGACAGACGCTCTGGAGAAAGACTTGGGAAGAGAGGGCTGTGGTATCAGAGGGCCACTAACCATGGGAATTGGGGTACAGAGGACAACTGTAGGTGGTGGAGCAGGCAGCCACTGCCCTGGGGGAAGGGGATGGTCTCTGGCTGACGGGTATGCAGTGCTGGGGCAGGAAGGGTGGACAGGTGTGGTCACTCGTGGCCTCCCGTCTCCAGTGTTCCAGTTCTCCTACACAGCCGTCTTCGGTGCCTACACTGCTTTCCTCTTCATCCGCACAGGTTGGTCCTCAGTTTCTCATGGGTCCCCCAGGGGCTCAGGGGCCCACAAGAATGGATGGGAGAATGGGAGTACTGTGTTTATGCTAAGAGTGACAACTTCTATCATAGTCCTTGAGATAGGCTGAGCCAGGGCCCTCAAGGACTGGTGAAGTCTTAAAGGTGGGAAGCAGCAGAGACCATGGAGCGTGGGAGGATGGATGGGTGTGGTAGGGTGGGTGCTGATCTCCTATTTCAGGGAAGAAGGGGTCACTAGCCCTGCAAAGGTCAGAGGACGAGGTAGTGCTGCTCTGTGAGCTGCTGTCTCCCTCCCCAGGACACCTGATTGGGCCGGTTCTCTGCCACTCCTTCTGCAATTACATGGGCTTCCCTGCTGTGTGTGCGGCCCTGGAGCACCCACAGAGGTGGCCCCTGCTGGCGGGCTATGCCCTGGGCGTGGGGCTCTTCCTGCTTCTGCTCCAGCCACTCACGGACCCCAAGCTCTACGGCAGTCTTCCCCTTTGTGTACTTTTGGAGCGGGCAGGACACTCAAAGGCTCCCCTGTGCTCTTGACCTATGCTTCTGCATACACTCCTATGAACTCTCATGGGCCCCCCAGCCCCTCCCCATTAAGGGGTACTGAAGGGGAGTTGCTGGCTGGGGTCCCCGAGATCTCAGGAATTTTTGTAGGGGATTGAAGCCAGAGCTAGTTGAATCCCAGGGACCAGAGAAAGGAGCAGATATCCAAAGGGTGCCGCCCCTTTCAAAAGGGGGTTGAGGGGACAAGGGGCAGGTTCCAGGAGGGACGCATGCCCTTCCTTACTTTGGACTGCTGCTTCTCTTAGCTCCTCTGCCCCCCTCTGCCTCTGAAAAGCTGCTCGGGGTGGAGGTGGGGGGTTATTTATAAAGCCCCTCCCCCACAACTTTCCAGGGTTTTCTCGTTGTCTTTTTGCATCAGGACTTTGTATTGGGATATTAAAGAGATTTAACTTGGCTAACACGGCCTTGGCTCTTGGGGCATAAGTCTACTTGGGGTCTTGTGTGAGGACTCCAGGAAGCTCTTGAGATTGTGCCTACCACCTGTCTCAGCTGCCTTGAACATGGACCTCTGCCTGCCATGGGCTTGTAACTTAAGTCCTCCTCCTGAGCAGACCCAAGTCCTAGCTGGGATGGGCTCACCAGGTGTGAACCCAGTGGGAGGAACTTCCTGCTTATGTCCTCTGCAGAGTAGAAGATAGGCCCTCACCAGGCCCTCACACTGGGACCTCTAGGTTCATTTTTAGAGATGGGGTTTCACTCTTGCTGAGGTTGGTCTTGAACCCATGAGATCACGTGATTCGCCCACCTCAGTCTCCCAGAGTGCTGGGATTACAGGTGTGAGCCACTGCACCCAGCCTTATTTCATTTTTAGAACAGTTCTCATTCCACAACTCTGGGCTTTACAAAAAGAAAGTGATTCTTGAAAGTTTTATCTTTTTAGGTCCCATTCCAGACTCAAGGTTGTTCCAAGTCCTCTTTCCTGAGGCCAGTGGTTGACAGTCAGTCACTCCCAGGGTTGCCTCTGGGTTGTCTGTGACAAAGGCACTTTCATGTGGATCTGAAGGGCCGCATCGCATGCCTGCCTCCCTCCCTAGAGACCTTTCCTCTTCCCCAGCCCACAGTAGCTGTTGGAGGCAGAGGGGTGAGCACAGGCCTATGTTGCTGGGATACATTTGAGATCTTAAGGTCCAGAGAAGACAAGGTCTGGGCCCACTGTGACTTGCCACCCTAGACATCAGGCACTATGCCTGTACAGCATGGCACAAACAGGCTCAGTGGGTGTGGGGATCTGGGCTCTGCTCCCCTCTCCGCAGCCCTTGCTTAGGGCCTGCCGGTGCCTCTGCCCTGCCTTTTCCTCACTTCACCCTGCCTGTGGGGAGGAGGGTAGTGGTGTAGGCACTGTCCCCCTGGTGGAAAGGGAGCTGAGGCTTAGGATGGGCAAGGTCACAACCTGGGATTCTGGATCCAGTGCTCCTGACCTCCTAGCACTCATGGCCAGGGTGCTTGCAGTAACCTCTGCCATTGCCACATCACCTTTCCTGAGGGCTTTACCCACTGACCAGAAGGGGATACTGTTTGCAGTTGGCCCTTGGTCTTTATTTTTGACAAACAGGTCTCTGTTACCCAGGGCCCTGGGTTTTAGAAAACTAAGCAGTGAGGCTATAAAGCAAGTCTAACAGCCTAGGCTTTAGCCCTTTATGCCCTTTCATAGCTATGGAGTCCCGGAAAAATTATTTAACCTTCATGCAACCTGATTTCAGGGGGAAGGTAGATAAAGGCTGATTATGCGTTAACACAGAATAGCCCCAGTCTCCCAAGCAAGCACAGGAGTAGGCAGTCCTGTGTGTGCACTCAATAGGCCCCATTGGACACCTTTGCTACTTTCTGAAGTGGAAGCTGTAACCCACCCCCCACCCACGTGGGGTCTGGTCTGACAGGCAGCCCTGCCCTGGTTGCTACATGGCAGGGCTGGGGGCAGCACTGGGGAGGGAGTGGCATAGGACCCCACGTGGAAGGAAAGGGAAAGCCAGTTTTATTGAGCAAGTGTTCCTGGACTGGGGACTTAGAACTCTGCTCCCGCTCCAGGAGGCAGAACCTTTACAACTCCCCCAGACTTCAGGGCCCACTGCTGTAGTCTCCAAGGAGGAGAGGACCATTATTTGGCAAGAGATGAATAGGACAGCAACTATCCACCTGTAGGGAATGGACAGATGACTGAAGGGAATGGGCCACTGCAAGCGGTTTCTCTCCATCCAGCTAAGGATGGCCTCCAGAGCCAGGCCCTCCTCCCCTCAGGCACTGGCTGGCCTGGGCCTGCCCTGGCAGCACAGCTTCTATTGAAGGCTTTAGGGTGAGGGTGGCCAGGCTGCCAGTCTGGGGCAAGATCACTCAATCTCCAGGATGAGGTCGTCACCTTCCAGTGTCATGTCTTTGGTCACATGGACCTTGCGGACAGTGCCCTCCATGGGTGAGGTCACTACAGTCTCCATCTTCATGGCACTGAGCACACATAGGGGCTGGCCCTTGGTCACCTTGGCTCCTTCTGCCACCTTGATGTCTATCACCTTCCCAGGCATGGGTGCCCCAATCTGGCCCTTCACATCCTTCAGGGCCTTGGGGTGGAAGTGCATCTCCTGCAGACAGGCAAAGCAGGCATGAGACACAGCCCACCCCATCCCTACCACCTGGCTGACCCTGGGGGAGGCGTACCTTCATGGCTTGGGTGTCCTTGACCAGGATGGACCGCAGCTGCCCATTGAGCTCAAAGAAGACCTGCCTCTGGCCAGCCCGGTTCAGGTCACTCACAGCCAGGGCTTTGATGTGCAGCGTTTTGCCCCGCTCCAGCTCCACCTGGAGGAAGGGTGTGGAGGCACAGAGCTGGGGTCAGCTGTGGAGAGAATAGGCCTCTGACCCTGGCCCACAGGGCAGTTCCCCACGCTGCATTTTGGTCCTTATCTTGTGAAGGCCTAATTTCTGGTCTCAAGGGTCCTTTCCCCTCCCAAAGCTTGCGAGACTGGAGAAAGCCAAGCCAAAGTCTGGCACTCTGGGCCAAGCGTGTTGGGGAGGAGTGTGGACAAGCACCAGAGCCACTGACCTCAAACTCCTCTGCAATCTTGGGTCCCTGCAGGAAGAGGCGAGTATTGAGGCTATCCAGGGGTCCAAAGGTGGCAGTGAAGTCCTTGAAGTGGACAAAGACATCAGGGTACATGGCTGCCGAGAGTACATCCTCTGGGGTCACCTCCTCCCCATGCCGGTCTATCAGCTCCTTCTCAAGCGCCTGCAGATCAAGGGGTGGGAGAGAGGCTCCGGGCCGCCCCTCTACCCTCGGCAAGTCCTTTAGCACCTGGGGAGCAAAGCAGAGGGTCAGGCCTGATTGCTGTACTTAGACCCCACCTCCCATTATGCTGGGCCTTTCTTACCTTGGAACGCAGGGGCTCAGGGAACCCCCCATGGGGGACTCCGATGTAGCCCTGCAGGAACTCCACCACAGACCGAGGGAAGGACAGCTCTTCTGCCTGAGCTTCAGCTTCTGCCCGGCTCAGCCCATTCTGCACCATAAACTGGGCCAGGTCCCCCACAATCTTGGAGGAGGGTGTCACCTGAGGAGGCGCCCCTGGAAGTTAGGATGCCCCAAAGCAGGAGCAGACGGGTCTGTGTATCAGGTGAGAGATGGGGTTGACTCACCTTGATGAGGTCACCCAGCATCTGGTTGGCCTCCACATATGCCTTCTTGACCTCCTTGAACTTGGAGCCAAGCCCCATGCTGTGGGCCTGGAAATGCAGGTTGGTGTACTGGCCCCCTGGGATCTCATTCTCATACACGTCCGAGTTGCCAGACTTCATGGTGGCCGTGCAGTCAAATGCTGCGTACAGTCCCCGAGTCCCCTCCCAGTACTCGCTGTAGTCAAACACACGCTCCAGGGGCACCTCTGCAGGGAGGCCAGGGTCAGAGGGTCTCCTCCCACACCCGGGGCTACCTCTGGCCCCACCAAAGCCTAAGGTTACAGGAGGTAGTGAAGCCAGAGTGGGGCGTTTGGATTCTAGCTGAGGCTGACCAAGGGCACTGAGAGTGTTGCAGCTTTGAGAGGGACACAGCTATGGACTGCTGTCTTCCCTACCTGTATCTAGGGGAGTCCCTCGGGTACAGGCCACCAGCGCCCCCATGCTGGGTTGTGAGGTCATCCCGGACATAGAGTCAGCTGCCACATCCACTACATCAGCCCCAGCCTGGGCACAGGCCAGCATGGCTGCCACGCCTGCTCCTGATGTGTCATGGGTGTGGATGTGCAGTGGCAGGTCGGGGAAGCGGTCCCGGAGGGAGCTGACCAGCATGGTGCAGGCTGCTGGCTTTAGCAGCCCTGCCATGTCCTGAGGGGACAGGGAGAGAGAAGATGGTGAAGAGGAGCATGATCCTGGCCTGTGGCAGGGATGGGGCAGGGGCAGGGGCAGGCAAAGGCCCTGGCACCTTGATGCACAGGATGTGGGTGCCGGCTCGCACCAGCTCTTCTGCCAAGCCCATGTAGTACTGCAATGAGTACTTGGTGCGGCTGGGGTCTGCCACATCCCCCGTGTAGGAGATGGCGGCCTCCACCACGCCTCCTGCACTGCCAGCTGCTTCCATGCCCAGCAGCATGTTGGGCAAGTAGTTGAGAGAGTCGAAAATCCGGAAGATGTCCATGCCATTCTCTTTGGCCACTTCACAGAACCTGAGTGGGTGGGACAGCCCAGGGCTGAGTTCCACCCACTGCCCACGGCAATGTGGCCTGGGGACCTGGCCTCTGTGTGGCACCCACAGGCAAAGTAAGGCTGGGCACAGAGACATGGACAAGCCCTTGCCCAGGGGCCCAGGGCAGCATAGTTAGTGGTCTGCCAGGCCAGGGGCCAGCTGGAGTGGCACTACAGGGAGCACTGAATGAGGAGTCCTGAGGCCTGGGACTCAATCCCAGCTCTATACTTAGGGGCCTACGACAAGTCATCTGCCTCTGAGGGCCTCCACGGCCCCACCAGTGAAATGAAGTGATCTGGAAGTATCTGGTTCTGCAGCTACAAAGCTACGCTTACTAACATTTCCAAACAGCAGCCCCTGCTAGGTGTCACCACAGAAGGACTTCTTTTCCAGCCTGCTGTGGGGAGTACAGGCCATCACAACAAGCCTGGCACCCACTGGGTCACACCCTACACTGCCCCCTTCCTCCTTCCCCCTCTCACTTGAAGACCACATTGTCAGGGTAGTTGGTGTAGCCCACAGCGTTGGCCCCACGAAGCAGCATCTGGAACGGGATGTTGGGGATGAGCTCCCGGAGTTCCTGCAACCGCCGCCAGGGGCACTCATACAGGAAGCGCATGGCAACATCAAATGTGGCTCCTGCACAGGAACCAAGGGGCCCAGGTCAGCTCCCTATGTCTTGGGGACCCCACTAGGCCCCGCTCATCTTTAGGGCACCTAGCATTCCCAGCTCTGATCCCCCCCCAACTTTTCCTTTGCTGATCTCTCATTTGTGTCCTCTCTGTGCTGCCTTATGGTCCTGTGTCTTCCTCCCTCCAGTCCCCCGTGCTGTAATGGGGTGTCTCCTTCTCCCTGACCCTGGACCTGCCTGGCTTGCAGTTGTGCAGCCTTATGCCCAGCACCAGCCTGGGCTAAGCTGGCACTCACTGAACAAACGCCATGCCCTCCTCAGTGTATCAGAGCTTGTCCCAAACAGGGTACAGTTCCCGCCAGGCACTGCCCAATGCCCCAGCCCTCCCCCAACCCACCTCCCCAGTTTTCCATGCTGAAGAGCCTGCTGAAGTTGTGGGCAACGTAGGGAGCAATCTTTTTGAGATCGTGGGTGCGCACACGAGTGGCCAGCAGTGACTGGTGGGCATCCCTGAAGGTTGTGTCCATCAGTAGCAGGCCCTGGTGGTTCCGCACAGCTCGGGCGAAGCCTTCAGGCCCCTCCCGCAGCAAGATGTCTCTGAAACCAGCCGGGGGTGGGCCTGGGACAGACAGGGGCATTGGCACCCATCCTGTAGGTGGACGTCTCCCATCTCTCCCATGAATTAGCAGAACAGATCTCACCTACCTATGGGCACTGAAGGGATAATGGGGTCCGTGGGGCTGGGGCTGGCCTTGACAGGGATTGGGGTGGTTGGCCCATTCACCATGACATGCCCTGGGGAGAGAGCAGGCAGTGGGTCAGGAAAGTGGGCAGAGTCTGAGCTGAGGGCAGCAGTGACGGTAGTGAGCTCAGGTGTGGGGGGCCTGCCTCCAAAGCCAGGGCCTCCTGGGTCCAGGCAGTAAAGGAGAACCTCAAATCAGATGGGAGGAAGCCAAGGGTGGGGCACAAGAGGAGGCCGCTTCAGCACCAGGGCTGGAGTTGGGGCAGGGCCAGGAGCAAGGAACATGGAGGGCACAGTGGGGCAGTCTTAGGTCAGACCGAGGTAGTGTAGCAGCTTCTGGGCCCGGTTTTGTGCTGGCCGCAGCTGGAACAGCTCTGGGTTCTCATCTATGAACTGCGTGTCCACAGTGCCTGCCAGGAACTGCTGGTTGTTGAGCACGTTCTGCAGGAAGGGGATGTTGGTCTGCGGGACAGAGGCAGGTGGAGGGGAGTCACCATGCAGCATGGACGAGGCTACAGTTGCCACCCTGGACCAGCACAGCTCAGGGCCCTCTGTGGAGGGTGTTTCCCCCTCCTTCAACCTTCCTTCCATCTGCCAGAGGCCCCTAAGCTGTCAGCCGCCTCCAGCCCTGCTCACCCAAAGTGAGGCCTCCCTACCTTCCTAGAGGGCTAGAAACACCCCTTCAAACCCAAAACTCGGGTAAGCCTTTTCTGCAGCCCCTCTTTCAACAAGCCATCACTCTGACACTCTCGGTGGCCTCCTCCTGGCTAAGTCCAGAGGGTGGCTCCCACACTGGGCTTTTAGACATCTGGCTGTCCTCCCACACCACATTACATGGCCTCACTTCCAGGGATAGCTTCTATTCCCAGAGCCAAATCCCAAAGGCAGAACCACCACCTGAGCATCCCTGTGTGTGTCCCTCACAGAGGCTCAGTAAGTCCCAAACCAGCTTCCCCAGTGCCCCTCAGCCTGGTGGAGGCCTCGCCAGGGACTTGGTTACCAAAACCTGCAGCCAGCACCTGTACTACCCATTCCTCCCATGTCACCAGTCAAGAGGGACAGTGTACCATGGCCACAACTACCACTGGTCTTCCTCATCATGGCTGTGCCTGGCCACACTAAATCTGCCCTGTGCTCTCACCCTCCACATGTGCACCTCCTGGGAAACGCTTCCTGGATGTCTGAACTTGAAGGTCTTTGTACCCCTGGCTTTCTAATACACCCTGGTGGGGTCAGCTGATGGAACACCTTACCCCTAGCCTTGTCACTGTGGCTTATCTGGTTTCCTCACCTGCCCAGCAGCTCTCCGGGAGCAGGGGGCTGTCAGGGGTACTTGTGTCCTTGGGCTCTGTTCAAGGGCCCTCAGTTCCACTAATTATGTGGCTGGGGGACAACATGAGGCTGGAACAGGGTGAGGATAACCTAGAAGCCACACAGGGACGGAGGAGCCAACCCTGTGAGACACCCTGTGACTGTGAGACCACATGGCACTCTGCACGATCGATCGTGGCACGTGGCCACTCTGGCTTCTGCTTCAGAGAAAGCATCTCCATGTTAGAAGTTCTGCTGCCCCCTTCATGAGGGACTCGAAGGTACAACCTGGGCCCCTTGGAGAATGTGCCTGTCCCCCTAGGGTCCCAATCACCTGGGCTGCCAAGATGCTTTCCCCACCAGCATCCCACAGGTGGTCACTGCAGAGTGGGGTCGAGTCATGAGTGCCTTGTCCCTGTCTAGTGTGACAGGTCTGTCTCTGTGCAGCCTAGATGAGGCTGCAGTTGCCACCCTGGACCAGCACAGCTCAGGGCCCTCCTAATGAGATTTCAACTAGGCCAACGCATGGCATTTGGGAGGGGAGACAGTTACCATTTGAAGAACCTAGACCCACATAAGTGTGAAAAGATCCCCAGAGACCTTCCGTGCCCCAGCCTGCGCTTCTCTGTTGTAAGAGATCCTGCTTCATGATTGCCCAGTATCCTTCACTTTTCGGTTCTGGAAGCCCAGTGGGGGCTCAGCCAGGCCCACTTGGCTCCCAACACACCCCAACTCCCAGCATTAGGCAACACATGATAGATGGTAGTAAACATCTGTCTAGAGCAAGGAAAACATTTGGGATGAGAAGAGGAACAAAGAAATACCTGGTTCTTGGCACATCGGCCAGGACCAGGAGCCAGCCCCTATCATTTTATTACACAACCACAACAGCTGGGGTCCAGGAAGTGGTGAGAGTAAGGATGGCCTCCAGCTGTTCCCTCTCCCCTCCTCCTCTAGGTGCATGCAATTAATAGTTTGGCCTCCAAGAGCAAAGCAGTCTCAGTGATTTGTCCGAGGCCACCTGGGCTGCTGTGCCAGGCAGTATTAGAGTTCCAGACTCCGGTAGCCCCCGGACTCTGGCCACTGCCCCGCGCCACCCCCCCCAATCAGGGATGGAGGAAGGAGAACCAGAAAGGGTGGGGCATAAGTACCCAACGATGAGGATACAGGAAGGTGGTGACTTTTCCCGTTCCCCAACCTGGCAAACCACTAGTGGTGGCGGGACCACAGTGCCCGACCACCCAAGCCCCACCTCTCTCGGGTGGGAAGCGGGACACCTCCCCTCCTCACAGCAGGGGGCCCCTCTCGGGGAGCTCCTCTGAGGGTAGAGGTGGAGGGTACAGTGACTGCCACCGCCTGCTGGGAAGCCGCGCCGCGTGCACCAATCCCTAGCCGGAGACACAGGCGGGTTGGATCCGAACACCAGGCGTGGAAACGGGAGAGGGAGGGAGGGAGGGAGGAACAGGCATAGGGCGGGCCCGTGGGGGCGGGGCGTCTGTCCAGAGGCCGAGCCCTGTCGGCCCCACCCCGCAGCAGCCCTGCCCCGGGCGCCGCCCCGGCCCCCCACCCACCCCGAGCCCCGTGCCTGTTAGGGACCCTCCACGTGACTCGGTGATGCAGAACGGTTATGACCTTCAGCGTGTGTCTGTGAACGCGAGGGTCCCAGTATCAATGCGGGTTTGCGCCCGGCCCTGCCCGTGGGTGCAGGGACGTGTGGGTGTGTAAGCATGTGTGGGTGTGTTGGGGAGGGTGCCCAGCGACATGTGACAAAGACTCCAGTCTCTGAGAGATGGTGAAGGGGCCCGCGAGCGGGCGCTTTGTCTGGCTGTCTGCAGAGTGAGGTTCGCGCCGCGGCGGCGGGCGCCCGTGCGGTGCAGGATGCCGGGGCGCCAGGGTGGCCGGGGGCGCGCGCGCCTGTGCCGGGGTGAGTGCGCTGCGGCAGCGCCTGGGGGCAGCTTGGCGGGCTCGCGCAGGCCCGGGCCTCGGGCGTGACTGGGCGCCACCCGTGGACGCTGCAGTGGTCGCGTGTCCCCGTGACCTCGGGAGGCCGCCTGGGCCCGGGTGGATCCCCGTGTGCCCCTCCCAGTCCGCCCTCCACGTGCGTGTCCGCGGCGCGCGCGCCCATCGGCGCGCACCCGTCCGCCTGTCGCCGCCACCACCGCTGCCGCCACCGCGAACCGCGCCGGGGAAAGGCGCCGGGAACCGAGCGAAAAGGGGCCGCGGGCCCGAGCGCCATGGGCCAGAGGGCGGGCGGCCGGCAGCCTGTCATCCCCGGGCCTCGCCCCCGCGGGAGAGCGGCCTGGAGTCGGCGGGGGCCGGCCGGGCCCGCGGGGAGGCCGGCCCGCGCCCCCTGAGCGGCAGACACCAGGTGAGGGGGGTGCGGGGGGGGGTTGGCCAGGGAGGGGCCAGCGCCATGCGAGGGTAGGGTGCTGGTGGGCACCTTCCCCGGAGGGGGAGGGGATGGCGCGGAAGCGGGAGGAGGCTGATTTCAGGGGATGCCAAAGAAAGGAAGTTCCGGGACCCTCCCTGCGCTTGGCCCACCTCCGCTTCCTGCCTCATGCCTCACCTTGTCCCCAACGCCTGGACTCCCCCTAACTGCTTGGGAAATGTGACCTTTATTCTGGGGGGCCTGGCCCTAAAGGCCCCAGCTTTCCCTCATCCCTGGAGGACTCCTTGGACCTTTGACCCAGCCCCTTCCCAGGCCAGGCTCTTGGGAGCTGGCTCCTGGGACAATGCCCTGGGCTCAAGTGGGCACCTGCACCAGCCCCACCTGTGCTTGGGCCATGGCCCTTTCCTACAGGGCGCTCACCATGGCCCCACCGCTCCTGCTGCTGCTGCTGGCCAGTGGAGCGGCTGCATGTCCCCTGCCCTGCGTCTGCCAGAACCTGTCCGAGTCACTCAGCACCCTGTGTGCCCACCGAGGCCTGCTGTTTGTGCCGCCCAACGTGGACCGGCGCACAGTGGAGCTGCGGCTGGCTGACAACTTCATCCAAGCCCTGGGGCCGCCTGACTTCCGCAACATGACAGGGCTGGTGGACCTGACGCTGTCTCGCAACGCCATCACCCGCATTGGAGCCCGCGCCTTTGGGGACCTGGAGAGCCTGCGGTCCCTGCACTTGGACGGCAACAGGCTGGTGGAGCTGGGCTCTGGCAGCCTGCGGGGGCCTGTCAACCTACAGCACCTCATCCTCAGCGGCAACCAGCTGGGCCGCATCGCGCCAGGGGCCTTTGATGACTTCCTGGACAGCCTGGAGGACCTGGACCTGTCCTACAACAACCTCCGCCAGGTGCCCTGGGCTGGCATCGGTGCCATGCCTGCCCTGCACACCCTCAACCTGGACCATAACCTCATTGACGCACTGCCGCCGGGCGCCTTCGCCCAGCTGGGTCAGCTCTCCCGCCTGGACCTCACCTCCAACCGCCTGGCCACGCTGGCGCCCGACCCACTCTTTTCCCGGGGGCGCGATGCTGAGGCATCACCGGCACCCCTGGTTTTGAGCTTCAGCGGGAACCCGCTGCACTGCAACTGCGAGCTGCTGTGGCTGCGGCGGTTGGCCCGGCCCGACGACCTGGAGACCTGCGCGTCCCCACCCGGCCTGGCGGGCCGCTACTTCTGGGCAGTGCCAGAGGGCGAGTTCTCCTGTGAGCCCCCCCTCATTGCCCGCCACACACAGCGCCTGTGGGTACTGGAGGGCCAGCGGGCCACACTTAGGTGCCGGGCCCTCGGCGACCCTGCGCCCACCATGCACTGGGTTGGCCCTGACGACCGGCTGGTTGGCAACTCCTCCCGAGCCCGGGCTTTTCCCAATGGGACCCTGGAGATTGGGGTGACAGGTGCTGGGGATGCAGGGGGCTATACCTGCATTGCTACCAACCCTGCTGGAGAGGCCACAGCCCGAGTAGAGCTGCGGGTACTGGCCTTGCCCCACGGAGGGAACACCAGCGCCGAGGGGGGCCACCCTGGGCCCTCGGACATTGCTGCCTCGGCTCGCACTGCTGCCGAAGGCGAGGGGACTCTGGAGTCTGAGCCAGTGGTGCAGGTGACAGAGGTGACCGCCACCACGGGGCTGGTGAGCTGGGGGCCAGGGCGGCCGGCTGACCCTGTGTGGATGTTCCAAATCCAATACAACAGCAGCGAGGACGAGACCCTCATCTATCGGTGAGGACGCACATTCTGCCCACCCTCACACCGGCAGGTCCCCCACCCTGCACCCCTCGGAGGTTTGCCCCCAGCCCCTCCTCCCCCTGAATGTGCTTATGTCCACCTCTGTGGCTGCAGAGGAGCAGTGGCCTGGCATAGCTGCCTGGGTGGCAGTGGTGGGGTCTGTGTTGCAGCACACGGGCCCCACACACATTATTTCTGCTTCTGTTGGTGCCGTTCCCTGCCCCCCACATCCTTTCTGGTTTGCTTTGGGCCTGTGCATGTCAGTGTGTACATCCATCTGTCCCCTGGCACCTTCTCCTGTCCCACACGCACATGCCTGTTTCTCTGCCTTCTTGAGTGAACACACAAGGCCTGTGTGGTCCCAGGAGCTGGGAGCACAGGGTGGGAGACGAATTGGGATGCAAGGTCCTAGCCGTGAAGGTGGGGGCTGGACTCCAGCCTGGGCTCTGACCACCTGCCCTTCCCTGCAGGATTGTCCCAGCCTCCAGCCACCACTTCCTGCTGAAGCACCTGGTACCTGGTGCTGACTACGACCTCTGCCTGCTGGCCCTGTCACCTGCTGCTGGGCCCTCAGACCTCACAGCCACTAGGCTGCTGGGCTGTGCCCACTTCTCTACACTGCCGGCTACACCCTTGTGCCACGCCCTGCAGGCCCACGTGCTGGGCGGGACCCTGACCGTGGCCGTGGGGGGTGTGCTGGTGGCTGCCTTACTGGTCTTCACTGTGGCCTTGCTGGTACGGGGCCGGGGGGCTGGGAATGGCCGCCTCCCCCTCAAGCTCAGCCATGTCCAGTCCCAGACCAATGGTGGCCCCAGCCCCACACCCAAGGCCCACCCACCGCGGAGCCCTCCGCCCCGCCCCCAGCGCAGCTGCTCCCTAGACTTGGGGGACGCTGGGTGCTATGGTTATGCCAGGCGCCTGGGAGGGGCCTGGGCCCGTAGGAGCCACTCAGTGCATGGGGGGCTGCTTGGGGCAGGGTGCCGCGGTGTGGGTGGCAGCACGGAGAGGCTGGAGGAGAGTGTGGTGTGAGGGGCCGGTGGCATGTGTGGCCGCCTGGCCCAGGGCTCCCTCCTTGGTTTTTATTCTTGGTACCTCAGGCTCCTCTGCGTACTTGGCAGGACTGGGAACCCTTTCCTTGGTTCTGGCCTCCAGACTAGGATAAGGGACAGGTCCCTCTGATAGGTGCTCACAGCCCCAGAGGCAGGCGCTGCAGCCACCAAATGGGAGTCTTGTTTTTATTTATAATAAAATTGTTGGGGACACCTCAGTGCTAGTCTCTGGTTTCATCTGGCTAAATCATGTGGGAGGAGAAGGCACATAGATAGTGGCAACAAACACATGGTCCAGGACAGGAGTCAGGGCTGCAGGGGCAGGGGCTGGCATTTGATTGCCTGAGTGAGCCCAGGCCCAGCCCAGGAGGAGTCACAGGTCTGCACTTACATGTACTGTGGCTGAGCTTGAGGGGGAGACAGCCTGACCTGTAAGTGCAGAGAATGCCTCCTCCTGGCAGGTGAGGACCCCTGTAATGCCAGGTGTGTGGTGAACACGCCCCTGTGTAGCCGTGTGCAGGGTGGCCACGGCACTGGATGAGGAGGTGGAGATAGCACACCCCTTTCGGGCAGAAAAAAGACCTGGGTTAGCCATATTCTAAGCACAGCTCAGTAACAAGTCCCCCAGGCTTGTCCCGCATTTCCCAGGGCATCTTCTGGATTTGTGAAATGTCATCCTACAGAGACTAGGCCAAGAGTCCTACTATCCCATCATGAGCCTGGAAGCCTCTGGAAGGTCTGTCAGGACTATAGGCACCAATGAGACTGCAGCTCCAGCTACCCCACTGACTTCCCCCTCGTGCCCTCCTCTAATGCCTTGGCTCTCCTTCACTGCAGGGAGACAGCTGGATGAGGAACATGTGGCCACTTCCTGCTCAAGTCCTCTTATCTCTGTCCAGGCAGTCCAAGGCCAGGGGACCCTGCTCTGCCTCCTCTGCCAGAACACCCAGCCAAGCATGGCCCCTGTGGCCTCCTGAACAATCTGTCCCTGGATGCTGGCTGGACAGCATAGCACTAGATACACAAGTACCTTCAGACACAGGTGTCTCTTGGCCTTGCTGAGGGCCAGGTACGTGCAGGTGCCGTATGGACACAGAAGGTGGGCACTGGCATCCTGGAGCCTGTGATGGTGCCTGGCCCATGGCAGCAATGTGAAAGGTGCTGCGTGGACACACTGGTATCTTTCGGTGCTCTGAGTTGTGCAGACTGCTCACACACAGGCATCTGCTCTCCCAGCTCCAGGACACATGCCTGGGTATGGACCAAGAGCCTGGTGGTTTCAATAGATGGGAATAAAGCACGGTGGCTCATGCCTGTAATCCTAACACTGGGAGGCTAAGGTGGGTGGACTGCTTGAACTGAGGAGTTCAAGACCAGCCTGAGCAAAAACGAGACCCTGTCTCTACTAAAATTAGAAAAAATGAGGCAAGAGAATCACTTGAGCGCAAGAATTGGAAGTTGGCTGTGAGCTTTGACACCATGGCACCCTACCCAGGACAAAAGCTTGAGACTACGTCTCAAAAAAAAAGGGTCTCAACAAGCAGGGAGTGAGAACTTCTGGGTGAAGGTGGAAGGGCAAAAAGGGTGGGCTTGCAGGAGCCAAGGGAACAAGGCCACCAGGGCTGCAGTGTTCAGTGTTGGGGGGAGGCTTGGGGCACAGCAGGAATCAGCAGCCTGCTCTGGGGACACATCTGGGGAGGACATTGTACCCCTAGACACCAAAACCGCTTGTGCTACTGCTGGTCCATTTGATCTCCATCTTGAGAAAAGAGGATCTCAGGTGGAGGATACTGCTGGGCCCTCCAGGATGCAGGACAGCTGCAAGGTCCTATGGCCCAAGGGACCAGCTTGCCACAGAGGTAGGGCCTGGGCACTGAGGGTGAGGGACACAACCACAGGGCCTAGCCAGGACCAGCAGGCCAGGGGCAAGCAAGAGGTGGGGACGGCCCAGGTCATCCCATTGGGGTCATGGTGTACACCGGCCAGATAGCTCCTTGTGGCAGTAAAGGGGCCATAGGAACCTCTGTCGGGAAATCCAGGCCCCATGGCAAGATGTGGGCAGAGCACAGGACATTGCAAGTTGGTGTCATGACATGGCTCTGCCCTGTTTACAGGGCAGGGACCCCCAGCATCCAGGAGATGCCCCATCTCCTGTGAGGGTGGGCTATGGGCGAAGGGCCCAGAACTCTCCCTGTGCCTTTTTCAAAAGGTCTCTGCACTGGGCCAGCATCTGGGACAGCCAGAGCTGTCTGGACAGATGAGAGGAATGACCATGGGGCCTGAGGGGACAGCACTGTCCATGTGCCCCAAGTCTCCATATAGCCAGGGGCTAGAAGCAGCTGCAGGGAGGATGGCCAGGCCAAGAAGAAGAGGCTGTCAGCTGGCAACCGGAGTAGCCTGTCCTATGGAGCCCAGCAGAGGCCGAGAGAGGAGCTCCCACAACGGCCAAGGGTCTTGTCCCCCCAGCTCTTCCTATCCTGCCATTCTGAGGGTGGCCCCACAAAAAACATGGGCAGGTGCTGGCTCTAAAGAACAAGGTGGTACTTTGTCACTGTGAATTCCTCTCTAGCCCTAGACACTAGTAGCAGAGCCCAGATAAGATGCAATGGGCACCCACAATCCTTACCTGGCAGGCTGACCGTGGTGGCCTGATGAAGGCAGCTAAGTTACAGGCCACACCCCTTGGCTATCCTGAAAGTCCCCAACAGGCCAGGGTGGGGAGGCAGCAGGGGCTAGTAGGAGAGTCTGACTACACGAAGTGCCCCCAACCACACAGGCCCTGAGCTCTGGCTCAGGGCGGCTATGTTTTCCCAAAGTAAGAAATTACCTGTGCAACTTGTTCAAAATACAGACTGTGGGGACTTGACCCAAACCTGTGGGGTCAGGATTTCCAGAAGTGGGGCCTCTCCAGATGATCCTAACCCTGAAGGGGCAGGAAAGAGTGTGGGCCTCCCCTGAACAACACTGTGGACAGGAGGCCCCTGGGCCTGGGCAGAGGGTCTGAGGAAGAGCTCTGGGCCCGCCAACTCCAGGGCTGCGGAGGAGTGAGTGGGCGAGGGGCAGCCAGGAGCAGCTAATGTGCAGTGATGGCTGAAGGAACCAGAGGCTTGACAAAGACAAAGCAGGGCAGACTGAGGTAGAGCCACGCTCCAGCCCCCAGCAGGGATGTGAATGACCATGGGACCTTCAAAGGGCCAGAGCAAATAGGGTGGGCACCGTAGCCTCTCACCTTCACACCTCGGACGCGGAACTCAGCAAGGGCTCTGCTCATCTTGGTTGCGGCCGTGGGATGGTCTTTACCATGGGCGATGACTTTGACCAGCAGGGAATCATAGTGGGGGGAGATGACAGCTCCTTGGAAGGCAGAAGCATTATCCAGGCGGATCCCCATGCCCTCTCCGCTCCGGAACACCTGGGGGAAAGGTAGGGAGAAGACAGGGGGAAGTTTGGACCAAGTTGGATGCTGTGGCCAAGGTGTGGCCCCAGCACATGGCCCTGAGTGCAGTGGTGGCAGCCCACTGAGGCTGAGCATGGGGTGCTCCGGATTGTCAGGTTTTCCAAGCCCAGGGGTACCCCTTCCCCAAGTCACACATAATCATGGCAGCCTGCTCTTTGAGAGGAGCCGAGGGGACAAAGGAGTAGACGCTCAGGCAACCCCGGGGCTGTGCACACAGCCCAGCCAGGACACAGAGAGGGACCTGAGGCAGGCAGGGGCCTCCAACCTCCCACTGCCTGACCAACCCTTATGCCTTCCAGATTCATTCATGTCCCTCGGCTCACCCCAGACACAGGGATGGACTGTCCCCTTCAAACCAGAAACTGCGGATCCAACCACTAAACTTAAGTTCCTGCTCAATCAGGGCTCTCAGGCAAGCGAGGAAATGCATGGACTGGCATGGGGACACTTTGGGACAATGAGCGAGGACCAGAGAGCAGGCAGGTTGGCCAAGGGGGTTGTTTTTACCATACAGGGTGATAGTGAGGCCTTGGCATCCACCCATGTTCCCTTCCTCCCCTTTCCTTCCAGAAGGGGGAAGTGGGAAGAGAGGGAGAGGAGGTAAGGAGGGTGAAGTGGACACAGACACGCGGAAATGCCAGGAAGGAAGGGGGGCCAGGTGCAGGAGAGCCCCCCATGCATGTGCCCAGCTCCCCGCTACAGCACAGAAGCAAGGCAGAGCACGGGCTGGCGGGGAAACAGATCTGTGAGTGCAGATGGAGGTAGCACAGAGGGGTACTAGGTACAGGGGGGACAGCTGTGGGTGCCTGGGAGAGGGATGGTGCTAACACTGCCCTCATGACAGGCATGTTGGGGGGGTGCAAGCTTCCACAGGGAGAGCCTCCTGGGAGTGGGGGACCCACCAGGTCCACATATGGAAGACAGGGAGAGGGGGACAATCCAGAGGGGCCTTGGACACTCACTGCACCATGTTTCCGCTGCTAAGGGTCAGAGGCCTGTGTTCGATAAAAAGGAACTTAATAAAATATTTAAGGGGAACACTCAGCTGTGAGCAGGAACTGTCAGCTAAAAATACTCTGTGGTAAACTGGGCTCTGAGGAGCCAGGCTCGGAAGTGGGGGTGGAGGGAGCAGAGGAGTCGGGCCGCTGGCAGCACCCGGCCTTGGGCTGCCCCACCTACGGGCCCTGATCCTTCCAGAAACAGAAGGCAGGCAGCCAACTCCTTGCTGAAGCCTACAAGCTCTGCTGCTTTCAGAATCCCGAGTGACCCCACCCCTGCCTTGCCACCCCCACCTATCTCAGAAGCCCCAGGTCTGGCTTGTCTCCCCTCACTCTCCTCGCCGTCCCCACCCACCCGACACTAGGCCCCCTGCCCTAGACTCTGGAGGGAATCTGAGTTCCTCCAATGCCCTGCCTTCTGAAGGGCTCAGACTGGAGAGGGAGGCAGTGACCAGCAGGCTGGCAGGTACCCAGAAGGCAAGTGGAAGGGAACCCTCTGCAGGCCCTACAGCTGGGGACTGAGGCAGAAGAGAAGGAGAGAGGTGGCTTCCGGGGACCAACTGGTTAGGCCCTGGAGATGAGAGGAGGCAGCCTCCTGGAGAAGGCACAGGGCCCTCCCTTGATGCCCTTCCTCTGCCAGCTCTCTCCACCACTCTGGCCCTACCACCCCTGGCAGTATCAGCCTCCCTCCTGAGCTACCATCTCCCTGACTCCTCCCTCGCTCACCTTTGATGACTAACCCTCCACTGGGACATCCAGCCAGTCCTCTGCTTCCCCTGCCCCTCAGTCCTGCCTTGCCAGCCCCCCTCCCTTCGTCTGAAGGCAGGACAGTGACCAGCCCCTCCAGCTCAGTTGGCAACAAGGACTTGGGCTCCTGGTGGAAGATTGAAGACTCAAGGGCTGGACTTCATTTCTGAGGAACCTGCATTTTGTTCCTGACTCTGCACGGTAGCTGCTTTCCCCTAGAATGTTCTGCCTTTACTCTTGGGCACTACCTGAATCCCATGTACTGAAAGGTGGCTTCAGACCAGCTCATGTGAGGGGCAACATGGCCTATGAGACTCTTCCTACAGCCTGAGATGGGTGTCTCGCTGGTGGAATGCTACCCACCTCAATGCGGCCAGTGTCTGGCTGGAAGCTGCGTGCGGGGTCCTCCGTGGTGACCCGGCACTGGATGGCGCAGCCATTGATGCGGATGTTCTCCTGCCGCAGGCCCAGGTCTGGCAGGCTCCTGCCCTCAGCCACGTGGATCTGAGCATGGACAAGGTCCACGCTGCCAGTAACAAGGACAGGAAGGGGAGGAGTGTGAGGTGGAGGTCTTGCATAGTCATCTGCTTTTGACCTGCTAGCCCCCTGCCCTGCTCCTGCCAGGATACTGGGAGATGTTGTGCTGTCTGAGTTACAGAGTGGGGATGCTGGGACCTGCCTGTTCCTGCATACTGCTGATGCCACCGGCTATTCAGCCCGTTTCAGACCCCTGGGGTCTCCCCATTCTCCCCCTCCATGGCTCCCACAAGCCTAGATTTGAAGCCTCAGAAGATCACTAGGTGAGAGGGTCAGGACACCCCACTCCTGGAGCCATGTGTGCAGCACTCCAACTGCGGGTGGGGTCAGGAGTGTTTTATAGTGACACAAACTGGCCCAAAGCCAGGGTTAAAGGCTTAAATCACTCAAAATGTGTATCTTGAAAGAATGAAAGCCATTTCAGTTGTCATTTATAACGTAGGCAGACTTGTCCATACTCAATGGTGTGGGAGGGCACAGTGGCACAGTGTAGCCAGGTGAATGATTAGCAAATGGTGCTTCTCCTTTGCTCAGGTGATACCATTAAGGTGTGTATCTCTGGAACTCTTTAGAGATGAAGTCAAAGATGGGGGCACAGGTGATAACTAACTTCCTTAATAACCATAAAATCCAGAAACAACCCAGATGCCTGGTAATGCAGGGCTGCATCAGCTATGAGACAGACGGGCAGCACATGGCCCTGAATGTCTCAGAGAGAATATTGTGCTTGGAGAACACCTGTGAATACTGAATTTTATTTATTTATTTATGACAGAGTCTCACTCTGTCACCTTGGGTAGAGTACCGTGCCATCATAGCTCACGGCAACTTCAAACTCTTGGGCTCAAGCAATCCTCTTGTGTCAGCCTCGCAAGTAGCTAGAACTGTAGGCATCCGCCATCACACTGGCTTATTTTTTTCTATTTTTAGTAGAGATAGGGTTTCGCTGTTGCGCAGGCTGGTCTGGGACTCCTGAGCTCAGGTGATCCACCTGCCTTGGCCTCCAGAGTGCTAGGATTACAGGTGTGAGCCACTGTGCCTGTCTGAATATTAAATTTAAAAAGTAGAATAAAATTCTGTATAAAACATCTCAGTGGCATCAAACTATTTATATAGTGATATAAGTAAAAATGGAAAGAAAGATTACTAAAAGATTCCGAGTGGGCACAGCTGGAGTCAGGACTAACTAGAAAGAGATTTGGATCCCAGTCCTGGCAACATGACCGTGAGCAACCCTCTCACCCTCCTTGAGTCCAGCTTTCCTCCTCTGATAAAGGGCTCCACAAAGCACACAGCACAGTGCCGGCAGTGGGCACGTCGGTGACCTCACTGAGGGTGTGGCTCCCACCACCTTTTGCTCTTTTGTACTTTTACAATAACCATGTGATACTTGGATCCCTCTCCCAAAAGGGAGAGTGAGCAAGCTCCCAACCACCTGTACTCTGAGAAGTGACTTGATGTGGATTTCACATAAACATGATGCCACACCCTCCCGCACCCTGGCACTCACTCTGTGACCTCCTCAGTGACAGTGTGCTCCACCTGTAGGCGGGAGTTGACCTCGATGAAGTAGTGCTTGCCATGCTTGTCCACGAGGAACTCCACTGTGCCCGCGTTCTCGTAGCCCACCTGTGGGGCAGCCATGTAAGCAGGGTGCCGGCAGGCAGGGACAGAGGAGGCCCATGGGCTCCAGGTACAGGGACTCAATCCCACCCATCAGGCTGCCTATGGCAAGCCTGGCCCCAACAGGCAGCAGTAGGCTTTGCCCCCAGGAAGCTTATGCTCAGGACCTGGGGCCATGTGCCTGTCTGGACGTTTTCCCCCAAGGACTCCACTGGGATCCAGGGTCTCCTTGGAGTTTCCATAGCTATACCCAGCCTGTCTGGGAGAAGATGTCAGACATCTTTAGATGTCTGCCCCTTTAGACTCGGTGCCCATTCCCAGGGCTGTCTTCAGGGCTTGCCAACTGAGGCCCTCCCATCCACTCAGACTTGGCGATCTGGGCCTCTCCTAGACCCTACTCATTCTTAGAGGTGTTTTCAGAAAGCTCCCTTCTCATCACTCCATCGTCACCTCTGGTCACCACCCAATGAGATATCTAATAACGATTCTAACTCAAATTTCAACCCTAATTCCAATTTCACTTCTGGTCCTACCAAAACCACAAACTAGATCTAAATAATCCCTCTCAAATCTGTTGTGGAATGAGAAATGGCATAAGCCAATAGATCAGGTAAAATTATTCCTACGAGGTAACCAAAATCACAACTCTAAGAGATCCTTTAATCAATGTCTCAAATTAATTATAGCCGAGGCCTTGCGACAGGGCGCAGGCCCTGGCTTTCAACTTGGGGAAGGATAGATTCCTCTGATGTCTATCACGTCTTCTGGCCCAGGCTGCCTAGAGGTCCCAGGTGGCACAGCTCTGGAAAGAATCAGGCACCAGCGTGGGAGCTGTGGCCTTGGGTGGCATGGGACCTGGTTGCTGGGAAGGCCTGCCTCTTGAGGGAGGGTGCAGGAAGAAGGAAGGGAAGGCAGGGCACTGCCAAACACCTGGCCATGGGCACCCTCTGGCTCCTCCACACCCCCTGACCAATCCACAGAGCTCCTAGGTGGGCAGAGATTGGCACAGGGGACCTGAGTGAGGGAATGGATGGTACTAAATATGAGGAGACAGAAGCAAGTGAGGACAAGAATGCCTTCACAATGGTCCTTAATCATGACAGAATACACTGATCTTATTCCCTTTACTCCAGGGGTGAGCTGGCACCACAGAGAAGCTTGGTCTGTGTAGCAGAGGGCCGAGGGGTGGCCAGGGCCCTTCCCTCCCTCTTCTTAGCCATTCTGGACTCTGGGCTTGGCCTTTAAACCAGCTGCCTCTGCAGTCACACACAAAAGATGCCAAAAACCCCACTATCTGGCTTCCAAGAGATTCCTTCTTCCCTCTCCTTCCCTGCCAGTTGTCCTGGGAATTCCCTGCTCCCCACAGGCTGATCACAAGGGATGCTCATACCCTGGCAGGCTGCAAGGCTGCCCCAACAGAGATGCTAAGCAAGCAGGCCTGCAATCACACGCTCCTGTCTCCACATAGGGAGGGCCCCCACCTTGGCCTCTGGAACTCTGTTCCAGCAAGGTCCAGCTCCTCACCTGCTTAGCAAGTTTGACAGAGTCACTCGTGAGCCTTGTCCGAAGCTGGGGGTCCAGGTGGGCGGCAGGGGCAATCTCTACCACTTTCTGGTGCCGACGCTGGATGGAGCAGTCTCGCTCATATAGGTGCAGAATGTTCCCATACTGGTCCCCTGAGATGGAAAGTGAGCTGGGCTCAGCTTTTTCTGGAATCTAAATGCCCCCATGTCCCTCCATATAACCCCATGGCCAGTCAGTGCCTGCTCCCAACAGGGGGCAGGGAGTAGGTGAGATCCCAGCACAACTGAGGCCGTAGAGACCTGACTGGTAGCCCAGCTCCCATAACCCACTTTCCAGAAGGAGGGTTCTGCAAGAGTTCTTGGGGGTGCTGCAACAGGCCTCAGAGCTGTCCCAGTACCAGATGCTTTGTACCCAGAATCAGGGGCCCTCCAGCTCCTGCTTTGTGCCACCCTGGTTTTGGGGATACTCTGCACTTACCCAAGATCTGCACCTCAATGTGGCGCGGCTTCTCAATGAACTTCTCCACAAACAGTGCCCCATTCCCAAAGGCAGCCAGAGCCTCTGAGTAGGCTCGGGTATAATTCTCCTCCAGCTCCTGGGAAGGTAGACAAGGGCTGAATAGACAGTGGACCCTGTAGCTCTGTCTTACCCTCTGCCATGAGCTTGGCATAGTCCACCTCCCACAGCAGGCTGCCCTGCCTTGCCCCCAGCCCCGGTGCCTATACTTGTGCTCACCTCATAGCTGTGCACGACCCTCATGCCACGCCCCCCGCCCCCATAGGCAGCCTTGAAGATAATGGGGAAGCCGTAGGTGTTGGAGAACTCATGGGCCTCGTGCAAGGAAGTGATGGGGGCGTCTGTGCCAGGGACAACAGGGACACCTGTGGGGAGATAGGTGTGGGAGGCTCTGTATGGGTGGGAATCCCTGTCAAACCCAGCAAGGAAACAAACACCCCTGCCAACCGCTCTCCAAGGAGCCGTGTGGCTGCCTATGGCTTGCCCATAGTATTCACCTGCAGCAATGGCGATGGCCCGGGCCTCCACCTTGTCTCCCATCTTGCGGACCACCTCTGGGCTGGGCCCAATAAACCTGACTCCAGCATCCTGGCAGGCTTGGGCGAAGTCTGCTCGCTCGGAAAGGAACCCATAGCCAGGGTGCACTGCATCCACGTTGTTCTCCTATGGAGGGGACAGGGGAGGCCAGCACCCCTCAGTCCTTCCACAGGCCTGGCCAGCCTGCTTCCCACCTCGCTGTCATGGCTCATCCACCCCATCACTCACACTCAGCCCGCAGGGTGCAAGGCATGGCACAGGACTGTTGCAGCCTAAAGAGGGCCCAGGCACCCTGAGGCTCCCTCCCTGCTGCCCAGACCAAACTGGCCTGCCTGGCTCACCTTGGCCACCTTGATGATGTCTGGGATGTGCAGGTAGGCCTGCACTGGGGCCAGGCCGCGGCCAATGAGGTAGGCTTCATCTGCCTTCTGCCGGTGCATCTGGCCTGTGTCCTGTTCTGAGTAGACAGCCACAGTGCGGATGCCTAGCTCCGTGCAGGCCCGGAACACACGGATGGCAATCTCACCTAGGGAGCAAGGGGACCAAGGGTTAGATTCCTTGGTCCTAGGAGAAGCAGGAAGGGGATGGGGGCTGGAGGCTGGGGCAGTGGGAGGAAGAGCTGGACTAAGGCTTCTCTCAAAGACAGGACGTGGGGGCTGGAGGCTGGGACAGTGGGGGAAGAGCCAGGCTCAGGCTCCTCTCACTGGTCCCAGGGCTGCTCACCTCTGTTGGCCACCATGACCTTCTTGATGGGCTTGTACTCCAGGCGCCGGACATTTGGGGAGGCAGCAGGGGCAGTGGAGGCTCGGCGGATACCTAGGAGTCTTAGGCCCCCGTGGACTGTTCGGAACTTCAGCATCTGGGGAGGGACGTCAGAGCTTAGCTTAGACCAGCCTCAGCACTGAGGCTCCCCAGAAAAAGTGAGGGGCCCTTCCCCAACCCCATAGTAGTCCCACATAAAAGCCAGTGCCATATCTTTCCTCAAGTCCTGGACAGGCCCAGCTTTCCCAGGCTGGAGGCAAGGGAGCAACACAAACCCAAATAGAACCCCAAGGTTACCCTAATATTCTAATACCCACCAACACTTTGTTTTTGCAGACAGCGTCTCAGTCTGTTGGCCCAGCTAGGGTATAGTGGCATCATCACAGCTCACTGCAACCTCAGACTCTTAGGCTCAAGTCATCTTTCCTCCTCAGCCTCTTACGGTGCTAGGATTACAGGTGTGGGCCACATGTCTGGCCTAACACATTACAACTTTTAAAAGTACACTTCAAGTTCTTAGAGCAATGTCAGAGGCCATCAAGAAGCCCTGTGGGCAAGGAAGCTGCACTGTCAGTGTGTGCTGCCCTCTGCTCCCGCACACCAGCCTACTCCCGGGCTGCAGAATCCCCACCTACCCCCCATCATTCTCCCCAGGGTCCAGGCTGGCTAGAAAATGAGGGCAAAAACGGGGTTCTCATCAAGGCGTTCTCTAAGAAGCCTCAGCTCAGTGAAATACAAGTTTCTTCAAACCTTCCTTCCTACTGAGGGCTACCAAAGAATCCATTAACAAATATCAACCAAGGGCAAGTGAAACAGAACAGCCACAAAAAGACAACACTGATTCTTCTGCTTATACGACATCCCTAGAGGAGTCAAATCCACAGAGACAGAAAGTAGGCTGTGGGGTGCCGGGTGCTGTGGAGAGGGAGGGGAGTTGGAGCTTAACGGGGACAGAGTTTCAGATTGGCAAACTGAAAAGAGCCCTAGAGCTGGGTGGTGGTGACGGCAGGACAGTGGAGAAGGACTCGATGCAACGAGCTGTCCACTTAAAAATGGTCAAGGTGGGAAAAGTTAAGTGCACTTTACCACAACAAAATATACATATATTCTTAAAAAGTTAGTTGAGGGCAACTTATACCCTAGAATGTAGAGAGGCTTCAGAGGTCCACCAGGCCCTCATTTTGCAAATGAAGGAAACCAAGACTACAACAAATCTAGATAGAGCCCAGGCTCCTTGGCCCAGTGTCTAGGCCTCATTTAACCACCTGATTCACTTTTCAGTAAAAGTTTAAGATGCTTGACTTAGCCATTTTGTTTTAATTAAGGAACATTAAAATGTACTAAATAAATATAACAGGCTTGGTGCCCGTAGCTCAGTGAGTAGGATGCCGGCCACATACACCGAAGCTGGTGGGTGCGAGCCGAGCCTGGCCCGGGCCTGCCAAGCAACAATGTGACAACTGCAACCAAAAAATAGCCAGGCATTGTGGTGGGCGCTCGTAGTCCCAGCTACTTGGGAGGCTGAGACAAGAGAATCGCTTAAGCCCAAGAGTCTGAGGTTGCTGTGAGCTGTGACTCCACAGCACTCTACCCAGGGTGACATATGGGACTCTGTCTCAAAAAACAAACAAACAAAAAAAACCCTCAGGGTCATATTATGGCCAACAATTTGGAAAAGAGGAAATAAAGACAGAAAAGAGAGAAAAAAGAAAAAAACAAAGAAAGAAATAAGTAGAAGAAAGAGAAGGCGAAGAGGAAAGGCCCGGAGACAGGGAAGGGAAAAGGAAAGCCCCACAGGGCACAGGCCCTGCTCAGAGGCTCCAGGCTCAGGTGTCTGAGAAGGTGACAATAAGGGGTCTGCTTCAGGGAAGGTAGTGTCAGGGAGCAGAAAAGAAAAGAAAAATAAGACGTAAATAAGATCATTTGAGATAATGACAAATGCCTCAAAAATAAGATGCAGAGACATTTTGTGAATGACTGGGAGGGACAGTATAGGGACACACAAGCTGGGGCAGCAATGGGGAGAAGGAGCTGTCCATGTAGGGAAAGTGCTCCATGGAGAAGGAACAGCAACTGCAAAGGCCTCCAGGAAGAGTGACCGGGTGTGCACCATGGGACAAGGTCTGGTGGTGGCAGCCTCTCTCCAGCAGGACTGGAGGAGGGACACGGTCTGATGCATACTTGTAAAAGATATCTCTAGAGTGGTGAGCAGTAGAGACTAACAGAGCATGTGTGGAGCAATGCAGAGGCTGACTGAGACACACGACCCTCTGACAGGGTGGGAGCCACGGGGCAAGGTGAGGGGGTAGCAAGAAGTTTGCTGAGCAAACCACTGCAGAAAGAATCCTGAATGGGCAGGTGGAGGGACTGAGCCTGCTACAGGAAAGATGAGAGAACAGCAGGGCTGCGAACAGGGGGGCTTCCAGAAGAGGAAAGGGAACAGGGGACCCTGGGCGGCACTGTCACTGGATGGCAGCTGAAGCCAGGGAGAGAGAGTCCTCATCATCCTGGTCCTCAAGAGAAGTGGGCCAGACTACACCTTCAGGGGGTCGGGTGCGCCGACATTGACAGTCTGAGCCAGGAGGAGGAGCCAGCACTCCCAGGAGGGTGGGGCATCAGTGCTGCTGTCACTCCCAGAGGAGTCAGACTCAGCTCTGCAAATGTGGGCAGAGTAACCATGCTTGGCTCCCGCTCCTCATCTTTCTAAAACACACCTTGTCCTTATTAATTACAACGTGGCAGGCACCATGATGACAGAGAAAGCTTTACATCACTAGCACCAAAGGGACATCACACATCTGATATGAGCCACCAAGAAGGACACGATCTCCCATAGGGTTCCTGTCACAGTGCCCAGCCTGAATCTAATCAGGGGAAGGCTAGAGGAGAACCCAAATTGAGGGAAATTACAAAAAATAAGTGGCGAGGACTCTTAAAACATGTGAGAAAGATCATGAGAGGCCAGGTACAGTCTCTTCCCCCATAGTCCTATCACTCTGGGAAGCTGAGGTGGGTGGATTGCTTGAGCTTAGGAGTTTGAGACCAGCCTGAACAAGGGTGAGACCCTTGTCTCTATTAAAAAATAGAAAAACTAGCTGGGCATTGTGGCAGGCGCCTGTAAGTCCAAGCTACTGTGTCGTCCCAGCTACTCCAGAGGCTGAGGCACGGAGATCACTTGAGCCTGCAAGTCTGGGGTTACAGTGAGCTACAATGACGCCTAGGTGACAGAGCGAGACCCTGCCTCGGGAGTCGGGGGGACATCATGAGAGACGAAGACTCAGAAAGGGTCTCGGGTTGAAGAAGACTACAGAGATGATGACCAGATACACACACGACCCCAGAGTGGTTCTGGATTCCTGTTGCTATAAAGAACATCAGGGGGACAGCTGACAAAATGCAGGTGAGGTCTATGGATAAAACAGTATTGGGCTGCTGCTAATCCCTGATCGTGATGGTGACTGTGGTTATGTGGGAGAGTGTCTTCATCCTCAGGAGAAGACACTGACACACTCAGGCGCATCGTGTTTGCAATTCACACTCAAATGTTCGGGAAAATTCAGATGAACAGTGAAGCTGTGGTGGCACTAGGAGTGCTTGGGTTAAGGAGATAAAAGAATTACCTGTACTACTCTTCAACTTCACTATAAGTCTGAAGTCATTTCACAGTGACAGGTGTAAAAAAAAAAATCCCACCTGTCGCCAATCCTGTCCGTGGAGACAAGATCAGGGAGCATGTGGCCCAGCACCTGCACCCCTGGAGACACCAGAGCATCCCCCCTGGTGCTCAAGCAAGGAAACACACCCTACTCAGTTGGGAATGAACTTCAGATGTTAGCAGCCCATTCTCTCCCACTGAGATCTATCGGCAACCCTACTAATCCTCCCAGCCGCTCTGGGTGGGTCATCCAAAGCCAGAAGGGAGAAGCTGCCCACAAGGAGGGGAATTCTTCCCCACCTGGGAGAAAGTGGGTGCTGGCACCAGGGAGCAGGTGTGGGGGTACAAATCTCACCCTTGTCCTGGGCACCAAATATCTACTCTGCTCAGGGCTGAGACAGAGCCACATCGAAAGAGACCACAGCCAGGCACAGTAACTCATGCATGGAATCCTAGCATTTGCGGAGGCTGAGGCAGGTGGACTGCCTGCGCTTAAGACCAGGTGGGCAAGAAAGTGAGACTCACATTTCTTCAAAAAATAAAAAAATGCCAGACACAGTGGCATATACCTGTAACCCCAGCACTTTGGGAGGCCAAGGTAGGAAGATTGATTGAGCTCAGGAATTTGAGGTTACAGTGAGCCATGATCTCGCCACTGCACTATAGCTAGAATGACAAGAGACCTCTGTCTCAAAAAAAAAAAAGTGTGTTCAAACAAACAAACAAAAAACAACCAAAAATAAAATAATAAAACTAAAGATTAAAAAAAAGAAAAAAACCCAAACTATCACCTCAGGTAAAGTGAAGAAGAGGTGGAGGGCTCCTTGGGTACAAGAATGGCAACAAAACAGTAAACACAGTGGCTAATGAACCCTAACTGGTTTCACCTCCCGGAAATCAAGACATTCAAAATAGACACTGCGGTGCCTCTCTGCCTGGGCAGGCGGTGACAGTGCTGGTGAGCCCCACCTGAGCCAGGCCTACAGGCCCTACCAGGACATCAGGGCAGTTTCTCTGGAAAGCTGTTTGCAAAATCTATCAAGCTTTTAAAATATTTATTCCCTTTAGTCTGGTCATTACCATTCTAGGAATCCAATCCAAGGACATACTGTAAAGTGGGAACCAAGATCTATACGGAAAGATGTTCAGAACAGTATTATTTACAATAGCAAATGAAGAGGAACCACTGAAAGACTGGACACCAGGTGGCCCCTGTGGCTCAGTGAGTAGGTGCTGGCCCCATATACCAAAGGTGGCAGGTTCAAACCCGGCCCCAGCCAAACTGCAACAAAAAAATAGGCAGGTGTTGTGGTGGGTGCCTGTAGTCCCACTTACTCATGAGGCTGAGGGAAGAGAATCACCTAAGCCCAAGAGCTGGAGGTTGCTGTGAGCTGTGACACCACAGCACTCTACCGAAGGTGACAAAGTGAGACTCTGTCTCTAAAAAAAAAAAAAAAAAAAAGACTGGACACCTTGGCACTTACACAGACATTAACCCATTAAAAATAAGGCTCAAAGGAGTAGGGCACCAGGCCTATATACTGGAGGTGGTGGGTTCAAACCCGGCCACAGCCAAAAACTTCAAAAAAAAAAAGTCCTCATGCAGGTTTTGGTGGCAGGTGCCACCCCATGAAGCCTTATTTTTAATGGGGAAATGCTTATCATGTGAAGCCAAAAAAATTAAATAAGTAACATGAGGTTTTTTTTGTTTTTTTTTTTTTAACACGAGCTTTGTGAAGCACTGGCAATGACTGTAGGACACCAGCATGTCACCCTCAGCCCCATGTGCGGCAGAGCAGGTGTGATGTTTTCTCCTCCTTCTATATTTCCATATGAAAATTTTCCATATTTTTTCCATTGGGGTATATGATTTATAATTAGGAAAAAACATGAAACATACGCAGGGAGATAGGAAGACCTTGCAGGAAAGGCATGGGGAGCTCCTGCAGCCTCTGCCCTGAGAGCCTGGACCCCCACATGACAGGCCACCTGGCCCTCCCCTCTGCTGCCCCAGGCAGCCTCACAGCTGGAGGTGGCCCCCTGGCACCCCGTTCTCAGACCTCCAGGGAAGTTCCCTGCTGTTTCCAGGACTCCTATCTTTCTCTCCAGCTGGGTGGGCCCCACTCACCCACCATCTTGTAGGGAAACAGGTCGCTTCTGTTGCCCTCCTACCCATGCTTGCTCCCCACTTCCTTTTCTAGGTAAAGAAAGAGATTTCCTGCTCCTCCTCTTCTTCTCCTCCTCTACTCCTCCCCTCCCCTCCTCTCCTCCCTCCTCCTTTCTCTCCTCCCTCCTCCTTTGTGCTGCTCTGCAGCATCCCTCCCTCACCAATAAAGACCTTTTGTACAAGCAAAAAAAAAAGAGAGAGAGAGAGAGATTTCCTTGGACATTATGCCAAAGGCCAGTCACCTCCAGAGCTTCTGGAAGGGTACACCTTGCCTGGCAGCATGGCCACCAAGTGTCTTCTTAGCTCATGGTCAGGAAAACAATGGGTACCGAGACACCTGCCACCTGCCTTGGCAAAGCCTCTCATGTCTCTGCGTTTGATCCTCATTTGCTCCTGGTGGGCAAGGCCTTCCCTGGGAGTCCCACTTCACAAAGAACCTGTGGGCAGCAGGGCAGAGGAATGCCCTGTGAGCCCATGTGTGCCTATAAAGAGATGGAAAGCAGACAGTGCCTGGGGTGTCAGGCAGATGTTTACAGAAAGGAAAAGGTCAGGACCCTCTGGCTGAAGTCACCAGCAGGGAAAGTGGGGCAGAGGGCAGCCTTATCCAGCCTTGTCCGGCATGGGCTGCAGGTGGCAGGCTCGGGTCTGCCTGGCCGTAACTGACTTGGCTCTGTGGTTTGGGCACCTCGGAGACCCCCCATTTTCTCTTCTGCAAAATCATCTGCCACCACCCAATCTACACAGGTTATCCTGGGGGTGGACTGAGATGCTATGCCTGGGGTGTGCCATGCCTGAGCCATAACTGTCAGCTGCTGTCACTGCCCTCTGCCCCTGGATGAATGCAAAGATAGAGACGAAGCCCCTCAGCCCCACGACACCAGAAGGCCTGCACTCCCATACGCACCAGCCCCCCAGCCCCTCAACCCCTCAACACCAGACAGCCTGCACTCCCACACGTACCAGCCCCTCAGCCCCATGAAACCAGACGGCCTGCACCCCTATATGCACCAGCCCCTCAGCCCCTCCCCCAGGGACTTCCTCATCCCAAGGCAGCAGAGGAGCCCACTGGCCAACCACCCTATGCACCAAACTTTTTTTTTTTTTTTTTGGAGATAGAGAGTTTCACTTGTTGCCTTGTTGTCATAGCTCACAGCAACCTCAAACTCTTGGGCTCAAGCAATTCTCTTGCCTCAGTCTCTCACGTAGCTGGGACTACAGATACCTGCCTCAACACCCAGCTATCTTTTTTAAATATGGAGTCTCACTCTTGCTCAGGCTGGTCTCCAACTCCTGAGCTCAAGCAATCCACCTGCCTCAGCCTCCCAGAGTGCTGGGATTACAGGCATGAGCCACTGAGCCCAGCCTGCACCAAATTCTTAGCAAAGTTTTCAAAACAGGTAAAACCATCACATGTGACCCCTGCATATGCTCCGAGCAAACCCATAGCATCCGGGCACTCACACCACACGCAGAAACCTGCCCATGACCCTCAGGACTCCTCTGCCTGGAGGACTCACATCTGATAAAGCAGCTCTGGAGCGGTGGGTATGCACGGCCACACTTGTCCCAGAGCACTCACCCTGTACCACAAAGTGACCAGCCTTCAGCACACAGAGCAGTGCAGGAGCAGTCTCAGCCAGCTGCTGCTTTGCCTGAGATCATGGGCCCTGGAATACAAAGTTCTCAGGCACAGACTACTAAGCCCTGGGCTGCAGCCAAGGCTGGAATCAGGGGAAGGGGCAGCCCTAAGCAATGCCCAGCCTCTTGAGGCCAGCATGGGCCACTGGCTGCTGGGCAAGGCAGGGTCATGCAGAGGGAAGATGATCCATAGCCTCCAGACTCCTGCCTTGACCCCCCCCCCCAGGGACAGGGCGTGATTATAAGGGAGGTGATCCCAGGCAGGAAAGCAACGGAGAGGGGAGGGTAGACTTCTGTGTTGGATTTAGGACATGCTGCCACTTGAGGTTAAAGGCACAGAAATGTCAACCAGCAGGCAGTTTGGGGTCTGGGAAGGCTTGTTGGGAGAAGCTACTTGTGAATGATGGAGGGTAAGGGTTGCACTGCCCTTCAGAGCTCAGACATAGCCCCGAAGCTCAGCTTACCACTGCAACCACACAGAGAGCCTGGCCGTCAACCCCTACCTCTCCCCAACCTCCACTCCAGACCATAGGCCCTGCTGATACAAAGATGAATAAAGGTCAGGCACCATGGCTCACACCTGTAATGCCAATACTCTGGGAGGCCAAGGTGGGTGTCATGCTTGAGCTCAGAAGTTGGAGACCAGTCTAAGCAAGAGTGAGACCTAAAAATAGAAAAACTAGTCAGGTGTTATGGCAGGTGCCAGTAGTCCCACCTACTCGGGAGGCTGAGGCAAGAGAATTACTTGAGCCCAAGAGTTTGAGGTTGAGCTATGATACCATAACACTCTACCCAGGGTGACAAAGTGAGACTCTGTCTCAAAAAAAAAACAAAAAAAACAAAAGATGAATAAAAATGCCACCTTATTACAAAGACATCTCCACACTTCTTAGAAGCTGGTTAACCCATATTCCTTTATTAAATCCCACTGCCCTCCTAGCCTTTTCAGAATCAATCAGCTGGAAGACATATTATCTGCTGCAGAACAAGTGTGGCCTCTCTCCTGGAAGCAGGACCTTTGTAGGCCGTGCATGGGATAAGCTGAGTGTGGTGAGTCTGAGGGGTCTGGGACAGTCCAGAGGAAGGAGATGAGTAGGCAGGTCCATGCAGCCAAGAAGGTCTCAGGAACAAGAATGCCCTTCCTGCAACTCCCAGAAGCCCTTTCTGGCATAAGAGGGACACCTTACAGACACTCTCTGGCCTGAATGAAACACTAATGCCAGCCTCCTTCTCACGATGGCACTTTCCCAGAAAATGCCTCCAGCCCCCTTCTAGCCAGCACTGGTCCAGGTGCATCCTGTCATCTCCACAGCAGGGCACAGAGGGGCAGTGGCCAGATACAGGGAGCAGCATGGGGCTGGGAGCCACTGTGGCTTCATGCTGTGCCCTGCTTTTTGGGTATTTGGTTGGCGGCTAGAAGTCTTCAAAGTTGGTGACAGTTTGGCTGACAAGCTTCCTTCAAAACACTGAGGGCCTCCTTAAGGAACCTGCATCGTGGAAAGAAAGCCCTGCAGTTGAGTTGCATTGATGGACCCAGAACCGTTTCTTCTGGGTACTGAGTCAAGAGGGGAGGCTGCTGTTATGGGCCCTCCCCACGGGGAGGGGGGCGCTGCACTGATCAGACTCTGCCATCTTGCCCAGCACAGCCACAGGCTCAGGTTACATGCTCCAGGGGGCACCGCACTATCTTGTTTGGGGCTGGTGGCACACACAAGCAAAACTCTCCTTTTCTGACTTCAGTGACAGGGGAAATGGTAGGCACCTCCCAGGGATCCTTCCCTGCCTTCCTCCCCAGGATGACAGCCCAGACAGGGCCATTCACCACTTTCTGCAAATGCCAGCTGACAGATCCCTTTTCTTGGCCTTGGGTTGCACATTAGAGACAGGGCTAAGACAGCTTTGACTATCACTTGGGATGTGTAAATAACTCCTCTCCAGCAAGAATGAGCCACAGTGAAGCAAACAGTGTCTGCAGCGCCTGCCTCTCCCCTGCGGCCTCCAGGATGACTCCACAGACAGCACATACTTCTCTTTGAGCTTCAGTTTTCCCTTCTAACATCAGATCCATAAACTCGGCATTCTCCCTTCCATAAAGGAGTGCTGTCGGTCGGGAAGGTGCCCACAACACCCTGCAGGGCGCAGCAGGGTGAAGGACTTGGCGTCATCTGCCCCCTCTTGATGCCCGCCTGCTCCTACCATACATGACCATCACCTGCACCAGGCCGGGCAGCCGCTGGGAGCTGAACTTCAACCCTGGCAGAGCCTCTGCCCTGACCGGGCCCAGCTATGGTGCAGTACTGCCTTTGTACTTGCTCACGCAACCCTCACAAGCCATGGAATCAGGTGCAGGAGGATTAAATGACACCCAAAGTCACCAGCAGAGCCGGATGTGAACCTACCACATGCCTCCTTCCAGAGCAGGACCCTGACCCATCAGGGCTTTCCTCAGAAGTAAAGTGTGACAGGCACTCGGAAACCAAAAAACCAAAAACCAAAAAACCCACTCCTGATAAACACCGTATCTGAACTCTAGGAGGGCCACCAGCAGCACTCCATGCCTCAGACCAGAGAGCCCGCAGTCACATGTCCCAAATAAGCCAGGGCAGTTTCAACTTGTCCAATAAATCATAAAACAGCCCCTAGAAGTCTCTCCTCTCAGATCAAAACTACATCTCTCGGCTACCTCCTGCAGAAGCAGCATAGAGCTCTGCTGTCACCATCCAAGTTTGGGTCCAGGCAACATGGCCGCTGTGCTGAACAGACATGGGGGGCAGGGTGGGTGGCCTCCCCACCAGCTGCTGCAGTCAGGCCTCAGACCCTGGAATGTGCAAGGATCCACTTCACTTCCACCCCAAGTATCTCTGTTCTCACAGAGCACCTCCTATAGCCTCCAAGTATAGTGGGGATGAGTTAGGGGAGGCCAGAGGAAGGCAAAAGCAGCAGAGAGTGCAGTTTGGGGGCTGGCCAGCCAGTGTGTCATTTCTGAAAGCCCAGCAGAACCACAGATCCCTCAGTAAACCAACCCATCCAAGGTGAGCTGGAGAGAGAAGAAAGGGCAGCTCCACACTGGCAACTCCCATACACTAGCTCTCTGCCCTCAGTGTCCCTCTGGGCTCTGCCCCCACTCTGGCCCCCAGCCAGGCTCAGCAGCTGCCCACAGAAGCAGGTCAGAACCAAAAGGCTTCTTGGCAGAGGACTCCACACTGTGGCAGAAGCAGCCTCTGACGGATGGGGCCGCTCCGTCCAGGCTGCTCGGTGCTGTCTTAACCATGTCCCATGGGATCCCAGGGCTGGCAGCAATGGGGACAGGTGAAAGGAGCACTCTGCCTGGCTCTCAGGGCTGCTGTGGTTCATATCAAAGCGCCCACGAGAGGACAGACTAAGGCTGAGATTTCTGGGTAGGAGAAGCAGAAAAGAAGACCCGAGAGACAATGCAGGTGACAGACACAGAAGACAGGACAGAGACAAAACCAAAGACAGAAAGAAGCACATGGCGCTGCTAAGGCTCCCGCCAGCTGGTCTCTGAGCCTGGGGCCTCCAGGCTGTCAGTGGCACCAGGTCTGCCCAGAGCTGGCTCCTGCGGATGAACACTGCCAGCCCGCCAGCATGGCTCCTCATTGCCCAGCAACCCTCCATTCAAAGGCTGCAGCAGAGGGGTACAAGGTGGCACTGTGACAACTGGCACTTCAGTCTCAGCACTTATGGACGGAGGGACAATGAGGGACTCAAAGAAAGGAGAGGAAGGGTCCTGAGGGTACCGAGGGGAGTAGCAGGAAAGGGACAGGGCATGGAGGTGCCTGCTCTGTCCCAGCCTCATAGGAAGGCAGTGAGAATTTCAGGGCCAACACTGCCCCCTGGTGCAAAAGGAGCCCAGGGCCCCAGAGTGGGCAAGGGTCATCCTGTTGCTGGACTATCAAGAAGGTTGCTTGGCTTCATCTTTCCACGTCCTTTAGGACTAGGCTCAGGACCGCCTTCCTGAACACCCCTCTCTCCAGCAGGCTGAATACACTAAATGGGATAGCCATCTCCCTCTGGCACTCCTGGCTCTGTCACTGTCCTCGCCATACTCATTGTCCTTCTGCTTAGGGGGCTCTCCTGATGTCATGCCCCTGTCCTCAGCAAGGAGCATTTAATTTTTTTTTTTTTTTGAGACAGAGTTTTACTTTGTCACTCTCAGTAGAGTACTGTGATGTCATAGCTCACAGCAACCTCAAACTCTCGGGCTTAAGCAATTCTCTTGCCTTAGCCTCCCAAGTAGTTGGGACTATAGGTGTCTGCCACAATGCCCAGCTATTTTCTCAAACTCCTGAGCTCAGACAATCCACCCATCTCAGCCTTCCAGTGTGCTGGGATTACAGGCATGAGCCACCACGCCTGGCCACGGAGCATTTAATGTTACATTGACTTGTTGACCTGTCTTGTCTCTCCCACCAGACCCTGTGTACAGGGTCCTTAGTCTATTTTGTCCCCCACTACCTCCCTAGCACTCTGTATGACACCTGACAGCAGAATGAATGAATGAATGGGAACATTTTGGCAGAATGAATGACTGAATAAATATTCAGGTCACGGAAACTTTGCTTTGCCCAGAAACATTAGGGAGCAATTAGCCAAAAATTAATAAGGCTTGGCCCCTCCTAGGAGCAGCACACACAATTGTCTCCTGCATAGAGATTAGAACCCAAAATGCTGGTGACAGGACACAGGAAGGTCAAAGGGCAGGGCCAGCAAAAAGTGCCTCCCAGCAGCTGCAGCTTAGTGTGCCCCCAGCATCCATGCCCTGAAACCTCACCTGGGACTTCCCAGGCTCCAGGGGCCTGAACAGACGGAGTCTGAGACTGAGGGTAAGAACCACTAAATGGAGTTTCAGGGACAAGTGAGGAGACAGGGGTCAGGGCAGCAAAGACTCAATTCTAAACACACTGGACAAGGCTTCTTTGCAGAGGGACGGATGTCAAGATGCAAGAGAGACATGCAGAAGGTCCAAGAAACTCCCTGGCCCTTGTCAGGCCCACCTCAGCTAGAGGGCATGGAGGACCTGCCCCTACTCCCTCCTCAACTCCCCTTGTCCCAGGACAACTGGCTGGATTAGAGGGACTCCCAGAGGTTCTGAGGACTTTGGGACCTGGAAAGCTCAGGACAAGAGTATCACCAATGTTATGGGTTGGACTGTGTCCTCCTCCCCCCAAAAGTCATGTTTAAGTCCTAATCCCCAGCACCATAGAAGGCTACCTTACTTGGAAATAATCATGTTCGAGTCATAGTGTCTCAAGCCTATAATCCCAGCACTCTGGGAGGCTGAGGTGGGTGGATCACTTGAGCTCACAGGTTTGAGACCAGCCTGAGCAAGAGCGAGACCCTGTCTTTAAAAATAAAGTGTTGTGGTGGGTGCCTATAGGTCCAGTTACTTCGGAGGCTGAGGCAAGAGAATCACTTGAGCCCAAGAGTTTGAGGTTGCTGTGAGCTGATGCCTCAGCACTCTACCAAGGGTGACATAATGAGACCGTGTTGCCAAAAAAAAAAAAAAAGAAAGAAATAATCACATCTAAATGAGGTTAGCAGGATGAGCCCTAATCTAAGATGCCTGATGTCCTTATGAAAAGGGGAAATGTGGGCACTGTGACAAACAGAACAAAGATGACACGAAGTCACAGGGACATGATGACACATGACTGGAGTGAGCATCTGCAGGCCTGGGTCTGCCCCTGTAGATTCCAGGTCCCTGAGGAATAAATCTCTGCTATTTTCACCTGGGTTTTGGTACTTTTGTTATGGTAGCCCTAAGAAAGTAACACACTGAGATTTCCTACAACCAGCACATATACAGACTTTAAGGCACAGCAATGGTGAAAACATCCCCACCTCTTGTCTGCTCATCCTTATGTAAGCCACAAGTGACTTTCAGAGCACACAGGTCTTTAGGGCTGTGATCAGCCAGAACAGGCTGAGTGGGAACCAGGCAGGGTGAACAGGAAGACCTCCAAGGACAGACACCAGGGAGGGCAGGAGGAAGGGATGCCAGGGCAGGGGAGGGGTAGAGGCAGAGGAGGGAGGAACAGGTAACATGTAGGGGACAGCTAGAGCAAAGGCAGGTGGGGCAGTGAGTGAATAGCAAGTGATGGCCTTGAGAGGACCCTGAGGGCAGACACCTAAACTCCAAGTTAGAGCTCTTAGGCCCAGCAAGGAACACAGGCTGTGTCCTCTGCGATGCTATAGAATAACCAGGCAGAGAAGAGACAGATTGGCAACATAGGAGGACTGTCCTTGCAGCTCCGAAGAAGCTGGGCAAGACAGCAAGGACCTGAACTAGAGTGGTGGCAACAGGTACAGGGAGTGGAACCTCCCAAGAAATACTGAGAAGGGAAAATCAACAGCTCCCACGAGGCAGAGAGATAATGAGGAAGGCGAGTCTGGGGTCCCACTTCAAGGTGAACAGTGGCAACACCAGACACAAAAGAAGGTACAGGCAGAAACTTGTGACTCAACTTCGAACCCACAGAGCATCTGGCCGGAGAGGACAAACAGGCGGCTAGACTGTGAGTCCCCTACACAGTCTAGGGAGAGTTCTGTGCTGGACAGAGACCAGGAATCACCACTAGCCTGCTTGGCAGGGTGTGTGAGGTAACGTGGGAACACCCCAGACAAGAATGGGGTGGAGAGAGGAGAGGCCACACAAAGGGGACACCCAGACCCACAGGGACTGTTGTTACAAGAGCCACAGGCTCCAACAAAGATGGAATGATCAGCCTTGGCAGGGCTCTGACAAGAAATTAAACAAAAGGGCTCGGCGCCTGTGGCTCAAGTGGCTAAGGCGCCAGCCACATACACCTAAGGTGGCGGGTTCGAATCCAGGCCTGCCAAACAACAATGACGGCTGCAACCAAAAAATAGCCAGGCGTTGTGGTGGGCGCCTGTAGTCCCAGCTACTTGGGAGGCGGAGGCAGGAGACCCAGCTACTTGGGAGGCGGAGGCAGGAGACTCGCTTGAGCCCAGGAGTTGGAGGTTGCTGTGAGCTGTGATGACACAGCACTCTACCCAGGGGAACAGCTTGAGGCTCTGTCTCAAAAAAAAAAAAGAAAGCCCAGGATGGTAACAGTATACAGCCTATTGGCAGTGACTGAGGGGAGCGAGTGAGTCTGACCAGCTGACTCCTGGGGATTCCAGAACCTAGGTGCCCCCCACACACACACGAAGCCATAGTAGGTGGGGGGCCAAAAACAGGCAATGGGTTCCAGTTTGAGGGAGTCAGACCCCACAATGCTCAGCTGCCATTCATAATTAGGGGCCTCCATGCCCAGTAACATGGAGTGACAGTAACAGCAAACACTGTGGCCCCTAGATGTGTCTCAGAGTATCCTCTGCATTTGATTGCTGAGTCCTCACAACATCCCGTGAACAGGGTTACCTGCTGCTCCCAGGTTGAGATCTGTGGATAGTGACACTTAGGCAGGACAGGTCACATCACGTGCCCGAAGGTGTGCTGCCAGGATGTGCTGGAGCCAGGGTGCACACCCCGGTCACTGGAACCCAGGGCTCTGCCCTTTCCCCTCATGCACTAGCACCTTTCGTAAGACACTCCATCCTCCACTGTGGGGCCCAGCCCTGGGACTGTGGCACCAGGCTCCTCACAGGAACTGAGCCCAAGTCCACACACAGGATGAGATTACTGGGCTCTTCTTTAGGCAACAAAACAAAGGGTTCCTCTCCTGAAAACCACAGTCCTGTTGCCACTGACATTCGGGGGCTCTTCAAGGAAAGGGCTGGCGCAGCCTTACCAGGCAGACCACGGATACCCAGCTCTAGCCTGGCAGAGACACTGCCATCAGTTTGGCGTCACCACTTTTTTTTTTTTTTGCAGTTTTTGGCCGGGGCCAGGTTTGAGCCCGCCACCTCTGGTATAAGGGGCTCTACTCCTTTGAGCCATGCACCGCCCCGGCACCACCATTTTTGACATGGATGGCGAGCTAAACATCACCAGATATTTGAGGAAATCACCAAAAATTCACCAAAGCAAACTAGGAGTTTTGAAAAAAAGGAAACTCCAAGGAGAAAAGTAACATAGGGGGTGCCTGTGGCTCAGTGGGTAGGGCACTGGCCCCATATACAAGGGTGGCGGGTTTGAACCTGGCCCCAGCAAAACTGCAACCAAAAATAGCCAGGTGTTGTGGCGGGCGCTTGTAGTCCCAGCTACTCAGGATGCTGAGGCAGGAAAATCGCCTAAGCCCAGGAGCTGGAGGTTACTGTGAGCTCTGATGCCACAGCACACTACTGAGGGCGATAAAGTGAGACTCTGTCTCTAAAAAAAAAAGAGAGAAAAGTAACATAATGTTGGTATTTAGAAAACCTATAATTAATCTTCTCAGAAAAGAAAAGCTATGGCATCCATTAAGTGAGAGGAAGCAGCTATTTTAAAAAGACAATAGGAGCTCTAGGAAATTAAAAGTAGAGTTGCAGAAAATTTTAAACATAATAACAGAAGAATTAGAAGATAGTTCAGGATGTTACCCAGCAAGACTAACATATGGAGAGTAGAAGAAAGGTAAGAAAATAAAAATAAGAGACACAAGCCAAGGAGGGGAGAAAGGGGAGCGGAGAAGAGGATTGTGCATTCCCAACTAATGAGCACAATGTGAGGGCACATGGTACATCTCCTGGGTGTGGGACACAACTACAAAAGGGACCTTACCTAACAAACGCAAATGTTGCAACCTAATCATCTGTACCCTCATATTAATCTGAAATTTAAAAAAAGAGAGAGAGGCACACAATCCAATATCCAACTGCCTGGGAAGCCTGAAAGGGAGGACTCAAAATAGGGGGAGGGAAATTATTCGCAAGGGACTGAAGGATAAACATTCTGTGTCAAAAGAGCTCTGACTTTCAGAGGCGAGGTGGGTGGACTGCTTGAGCTCAGAGGCGAGGTGGGTAGATTGCTTGAGCTCAGAGGTGAGGTGGATGGATTGCTTGAGCTCAGGAGTTCAAGACCAACCTGAGCAGAAGTGAGACCACTTCTCTAAAATAAAATAAAATAAAATAGCCTGGTGTTGCCCTTTGTAGAATACCATGGTGTCATAGCTGGTGTTGCCCTTTGTAGAATACCATGGTGTCATAGCTCACAGCAACCTCAGGCTCTTGGGCTCAAGTGATCCTCCTGCCTTAGCCTCCCAAGTAGCTGGGACTACAGGAGCCTGTCATAATGTCCGGCTAGTTTTTCTATTTTTAGTAGAGACAAGGTCTCACTCTTGCTCAGGCTGCTCTCAAACTCCTGAGCTCAAGCAGTCAGCCCACCTCTGCCTCCCTTAGTACTGGGATTATAGGCATGAGCCACTACGCCCATCCACAATTCAGCTTTCTAAAGTATCCACACACGTTTTGATAAAAGTTAAATTTAACCAAAAAGGAGAAATACAGTGTATAAACAGTTGCAGGTTCCCATGGTTCTTCCTAATCTTATTCCCTATCCCTTTCCTCCTTTTCTCTCCAGGGGTTACCACACCCCAGAGCTGCTGGACAGGCTTACCCTTCGTTGATTTTATACTGTTTAGATATATATGCACTTGTAGCCATATGTTTATGTTTTCATATTTTTCTTAAATAATAGTCATTTTTAACTTGCTTCTTTCACCTAATATTATAACTTGAAAGCTATCCACCTGGGTTTAAGTAGACCTAGTCAATAATTTTAATGACTGGACAATGTATTATATGTACCACAGTTTATCCATGTGCAAGTGAGGGGCTGTCACTATTGTGTCCTTACAAATTGTCATGTTAAAATCCTAACTCTCAGTGTGTTGGTGTTAGAAGATGGGACCTTTGGAAAGAGAGTAGATCATGGGGTGAGCCCTCCTAAATGGAATTAGTGCCCTCATAAAGCTACCTCGGACATCTCCATTGCCCCCCTGCCCCACCAGTGCAGGCCGATCTGTGAACCAGGAAGTGGGCCCTCCCCATACACTGAATCCGCCAACACCCTGATCTGGGATGTCCCACCCCCCAGAATTGTAAGAAATAAATTTCTATTGTTTATAAGCCACTTGGTCTATGGTACTGTGTTATAGCAGCCCAAACGACTGACATAGTAACAAATAAGTTGTTTCCAATTTTTAGTTCTTAAGAATTATGTTGTATGGACTTGCAAGATGATAATTGTTGAAGTTAGGCAACAGATACATGAAGTTCATTATACCATTTGCTTCATTTTTGTGTATGTTTGAAAACAGCCATAATAAAAAGTCAATTTAAAATGTTAAAAACGAATAACCTTGACCTCACATATCAAATGTGCAAGAGTATCTATCTGCACATACTCTGGCACATATACCTAGAATTGGAATTGTTATATTAGACGATAGTCATATTTTATTTAATTAACTCATTTCTTTGAGACAGAGTCTTACTCAGTTGCCCTGGCTAGAGTGTTGTGGCTTCATAGCTCACAGCAACCTCAAACTCCTGCCAAGTAGCTGGGACTATAGGGACCTACCACAATGCTCTGATGCTTTTTCTATTTTTAGTAGAAATGGGATCTCCCTCTTGCTCAGGCTGGTCTCAAACACCTGAGTTCAAGCAATCCACCCAGTTGGGCCTCCCAAAATGCTAGGATTATAGGCATAAGCCATCACGCCCACCCAAAAGTCATATTTTAAATGTCAATATTGTCAAATCACTCCAAAGTATTTGTTCCAGTAGTTTATGAAGCCACCAGAACAGAATTTCTATTTCACCATGTCTTTACTGACTCTTAGATTTTCAGACTTTAATTTTTGTCAGTCTCATAAGTATAAAACAGTATCTTGTTGAATTTTCAGTTCCTTATTATTAGCAAAGTTGGCTATTTTCTGTTATGAGTGTGGACTCACATTCAGGTTTTCTCTTGTGAACTGCCTCTTCATATCTCTTGTCCACTTTTCTGCTGGGTTTATTGTATTTTATGGAGTTGTAATAAGTCTTTATGGATTTATTATACATGTGGCAGACAGCTTCCTGCATGGGAGGATTTAACAAGTTACAAGCAGGGGAAGAGGAAAGAGCTGGGAGGGAAGGAGAGGCTGAAGCAGGGCGGGGCAAGGTTAAAGAGAAGGGCGAGTCTGGGAGGAAGGGTTGGAGGCCTGGGTGAAAGACTGGCCTTGAGTTGGATGAATCTGGTCCCCTCGTCTGAGACCAAAGTGCCTAGATTTTTCTGGGTCAGTCACAGTTGTAAAATATTCTAGTATCTGGCCACAGTGTTACCCATTGTACTGACTCGGCCAAGGCTTGGAATGACTAGTAGCTTTTTCACTCTGATTCATAGAGGCTGAGAAGTGTAGACATCATATTCCAGAAGACACAACCAAAAGAGCAAAGGCACAATGCAAGAAAATCAGTCTGGAGACAGGGAGGTGTCCCACTGCCATGCAAGCTACCAGTCTGCCACAGCTGGGCCAAGAACCAAGAACAATGAGTCCAAGCTGCATTAGCAATGCTGGAGATTAAACTTTTTTTTTGAGACAGAATCTCACTATGTCGCCCTCAGTAGAGTGCTGTGGCGTCACAGCTCACAGCAACCTCCAACTCCTGGGCTCAAATGAGTCTTCTGCCTCTGCCTCCCAAGTAGCTGGGACCACAGGTGCCCACCACAATGCCAGGCTATTTTTTGGTTGCAGCCATCCTTGTCTGGTGGGCCCGGGCTGGATTCAAACCCACCAGGTCAGGTGTATGTATCTGGCGCCTTAGCTTCTTGAGCCACAGGCGCCAATCCTGTTTTAATATTCTTTTTTTTTTTTTTTTTGAGACAGAGCCTCAAGCTGTCCCCCTGGGTAGAGTGCCGTGGCATTACAGCTCACAGCAACCTCCAACTCC
>NW_003852529.1:3212795-3250719 GCF_000181295.1 Otolemur garnettii | reverse complement strand
AAAAAAAAAAAAAGTATATAACAGACAATATTTGGGGTATACTTTTACTACAAAATTATTCATTTATTTGAAATTTAAATTTATCTGAGCATCCTTCATTTTATCTGGCAACCATAATGACCAGCAGTGTTGACACCCTATCTGAGCCTTAAGAGAAAAAAACGTGAAGAATTCCCAGGTGTCGCTATAACAGGGCACAGAAAGCACAGAGGTTAACATCCTGGAAGCCAAGGGGCCTGGGTTCAAATCAGCACTTCACTGACTCTGGGCAAGTCTTTTAACCTCTGGCCTTCAATTTCTTCTTGTCAAATCAGACAGTAATAACTGTCTCATAGGGCTATTACAAATATCAAATAAGAAGATGCGTATAAAGTGCTTAGGACAGTGCCAGACGCAGTGTTTATTAGACATGCTGGCTTTTAGTATTAATATTGGATCTGTGGCCAGTGGCCTGTGGTGGGGGCGGGGTTGGGCAGCGAGGGGAGGCCCAGGCGAGGGGCTGGGGCTGTTGCAATGAGAAGCCTTGTTTGCTGAGATGCTGCTTTGAAGCACAATTTGATCCAGTTAACTCCCTCAGCAGAATAGGTCAGACAATCTGACCTGTCTGGGAGCCATCAAGGACCTACCATGAGCCCCAGGCACCAGTGACAGGGTCTTGCTCTGTCACCCAGGCTGCAGTGCAGTGGTGTAATCACAATTCACTGTACCCTCAAATTCCTGGGTTCAAGCCCTCCTCCGGCCTCAGCCTCCCGAACAGCTGAGGCTACAGGTGCTACCACCATGCTTGGTTAACGTTGTAATTTTTATAGTGATAAAGTCTCACTATGCAGCCCAGGCTGGTCTCAAGCGATCATCCTACCTCAGTTTCCCAGGTGTGAGCCACCGCACCAGCTGTACACATCTCTTAATGGCTGTGCTCAGTGACATCATGTTTAAAGTCTGAAATCGGCCATGGTGAACTTATTTATACCACAAATTATTGGCAAATGCTGTAACCAGGGCCCCTTCCTCACCTCTGGGAGAGCAAGCCTGCCAGCACACCCAGATGGCAATGTGGGGGTCCATCCAGAGAGGACAGGGATAGGCAATGGGGGGCCGGGTGAACAGAACCCCCTTCCTATTCTCCCTTTTGGCTGCAAAACCCAAACAAAGATGCCTCTTTTTCTTTTTTGAGGGCCTGGGATACAGAATTCTTAATTTGGTTAAAACATAAGCCTGTCCTAAGGAAGGAAACAGGCACTCCGTGAATGTCTTCAGGGGGTTCAGACAGTTTTGCAACACTAATTAACCTGTGACAGTATCATAATAAAAATTATTTGCATAATCTCATTTATTTTTTATTTTAAAAACATTTTTTTAAACCTGCTCCCCAGGAAAGTATCTAATTCTCATTTAACAACTTGAAAATAATTGTTTTGTCTGAGGGACTGATTTCCCCATTCCTGCCCTTGACACGTTCTCTCTCAACCAACACTGGCCTTGAAGTGAGAGGATTTCAAACCAAGCTTCTTGCCTACTTGGCAAACTCCTACCCCAAAGCTGAACTAGCTCTCCCTGGGCCCCACCGTGCCTCTCCCAAACCAAACTCTTCCCTCCCACCCTCTCCCCAGTGACCAAGGCTGCCATGTGGGGTCATCTTCCCTTCTGCCCTTTCTCTCACCCACCACCTGGTCAAGAAGTCCTGTCAATCTCACTTCTTAAATCCCTCCCATTTGTCCTGCTTTCGTTTCTCCCAAACTACCCTGAGTTGTCCTCTCCCTTCCACCCTCATCTACGTAGAAACCGCTCCCTCTTTACTACCACTCTAGCTGCTATCCACACAGCGAGTTACCTACCTACTGTTAGCTGGCATCCCAAATGGCATCTTCTTGTTTTTTTAAGGTTACATGGATCACATTTGTTAGGTACTCATTCTTTTTATTTATTTATTTTTGAGACAGTCTCTCACTATGTCACTCTCCGTAGAGTGCTGTGATGTCACAGCTATAGCAACCTCAAACTCTTGGGCTTAAGCGATTCCCTTTCCTCAACCTCCCAAGTAGCTGGGACTATAGGTGCCCACCACAACGTCCAGCTATTTTTTGTTGTAATTGTCACTGTTGTTTAGCAGGCCCAAGCCAGGTTCAAATCTGCCAGCCTCAGTGTATGTGGCCAGTGCCCTAACCACTGAGCTACGGGCACCAAGCCAGGTACTCATTCTTCTTAAAAACCTTCTGTGACTCCCCATTGCCCAAAGGTTACAGTCTCAAATCTCCTTCAGGCCTGTCCCCACGATTAGTTCCCGCCTGCCTTTCCAGCTTTCACTCCACCATACCTCAGCCTCCCAATCCTGTAGCTCCAGACCAGCTGCCTTCTCTTTGTTCTAAATAGCTGGAGCGCCTTCCCACCTTCCCAGAGTCCTAGCTCCTGCCAGAGGCTCCACTAGAATACCCTTCCTCCCAGCCTCCTCTAAGAATCCTACTCCTGTCTCAGTTATGTACCTAATTTTTCTCCCTCCTGAAATCCTACCAAAACTTCAGATTCTTCTTTAAAGCTATAAAACCCCAAGGACGGAGAAAACAGGAAAGGAGACAAAAGCTACATAATAGTGGAAGCAGGAACACAGCTTAGGTTAACTGACCTTACAGCCCTGGCTATTGGGGAAGCCTCTACAAAAAATAGAAAAATTAGCTGAGAATGGTGATGCAAGCCTATTCAGGAGGCTGAGGCAGTAGGATCGCTTGAGCCCAGGAGTTCAAGGCTGCGGTGAGCTGATTGTGCCACTGCACTCCAGCCTGGGTGATAGAGCAAGACCTCATCTCTAAAGAAAATAATAAAAATGTTGTTAGAAAAGGAAATCTAGAAACTGAAGCAAAAAGACAAAATAGAAAACAGGCAAGAAAGGAAAAAAAATTATAGGTTAGGTCAAGAGATCTAAAGGCTACATAACAGGATTTCAGAAAGCGAGAACAGTGAAAAACAGAGGAAAAGCAAAGAAATAGTTCAAGAAATCCCTGCTCAGTGCCCACAGCACAGTGGTTACGGCGCCAGCCACATACACCTGGCCTGGGCCAGCTGAACAACAATGTCAACTGCAACAAAAAATAGCCAGCCACTGTGGTGGGCACCTGTGGTCCTGGCTACTTGGGAAACTGAGGCAAGAGAATCGCTTAAGCCCAAAAGTTTGAGTTGCTGTGAGCTGTGACACCACGATATTCTACTGAGGGCAACACAGTGAGATTCTGTCTTAAAAAAAAAAAAAAAGAAAGAAAGAAAAAAAGGGTGGCGCCTGTGGCTCAGTGGGTAGGGCACTGGCCCCATATACCAAGGGTGGTGGGTTCGAACCCGGCCCCGGCCAAACAAAAAAGTGGCCAGGCGTTGTGGCGGGCACCTATAGTCCCAGCTGCTTGGGAGGCTGAGGCAAGAGAATCTCCTAGGCCCAGGAGTTGGAGGTTGCTGTGACCTATGATGCCATGGCACTCTACTGAGGGCAACAAAGTGAGACTCTGTCTCTAAAAAAAAAAAAGAAGAAAGAAAGAAAGAAATTCCTAGGATACCTAGGAACCTAACTAAACAGATAAGCACAGACCTACCCAAGGCATGTTAAAAAAAATTCAGATCCTAGCTCAAGGGTTAAGGCACCAGCCACATACACCAGGGCTGGCAAGTTCGAGCCCAGCCTGGCCCACTAAACAACAATGGTAACTACAACAACAACAAAAATAGCTGGGCGCTGCAGCGGACGCCTATAGTCCCAGCTACTTGGGAGGCTGAGGCAAGATAATCACTTAAGCCCAAGAGTTCACGGTTGCTGTGAGCTGTGACACCACAGCACTCTACTGAGGGCGACATGAGACTCTGACTCAAAAAAAAATTTTTTTTCAGATACTGTAAGCTTTCAGAAAAGGGGGGCAACAAAGGACATAAAGAATCAGAAGGGGCTCAGTGCCTGTGGCTCAAGCGGCTAAGGCGCCAGCCACATACACCTAAGGTGGCGGGTTCGAATCCAGCCCGGGCCCAGCAAACAACAATGATGGCTGCAACCAAAAAAAATAGCCAGGCGTTGTGGTGGGAGCCTGTGGTCCCAGCTACTTGGGAGGCGGAGGCAGGAGACTCGCTTGAGCCCAGGTGCTGGAGGTTGCTGTGAGCAGTGAAGCCAGGGCACTTCACCCAGGGGGACAGCTTGAGGCTCTGTTTCAAAAAAAAAAAAAAAAAAGAATCAGAAAAGCTTTGGATTTCTCAGCAGTTTGAGAAGCTAGAGAAGTACAAAGCAATCCTTTAAACTTGTCAAGGAAAAATGATTTCCAACCTGAAATTTTCTATCCAGCTAAACTATCAATCACATAAGAGGGTAAAATGAACACAAGGAGCAAGGGAAAGAACTCCCTTGTCAGGTCTCTGCTGTGGATGTGCCCAACCCAAACAAGCAAACAAGAGGAGTTGAGTGAGGGCCAGAAACCAGGTGAGGGACAGAGCCAGGCCAGCCAAAAGGCACAGAGAATCCTCAGGGACAGCGCAAGGATGGGGCACCAGCCTCCTTTTTACCTGTACCTTTCCCTCCAGGGGGAACTGAAGGAAAAGGAGCCATCGTGAACCTGATAGTGAGACAGGGAAGCAGCACAACTGTGACTGGCCCGCATCTTAGCAGGAGCCCTCTGATCCCTACAGAATACCACGTGGAAGATGCCAAGCTCCACCCAAAGGAGAGGCGTCCTCCTCGTGCTCACAAGACGCAGAGTATCTCTAGAATGAGACCCAAGAAGCAGGTAACAATCGTGCCTCTGGGGAAAGGCTTATCTTTCACTGTTTATTCTTTTGAATTTGCACTTGATTATATTTTAAAAATGAATAAAATACAATATATGAAAAGTATATCCTCCCCATATACAGAGCCTATCCTGGGTCTGCCCAGAATAACCAAGCCGTGCAACTCCAGGGCCCTGTTTGTTCACAAGAGCACCCAGCCTGGTGCCTGGCTCACAGTATTACAGCACAGTATCACACAGTGTTTAAACAAACCAAAATAAAGTTAAATTGCAATTAAAATTTTCAACTGGAACTGGGTCTTTCCATGTGCTAAGATCCTGAAAAAATAGGCTAAGGGTTCTCAGTTGCACACAGTGCCTCCAGCCAGGCCACGGAGCCAGGCCAGCAGCAACGGAACAGAAGCAAAGTTTAATCACAGTCTTTAGCCCAGATCACTCCAGGACTGAGCCAGGATTTTTTTATGCTGCCCTCGGTAGACTGCCATGGCATCACAGCAACCTCAAACTCTTTTTGGGCTTAAACGATTCTCTTGCCTCAGCCTCCCAAGTAGCTGGGACTACTGGTGCCCACCACAATGCCCAGCTATTTCCTTTTTGTTGTTGCAGTTGTCATTGTTGTTTTAGCTGGCCTAGGCCGGGTTCAAACCTGCCAGCCTTGGTGTATGTGGCCAGTGCCCTACCCACTGAGCTATGGGCACTGCCCCAGGCTATTGTTTTTAACAGCTTTATTGAATATAATTCACATACCATCTAATTCATACATGTGATTCAATAGATTTTTTAGCACCTTCACAGACATGTGTGTGCTTCAATTTCAGTCACATCTGGCTACTACGACAGTCTCCTCTAGGCATCCCAGCCACCACTGTTGCAGCCCTCACTGTAGTGTGGAGGAAACACTCTCCCCTCTGTATGCTGGCAGTAGCGAGGGCTCTCCACTCCCCATGCTGAATGCCTGACTTGTGTGGGCTGATTAATTTGGTTTCTCAGATACAGTGTGTGATTCTCAGTACTCCTGGCCAAACGTCTCATTCAGTGAGGTTGATCCTAGCCAATCTTTTTGCACTTTTTTTTTTGACCAGGGCTGTGTTTGAACCCACCACCTCTGGTATATGGGGCCGGCGCCCCACTCATTTGAGCCACAGGTGCCGCCCATCCTGGCCAGTCTTTACTCCTATTTTGCTAGATCCCCCCATCCCAAACATGCCCCCAGAGAAAAGCCCTGTGGAGCCTAGGTCAGTGTGAAAACTTGGTTCTCTGGGCAAAACGGGTAATGAAGCATCCAGGCTGCCTGCCACTACCTTTATTAGAAGGATTTGTTCTGTAAAATTTGATTCAGTCAAAAGGCCATACTCAAAGACCCAGAAGGCCACATGTGGGGATACAAGTTCCCTGCCCCTACATGAGCCCAGGAGATAGTGACGCGATTCAGTGGCAAAGAGCTTCAGTCCCTGGAAGGAAGGCAGTCAACAGCGACCCAGACAGGACGTGACCTACAGCTGCAGTTGCTTTTCTCCCTACCCTCAACTCCTAGGGGAATGTACCTTTGTGGCCCCTGGATCTGACCTTTCATCTTTTGGAATGCTTTGGAATTTGAACACAAAAACGGGGCCAGAGGTCTCCCAAAGACAGAGTTCTGGGCATCCATGATTGCTGGCTTTATCCTAATGGCCACACAGCAAAGTACCGGAACCAAGGGCCACCTTCTCCAGCTGTATCACAGTCACATCTCTGCCTCTCCCACTGCTGACCACAGCCCTTCCCTCAGGCTGGCTGCGCATTCACAACCCTCTGCCCATCCAGCCCCCTCCCCTGAATGTGAAGGAAGCGGTGGTATCTCATAGTAACTACAAAGATAATAATATTCATAATAGCTGTGAGTGCCAGGTCCTGGAGGAGGCACCATCCAGGCACTCCCCTGACACTCACAAGGCATGAGTGTGGACAGTCTGACGGAGTCACCACTTACATTCATATGTACAATTATATGGAACTCTCCTAGTGTTCTCTGAAGTTCAGAAGGCACCTTAACAGATACTCCCATCTGCTACCAACAGTCACTGGCCCAGTAGGCAGAACAGGTCTAATCCTCAGGCTGCGTCCTGCTCCCACTCCAAGATACTGCCCCACCTCCTGGCCATACTTTGCCCCACTAACTCTCCCAGATCCACTCAGGTGACTCAATGAGTGACTCACTGTGTCATTGTCCTTGAGAGAGTGATTTCTAGTCCATAGCCTGGAGCTAGAGCTTTGGAAGGATAAAGGGAAAGGGGAAAGGCAGCCAGGGTCCCTGCCCCCGAGAAACAGAAATTCTAATGAAAGAAAAGGTACAAACACGAATAAGAAAATACATGACCAATGAGAGGTAAGGCCTGGCGGGAGGGAAGGGGACTACTGGGGGGTGGGACAGTGAACTTGGGCAGGAGCCTCCCTCTATGGAGGAAAGCAGAGGCCTGATGAAACAGGACGGGCAGGGGCCTCCTGTGGCAAGTCTGGACCACGCACTGCTGTGATTCGGTGTGAAGGGAAAGGCTTAGAGTCAAAAAACTCAAGTTCAAATTCTGGCTTTGCTACCACAAGTCTCACTCTGTTGCCCTGGGTAGAGTGCTGTGGTGTCATAGTTTACAGCAACCTCAAACTCTTGGGCTCAAATGATCCTCTCGCCTCAGGTTCCTAAATAGTTGGGACTAGAGGTCCCATGACCTCTAGCCATATGACCTTAGGGAATTCACTCTGCTCCCTGGGCCCATAAGTTTCATCTCTCCCAGAACAGAACCCTGACAAATAAGGTATATGCTGTGTGCGAAACTCTAGCTTCCCAAACTGTACAGCACAATACACACAAAGGACTGTGATTAGATTTCATCCAATCAAAGCCAGTGTTTACTGAGCAGCCACTGCCTGTAACACACACCTGAGGGATAGAGCATCGTATGAAACACAGCTTCCACCTGCTAGAAACTGACTCAGGGCGAGGAAGCAAAACTAGCCCACTGGGAACATAATATCAAACACTCAGCATGGGCAAGGAACTGCTCTGAGAGAGAAAGGAGATGGAGGAGCACAAAACAGCTGATTAGGTTATATGAAGGGTCATGGAGGAGAGACCCGACCTGGGCTCCACGGAAGCTCAGGGCACCAACAACTGCTCCATGAGTGCACCGGGGGAGAGGGAGCAGAAGGGCTCACTGTGCTTCTCCTGCAAGTGTGGTCAGATTGACTCCATTTAGGGTCAGGGCCCAGCAGACTGGTTCAGATCCTGATCCTCATCCCAATCCCCTGTGCTTATTAGCCAGATTACATGGAGGAACTAACTAGTCTGAGACACTGAAAAATCACAATTCTGCTTTGTATGTTCATTGGGAGGGTTAACTACAAGAATGCATGAATCAGTCCACAGTATATGTGATCAATTAATAGTCACCAACATCAGCTGGGCGCGACAGTTCATGCCTATAATCCTAGCACACTGGGAAGCTGAGGCTGGTGGTTTGCTTGAGTTCAGGAGAGACCAACCTGAACAAAGCAAGACTCCATCTCTACTAAAAATAACAAAATTAGCCAGGCATCTTGGTGGGCACCTCTAGTCCCTACTACTTGGGAACCTGAGGCAAGAGGATCATTTGAGCCCAAGAGTTTGAGGTTGCTGTAAACTATGATGCCATAGCACTCTACCCAGGGCAACAGAGTGAGACTCTGTTTCAAAAAGAAAAAAAAAAAAAATCAACATCAAGTAAGGCTTGACTGCCAGAGCTGGGCCAGACTTTGGAAGGATAGAGGGCAGCCCAGGCTTTTGTTTTTAACAAAAGAAAAACAGACATGTGATTTGGGGGTGATCAACAGAGAGGGAACCACAAGGGAACTTGGGGAAGGGCTGTGTGTCCCCAAGCCCAGTCCATCCACCACCATGGTCACTTCCCAGCAGAGCATGGGCACTCTGGCTGCCACAGGCCCCGGTGTCACCAGGTGTTCCCTTTCTAAAAATCCTTCCCTGAGAAGAGCACAGAGTGGAACCACAGAAATGTGAGGAGAAACTGAGGCAGGAATGAAACCAAAGGGATGGTTTGAGGAGGGGCTGGTATGTTACAGCACAGTCACCCAAAAGAGAAGTTTTGGGGTCAGGGGGCGTCCCATGGTAACATGAAATCTCAAGGCTGTGGGAAGGGCAGCAACAAGCAGGTAACAACCTGGTGAGAAGGCTGGCATGGAGCCAACAGAGGTGGCATTGGAGAGGTTAAGGGAGTAATAAAGAAATAAAAACCTTCACTCCTTCCTCAGTCAATATTGACTGAGGCTTTACAGCATGCTGGCAGCGCCAGTGACAGGAGACGAGCTGGACTGGAGGGAAGAGGCCCTGCCCTCCTGAAAGGGAAGGTCCATCCGAATTAGGAGGTAAGTACACAAACAAGCTCACTCCAGATTCAGCCAGCCCAGTAAGGGCTGAGTGTGCCCTGCCTCAGGCTCTCTCCTGGTGGCGGTTTCCCTCAGAGTGGGGAGAAACGGCACCTGGGGGAGACCAAAGCCACAGGAGCTGGTGCTTCCACCTCACCAGAACACCTGGGGGAGGCCTCTTCCTTATCAGCTGCTCTCAGGGAGTCTGGGACAAAGCAGAAGGAAACAGACCTAAAGCATGAATGTCCACGTCACCTACACGCCTCCCTCTCACCTGCCCCCAAACACATGGGTATGCAAACACAGGCACACACAGTTTCACCCTTCTTCACTTGTCATCCCATGACTTGGTGGAGACCATGGCTTATTTGCCGTTAAAGAAAAAAACCACAGGTCATTGGGACCCTTATCAGCTTCTCCTCCTGAGGAAAAGGTTTTTTTCTAGGTAAATGGGAGGAGTCCTCTCCCCTTAGTTCTGAGCAGTGAGTCCTACTCAAATGCCATGGGTCTGGGTCCCCAAGTACAGGTAGTTACATGCTCTTCCTTTGTTGCTGCCGCAGATGCCTCATGTCCTGAAGATAGCTGACCATAGCCTTTAGTTGTTCAGATTCCTTTTTTTTGAGACAGAGTCCCACTATGTCACCCTCAGTACAGTGCTGTGGCGTCAACAGCTCACAGCAACCTCAAACTCTTGGGCTTAAGTGGTTCTCTTGCCTCAGCCTCCCAAGTAGCTGGGACTACAAGTGCCCGACACAACACCTGGCTGTTTTGTTGTTGTTGTCATTGTTGTTTAGCAAGCCGAAATCGGGCTCGAACTCACCAACCCCAGCTCCCTAACCACTGAGGTACAGGCGCTGAGCCAAGTTGCTCAGATTCCTAAAGGAAAGCCAGGCTTTCCTGTCCTATTGCTCCAGGGCCTCTTGTGGAGCTGGCTGAGAGCCAGAACAGAGTACACGCGGGCCTAGCTGTGTGCTGCACTAAGATCAGAGCCTTCGCCACCTATGCAGGGAACCAGGTGGCCCTTCCCCCAGTTGTTACCACCACACAAAGGTGTCTGGCCCAGTGCTCTGGGTGGGACCCAGGGTCCATCTTCTTCCATCCAAGGTCTCAAGGGGAATCTCTTTTTTTCTCTTTTTGAGACAGTCTCACATTTCACTCTCAGTAAAGTGATGTGGCATCATAGCTCACAGCAACCTCAAACTCTTGGGTTCAAATGATTCTCTTGCCTCACTTTTTCATTTTTAGTAGAGACAGAGTCTCACTCTTGCTCAGGCTGGTCTTGAACTGAGCTCAAGCAATCCATCCACCTCGGCCTCCCAGAGTGTTAGAATCACAGGCGTGAACCCCTGCAGCCGGCTGGGAACCTCTTTTCGATGGACAGCAGGCCTTGCCTACCTCATGCTCCTTGATCTGCCCACCTTTAACCGAAACTGACTCCATAGGCCCATCAGCAATAATCTAGTTGAGCCCTTCGCTGGATTTCTGTCCTCTAAGGACCTGTTCCCGGAGCTCCTCTGTCCTCTCCTTTCAAGTACTAGAAGGCTGCCAAGTCCCAGAGGGAGAACGACAGTGCCCACAATGTGTGCAAACCCCTCCAGGGCCGTGTGCCCAGAGGCCTCTGAAAGTTGGTCCTCTTACCGTGATGCCAGTCTGCAGAGACCCAAGGAGGCCACACACTGTTCCTGATGCCGGATACTGAGGTCTGGGCCCACTGCCTGTTTGTAACTGATGTTCTAGGTTAAGCCCTTGTCAATAATTTTCCAGAACTGCTCCTTCCCCTACAGTTCAGAAAAGACAGAGGCTGCTTGTGAGCAGCTCTCTGGCTCAGGGGAGGGTGAGCAGACTGCTTGATGGAAGGGAAAAAACCCAAAACTAGGTCAGGGGTAAGCTGGGGGTGGGGAGGTCAAAAGCCACTGCTCATGGGTTCTGGTGGAAGGATTAAAGGGCAGCAGTATTTGATTTTCACAAAGGGAGAGGGCCAGAGACAGGGGCAGGAAAGCCAGCCTGGAGAGACCAGGCATCCGGGCCAAGGAAAGGAGCAGAGGATCTGACGAAGGAGAGAAAAATGGGAGGAACCTAACGTCTTCTTCCTTCCTACTGAGACCTCACTAGGCCCTGGGTTGTCCACCTGGGAACTGGTGACACCATGGTGCAGGAGACTGAGTCCCTCACAAGGGCAGATACTACCCAGTGGCTGGTGGGAGCTGCTGGCCTGGGATTTTATTAGCAAGTAGGTTTTCATATGCTTGAACATGATGAAACCTACCCAGATCACCTCATGCAACATAGTGTTACCCAAAGGACCGCTCCAGGCGGCACAGGAACAGAGCTCCCATGCCCTGGGCACCATTCCACCACCACGAGAAGCCAGTACCATGCTCCTTGGAGGAAGCAGTCAGTGGCTCACAGAGCTATAGCGTTGCCTCCCAATCCTGAGGCTGGTTAATGAGAGGCCAGGCCTGGCTCAGAGCTCACTGTGTGATATGAGCCAGCTAACAAAATGCGGGTGCACCCTTGTCAACTAATCTCGGGATCGGGAGGTGACACTACAGCTCTAACAGTGAGCTTGTTCTAAAGCAGCAGTTCTTAACCTGTGGGTCACAACCCCTTTGTAACAAGAAAATACATCGCAGCATTAGGAAGGTTGAGAACCACTGCTCTAGGGAGAAGCTCAGTGCGAGAAGGGCACTTGCATGTCCCTTCAGCTACAGGATCCCAATCTCATCTCTTCGTTGTCTTTGCCCAGAGTTGACAAGCAGCTTTCAGCCACTATTCTAGTCCACCAGGGAGGGGTGATACCAGTAAGAAACCTTGACAAGCACAGGCAGCTGGAAATCCTGGAAGGTGAGCCCAGAATGACACTCAAAGCAGGGCCCTGCCCAAGGAATGGGTAGAAGACAGAGTGCTGAGGTAGGCACCAGCAGAAACCCTCTGCCTCCAGTGCTATAGCTTCTGGCTATGAGTCCTCTTCCTCACCCTGGCTCAGGAGAGGTACCATGTGCTTCCCCTCTACTAGAGCCGGAGAGATGCTACACTCCCACACCCACCTCGACAATTGCCATCTGGTTGGGGAACTGCCAGAGGGGTTTGAAGCTAGAGGGAACTATCCACATTGGCCTGTGTCTGGACCTGCGCCTTATCCAGGAGCAAAGCTAAGCTCAAGGGAAAGGCCGTAGGCAAGGAGACATTTCTACAGCATGGATCTTGGTCCATTTTCCTAAGAGGATATATGTTACCTCAACCTCTTTACACTACTGGACTGGAGACAGACAGGGACATTTATCCCCATTGCACAGAGGGGAGAGTTGAGACCCTCACAACATGAGTGTAGGAAACAGGTTACCCAAAATCTAGGTCTAAGAAGGATGTGACATTCAGACTGTATTTGAAAAAAGGTACCAGCACTCTGAGTTGAGTCCCTGGATCAGGAACTGGCCTGAGTCAGTTCTCTCCCAGGATGCTCTGGATATGTTGGCAACAACTTGGGTCAGAATCGGTGCCACAGAGACAACAACATGGCTTTGAAGTCAGACAGACATGGACTTGGATCTTCTCTCTGCTCTGCGTGTGTAACCTGGGGCAAGACATCTACCTCCTGGCTCTGTTTTCTTACTTGTTAAGTGGGGCCTAACAACACAGACCTTGCAGGGTTGTGAGAACTCAATGGATGTGATTATGAATAGCCAGTTTCCATTTATGATTGCTTCCAATTTTTCTCATAAAACTAGGACCATCTTCATGAGAAGGGTAGACATACAGAAGGAGAAATATATTCTAATATTCTACTCTTTCTCCAACTTTTGGTACTCTCCAAATATGGAAGAACTCAATGAAAGAAGAATGAGGTAAGGAAGAGTGAGAAGGCCTTGGCTGGATGGCTGGCACACACTCCTCTCTGCTAACTGTTCCTGGGCACCCCAGCAGCCCAGAGGCACCGGGCAATCGGATCTGTGGCAGCAGGTGCCTGGGATGGAACACAGAAGCCAGTCACCTGCTCTGGAGCAGGAATAGTTCCAAGGCGCACAAAAAATCCTGCATCCAGAGAGGAGACAGGGCTTTGAGAGGAAGTAGGTATCTGCTTGGACCTTCCTTGTGCCAGGAACTGGGACAACTTCCAGTGGCACTGATGCCACTCTTCATGGGACACTTGTCACAAGCCCCAGCTGCCTATGCTCACGCTTCATCCTTAGCACATGCAGATCATGCAGAAGAATGGTCCCCTTTGGAACAGGTGTCTTCACGTCTCCCCCTAGAGCAGAAACTGCTTCAGTTGAGCCTTGTCCTGGCAGCTCTGTCTGCAGAGGGTGTCTCATAGCCTGCTACTTCACTGCCCCAAAGTAGTATCACCACTGCATGCTCTGTTCACACCTGACTAGGACATGACCCCCGCCCTCCAGGAGCTCACAGCCAGGAAAGGTGTCTGGGAAGGTGCCAGACACATAAACAGACATGTGAACACAAGTGTGGGCGGTGCTGCTCCACAGCGGTAGAACAGGTGGGCTGAGGGCCCAAGGAAGCATGGCTCTGAGCTGGCGGGAGGAGAGGGACTCAGATGTCAGGGAACATGTCACAGAGTGACACTCAAAGATGAGGAGGTGATGACAGAGGACTGGTGGGGAGGGAAAGGGGGAGGGAGCAGTGTGGCAAGGACACTGGCCTTCATGTGGTCACACACCATGCAGAGTTGAGCACAGCTAGAGCAGAAGTCCGCATCAGAGAGACAAAGTAAGATCCCGGCTGCTGTTTTCAATTTAAGCAGAAAACCCAGCATAGAAAAAATGTGACAATGAACCTTCTATGCTGTTGTAAAATACCCTCAAAACTGACAATTATTCCAACTTAATAACAGCTATTTTCTTCATCTTGGAGAAACAGAAAAGGGCTGGGGAGTAGGTGTGTGGCTCAGTTAAACTGCCAGCAAGGTCACCACAGTGAATGGGTCGCTCAGATGTGCAACAACACTGCTAACCCCAGGTGTTACGGGCAGAGCCACACCTCCAGCCAGTGCATCCAAGTGCAAAGAGACTGTGATGATCCCATACTTTAAGAATGCACAGGCTGGACATGAAGGCTCACACCTGGAATAATCCCAAGGCAGGAGATCACTTGAGGCCAGGAGCTCAAGGTTGCAGTGAGGTATGATCACCACTGCACTCTACCCTGCGTGACAGAATGAGACCTCATAACTTAAAAAATTTTTTTTTCTTTTAAAAAGAACTTGCTGTGTAGCTGGTAGAAGCAAGATCTGCATGTGGCAAATCAGCTTCTACTCTAAGAGTTAATGGCCACGAGTTAAGGCTGCAGGGTTCAGGGTCACATGGGCTAAGGTCTCCAGGCCTCTGCTGTCTCTTCATCACCTCCAGGAAGATGCAATAAGCCAACAACTTTGTGATACCAGCTCCAGGCAAGTAAGCAAATGCTTCTGGATTGATCCATCCCAACCCTAGTGTTCAAAGAGCCTCGCAATTTCCCAAGTCCTCATTCTCTTCCTCCTCCATATAACTCATGGCTTTAGCTTTGGGAACTAAGTTTAGTCACAACTCCAACACTTGGGTCGCTCTTTGACTTGGGAATTTATGTAACCTTCTGAACCTTAGTTTCCTGATCTATAAAACGCAGAATGATCTGAGTCATCTTGTGGAAAAATAACCTAGGAAAGCCTGGCACATTAGAGATGCCCAGAAAAAAGACCCCAGTGGTCAGCCCGTGATAGTAGCCTTAACCCATCCGGCGTCCATCATACACTGAGGCCTCAATATGAGAGAGCAGAGACTTAGACACAAGCCCAGGGAGGCTAAGCACAGAGCGGCAGTGCCACGTGGGGCAATGACTGGGAAAAACAGCAAGATGTGCACCAGAAAAGCACAGCCCTACCTCTGTCACCTTTACCCAGTGCTGTGCTGAGAAGCAAATCACCTGACCACCCTGGGCTTCAGTGTCTTCTCCCACAGACCAGGGATAATATTTACCAGGCTTTCTTCACAGGAGCAGTATGGATGAAAAATAAGCTATAAACTGGATGTGAAAGCAGGTGCCTGTAGTTCTACCTTCTCAGGAGGCTAAGGCAAGAGGATCTCTGGAGCCCAGGGGTTTCAGGCTGCCATGCACTACAACCACACCTGTGAAGAGTCACTGCACTCCAGCCTGGGCAACACAGTGAACCCTATCTCTCCTTAAAAATAAAATAATAGGGTGGTGCCTGTGGCTCGGTGAGTAGGGCACTGGACCCATATACCGAGGGTGGTAGGTTCGAATGCGGCCCCAGACAAACTGCAACAAAAAAATAGCCAGGCGTTGTGGCAGGTGCCTCTAGTCCCAGCTACTCAGGAGGCAGAGGTGAGAGAATCACCTAAGCCCAAGAGCTGTAGGTTGCTATGAGCTATAACGCCATGGCACTCTACCGAGGGTGACAAAGTGAGACTCTATCTCTAAAAAAATAATAAATAGGCAGGAGGAGCAACATGGTGGCAGAGTAACAGCTTCCTTGCAACTGGGCATGGTAAGACTGTGGAGAGAAGACTCCAGGTATCTCTGGCTAGTGGGATCTGCCCAGAAATAGCCCTTTGGGGACACAGAGAGTCAGCAAGAGACTTCTGGACCCCAAGAGGAGGACAAAAGCAGTGGAGAACTGGCAAGTGTTTGCATGTGTTCATTTGGTCTAATCCCGCTGGCAGCTGTAAGTACAGCAGCAGTGAGACTGCAAACTGGAAAGTCCTTACCTGTGAACTGTTTTGGGTTTTTTTCTTGGACTTGGCACCCAGTTGAACTATCTTGCGAGAACTTGGGCAAGTGCGGAGGAATTTAAGCATTGTCTAGGGACCCAGACTGCGCTGCTGAGCCAGATGGAGCTGATAGTGTTCGGCTGTAGGCCACACAGAGCCATTGTAGAACTGCCCCGGTAAGCTCCGCCTTTAGAGACTCAGAGCAAGGTTGGGCGGGAGACCTTGGGGGAGTAATCTAGTGACTGAGCGGCCTAAAGGCAAGAACTGAGATGCCTTACAGCCCTGGCCCTCAGGGACATAGAGTGAGACTGGTTTTGATACACTGGGTAAGTGGACAGCCACTTCAGGAGTGATCCCAGCAATAAGTGCTTTCCTGGGAAAGCTTCTGCTTAGCCAAGGTTAGCACTTTAAATTGCCTTTTAAGCAGGCTGAAGAGAGATTTATGCTCTCCACCCTGCAGGGTTTGAGAAATCAGCAGAGGCCTCCAGTCTTCATCTCATATAGCCGTGTCAGCATTGTGATTAATATCTCAGACCCCAGAAGATCAACTGTTGCCCAGACAACATTCAGCAAGATATATATACTGCTTTTTTTTTTAATTTCAACATTTTCCCTCTAATTTTTCCTTTTTTCTTTCTTTTCTTTCTTTATTATACTAGTTTAATACAATTTTCCATTGTTGCCTTCTTTAACAATCTGAACTTCATTTTTGCTAGTGTTTCTACCCCTATTATTTCATTTTTCCCCCAATTTTATCCCATAAAGTTTTCTGTTTGCTTGTTTGGTTTGATTTATAACATTTTTGCCTTTTCTCTCTACTTGGTGGAGGTGGCGTACTGTGTCCAAACATGCTAGCAAAGAGCTGCTGATCTCAAGGGAACCACCCCCCCAGGTTGGGGGTTTTTAAGGTTGCATCAAAGTACCCTACTGTACACCTATACTGCTCCTGTCTCCCTCTACCTGTGCCTCTCTTCTTTTTGTCAATATTCCCTCTTACTCACTCCCTCTCCTTTCTATTTGTTCTTTTCTTTCTTTCTTTCTTTTTCCCCCTTCTTGCTCTCTAGACTTCTCATCCCTCTGGTCCTATACCAAAAGGATTCACCGAAACCCTAGTCCAGAAGCACAGTAACTTTAAGAGCAAGAGGAAGTGAAAGGAAAATTACAGCAAGGAAACATAAAAGAAAACACTCAAGAATCACCAGAAAAATCTTGGCAACATGAGAAACCAGTCCAGAACAACCCCCCTACCAAGGGACCGTGAGGCAGCTACTGCAGAGGATTCCACCTATAAAGAATGTTAGACATGACAGAAAGGAAATTTAGAATACAGATGATGAAAACAATGAAGGAAATGATAGAAACAATGAAGGAAACTGCTGATAAAGTGGAAATAACCAAAAGGAAAACCACAAACAGAATCAAATAAGAGATAAGTGATATAAAGAATATAGAAAGGATATAGCAGAGCTGAAGGAACTGAAGCAGTCAATTAGGGAACTTAAAGATGCAACAGAAAGTATCAACAACAGATTAGACCAGGCAGAAGAAAGAATCTCAGAGGTAGAGGACAAAGCTCTTGAGATAATTCAGATAGTTAAAGAGGCAGAAAAGAAGAGAGAGAAAGCAGAATGTTCACTGACAGAATTATGGGGCTTTATGAAGTATTCAAACATACAAGTTATAGGTATCCCTGAAAGGGAAGAAGAATGTCCCAGGGGAATGGAAGCCCTTGTAGAGAATATTATAAAGGAAAATTTCCCAAATATCACCAAAGATTCTGACACACTCCTTTCCAAGGGACATTGGACCCCAGGTCGCCTCGACTCTAACAGAGCTTCTCCAAGACACATTGTGATGAACCTGTCCAAAGTCAAGAGAAAAGAAAAGATTCTTCAAGCTGCCAGGAGTGAGCGCCACTTGACCTACAGGGGTAAATCCATCAGGGTGACTACAGACTTCTCTAATGAAACTTTTCAAGCAAGAAGACAATGGTCATCTACCTTTAATCTACTTAAACAGAACAATTTCCAACCCAGAATTCTATATCCTGCTAAGCTAAGCTTTACAAGTGATAGACAAATCAAATCATTTACTGATATATAAACTTTGAGGAAATTTGCCACAACAAGACCAGCTCTACAGGAAATACTTCAACCTATTCTACACACTGACCATCATAATGGATCAAAAGCAAAGTAAGAACTCAGAAATAAAAGGACAGAACCTAACTTCCACAATGATGCAAAAGGGACTTAAATGAGACCCTAGAACAACTGTGCTTGATAGACGTATATAGAACACTCCATCCCAAAGATAAAGAATATATATCCTTCTTATCACCCCATGGAACATTCTCCAAAATTCATCATATCGATCATATCTTAGGACACAAAACAAACCTCAACAGAATCGAAAGAATTGAAATTTTACCTTGTATCTTCTCAGACCACAAGGCACTAAAGGTGGAACTCAACTCCAACAAAAACAGTCAACCCCACACAAAGGCATGGAAATTAAACAACCTTCTGTTGAATGACAGTTGGGTGCAGGAAGAAACAAAAGAGGAAAACATTAACTTCTTTGAGCACAACAACAATGAAGACACAAGCTACCAAAACCTGTGGGATACAGCAAAAGCAGTTCTGAGAGGAAAATTTATCACTTCAGATGCCTACATTACAAAAACAGAAAGAGAGTGCATCAACAAACTCACAAGCCATCTTATGAAATTGGAAAAAGAAGAAAAATCTAAGTCTAAACCCAGCAGAAGAAAAGAAATATCCAAAATTAAATCAGAGATTAATGAAGTTGAAAACAAAAGAATCATTCAGAAAATTAATGAAACAAGGAGTTGGTTTTTTGAAAAAATAAATAAAATAGGTTCGGCACCTGTGGCTTAAGCAGTTAAAGCACCAGCCACATACACCTGAGCTGGCGGGTTTGAATCCAGCCTGGGCCCACCAAACAACAATGATGGCTACAACCACAAAATAGCTGGGCGTTGTGGCAGGCGCCTATAGTCCCAGCTACTTGGGAGGCAGAGGCAGGAGAATCACTTGAGCCCAGGAGTTGGAGGTTGCTGTGAGCTGTGATGCCACGGCATTCTGCCCAGGGTGACAGCTTGAGGCTCTGTCTCAATAAATAAATAAATAAATAAAATAGATAAACCTTTGGCCAGACTAACCAGAAATAGAAAAGTAAAATCTCTAGTAACCTAAATCATAAATGATAAAGGAGAAATAACAACTGATGCCACAGAGATATAAGAGATCATCTCTGAATACTACCAGAAACTCTATGCCCAGAAATTTGACAATGTGAAGGAAATGGATCAATATTTGGAATCACACCCTCTCCCTAGACTTAGCCAGGAAGAAACAGAGCTCCTGAACAGACCAATTTCAAGCACTGACATTAAAGAAACAATAAAAAATCTTCCAACAAAAAAATGGTCTGGTCCAGAGGCATTAAACCAGAATTCTATCAAACCTTCAAGGAAGAAATTATTCCAAAAAATTGAGGAGGAAGAAAATCTTCCCCAACACATTCTACGAAGCAAACATCACCCTGATACCAAAACCAGGAAAAGACCCTTAAAAGGAGAATTTCAGATCAATTTCACTAATGAATATAGATGCAAAAATTCTCAATAAAATCTAGCCAATAGATGACAGCTTATCACCAAAAAAGTCATACTTCATGATCAAGTAGGTTTCATCACAGGGATGCAAGGCTGGTTTAACATACGCAAGTCCATAAACATTATCCACTGTATTAACAGAAGCAAAAACAAAGACCATATGATCCTCTCAATAGATGCAGAAAAGCATTCAATAAAATCCAGCATCCTTTTCTAATTAGAACACTGAAGAGTATAGGCATAGGTGGCACATTTCTTAAACTTACTGAAGCTATCTATGACAAACCCACAGGTAATATTTTACTGAATGGAGTAAAACTGAAACCTTTTCCTCTTAGAACTGGAACCAGACAAGGTTGTCCTCTGTCACCATTACTATTTAATCAACATAATGCTGGAAGTTCTAGCCAATGCAATTAGGCAAGACAAAGAGGTAAAGGGCATCCACATGGTAGCAGGAGAGGTCAAACTCTCTCTCTCTTTGCTGATGATATAATCTTATACTTAGAGAATCCCAAAGACTCAACCACAAGACTCCTGAAAGTCATCAAAAAATACAGTGATGTCTCAGGATATAAAATCAATGTCCACAAGTCAGCAGCCTTTGTATATGGCAATAACAGTCAAGATGAGAGGCTAATTAAGGACACAACTCCGTTCACCATAGCTTCCAAGAAAATGAAATACCTAAGAATATACCAAACAAAAGAGGTGAAGGACCTCTAGAAAGAAAATTATGAAACCCTAAGAAAGTAAATAGCAGAGGATACTAACAACTGGAAGAACATACCATGCTCATGGCTGGGAAGAATCAACATTGTTAAAATGTCTATACTTCCCAAAGCAATCTACTGATTCAATGCCATCCCTATTAAAACACCAACATTGTATTTTCAATATTTGGAAAAAATGATTCTGCATTTTGTATGGACCAGAAAAAACCCTGTATAGCTAAGGCAGTTCTTAGTAATAAAAACAAAGCTGGGGGTATCACCATACCAGATTTTAGGCTATACTACAAAGCCATAGTGGTCAAGACAGCATTGTACTGGCACAAAAATAGAGACATAGACATTTGGAATCGTAGAGAAAACCAGGAAATGAAACTAACATCTTACAACCACTTAATGTTTGATAAACCAAACAAGAACATACCTTAGGGGAAAGACTCCCTACTCAATAAATGGTGCTGGGAGAACTGGATATCCACATGTAAAAGACCAAAACTGGATCCACACCTTTCTCCACTCACAAAAATTGATTCAAGATGGAGAAAGGACTTAAATTTCAGGCATAAAACAATAAAAATCCTCAAAGAAAGCATAGGAAAAACACTAGAAGATATCGACTAGGGGAAAGACTTCATGAAGAAGACTGCCGTGGCAATTGCAACAACAATAAAAATAAACAAATGGGACTTAATGAAACTGAAAAGCTTCTGTACAGCTAAGGAGACAACAACCAAAGTAAACAGATAACCTACACAATGGGAAATGATATTTGCATATTTTGAATCAGACAAAAGCTTGATAACTAGGATCTATAGAGAACTCAAATTAATCCACATGAAAAAAACCAACAATCCCATATATCAATGGGCAAGAGACATGAATAGAACCTTCTCTAAAGAAGACAGATGAATGGCTAACAAACATGAAAAAATGCTCATCATCCCTAATCATCAGAGAAATGCAAATCAAAACCACCCTGAGATACCATCTAACCCCAGTGAGAACAGCCCACATCACAACATCTCAAAACTGCAAATGCTGGTGTGGATGTGGAGAGAACACTTGTACACTGCTGGTGGGACTGCAAACTAATATAGCCTTTTTGGAAGGAAGTATGGAGAACCCTCAAAGAACTCAAGCTAGACCTCCCGTTTGATCCTGCAATCCCATTACTGGGAATCTACCCAGATGGAAAAAAATCCTTTTATCATAAGGATACTTGCACTAGATTGTTTACTGCAACTCAATTTACAATCACCAAAATGTGTAAATAGCCTAAATGCCCACCAACCCAGGAATGGATTAACAAACTGTGGTATATGTACAATATGGAATACTATTCAGCCATTTAAAAAAAATGGAGACTAGGGTGGCACCTGTGGCTCAGTGGGTAGGTCACTGGCCCCATGTACCGAGGGTGGTGGGTTCAACCCCAGCCCTGGCCAAATTGCAACAACAAGAAAAAAATAGCTGAGTGTTGTGGCGGGTGCCTATAGTCACAGCTACTCAGGAGGCTGAGGCAGTAGAATCACCTAAGCTCAGGAGTTGGAGGTTGCTGTGAGCTGTGATGCCATGGCACTCTACCGAGCGAGGGCAATAAAGTGATACTCTGAAAAAAATAAAAAAAAAAAAAATAAAGTGATACTCTGTCTCAAAAAAACTCAAATTATATGGAGACTTTACAGCCTTTGTATTAACCTGGATGGAAGTGGAACACATTATTCTTAGTAAAGCATCACAAGAATGGAGAAGCACAGATCCTATGTACTCAATTTTGATATGAGGACAATTAATAACACAGTGGGGGTGGGGAAAGGGGACATCAGAGACAGAAAGGAGGGGGGTCTTGGTGCTTGCCACACCTTTTGAGGGCAAGACAGGATTATAAGAGGAACTTTACCTAGCAAATGCAATCAGTATAACCTGGTTTCTTGTACCCTCAATGAATCCCCACAATATATTAAAAAAAAAAGATTCAGTTGCTATTTTATTTTTTAATTTTTTAAAATTTCAGGTTAATATTAGAGTACAAATGATTAGGTTACAGTGTTTGCATTTGTTAAATAGAGTCCCTACTGTAGCTGTGTCCTGCACCCAGGAGGTGTGCTGTACACCTTTACATTATGCCCATTAGGTGGGACATACTGATCCCCCTTCCTCCTCTCCTCTCCTCCTAGTTGCTATTTTTAGTGGATTTTCTTAATGATAAAACCAACTTTCTATTTTTCCTGGATAAATAAATGCTTGAACTCCTAAAAATAAATAATTAATTAAATAAATATAAATAAATAAATAAAAATAAAAAAGAATACGGCAGCACCTGTGGCTCATTGAGCAGGGTGCAGGCCCCATATACCAAGGGTGGTGGGTTCAAACCCAGCCCCAGCCAAACTGCAACAAAAAATAGCTGGGCGTTGTGGTAGGTGCCTGTAGTCCCAGCTACTCGAGAGGCTGAGGCAAGAGAATCACCTAAGCCCAAGAGCTGGAGGTTGCTGTGAGCTGTGACACCATAGCACTCTACTGAGGGTGACAAAGTAAAATTCTGTCTCTAAAAAAAAAATAACAAAAATAATAAAATGAAATAAAATAATAATGGGCAGCACTTGTGGCTCAGTAGGTAGGGCACCGGCCCTATATACCAAGGGTGGCGAGTTTGAACCCAACTCCGGCCAGCTAAGGAATAATGACAACTGCAACAGAAAAATAGCTGGGCATCATGGCAGGCACCTGTAGTCCTAGTTACTTGGGAGGCTGAGGTAAGAGACTCGCTTAAGCCCAAGAGTTTGAGGTTGCTGTGAGCTGTGACGCCACAGCACTCTACCAAGAGCAACATAGTGAGACTCTGTCTCAAGAAAAAAAAATGTGCTTCCAAGAACACCATCAAGAAAGTACAGATAATTCAAAGAATGGGAGAAAAGTTTTATAAATCATGTGATCTAATAAAGGTCTGCTATCCAGAATACATCAAGAGGGTGGCGCCTGTGGCTCAAAGGAGTAGAATGCCAGCCCCATATGCTGGAGGTGGCATGTTCAAACCCAGCTCCGGCCAAAAAACTGCAAACAAACAAACAGAATACATTAAGAACTCTTTCAATTTGACAATAAAAAGTCAACACTATCTAAAATAGGCAATAATAGACATTTCTCCAAAGAAACACATGAAAAGATGCTCAACATCATTAGCCATAAAGAAAATGTAAATCAAACCATAGTGAGATACTGCTTCGTACTCACAAGGGCACAGTAATCAACAGACAGATAATAAAAAGTATTAGGAAAGATGTGGAGAAACTGGAACCTTATACACTGGGGGGGATATAACATGGTGGAAACCAGTCTGGCAGTTTCTCAAATGATTAAACATAGTTACCAAATGATCTAGCAATTCTACTGGTATATACAAGACAACTGAAAACATGTCCACCCCAAAATTTGTACACAGATGATTTTAGCAGCATTGTTCACAGCAGCCAAAAGGTGGAAGCAGGGTGTCCATCAGCTGATAAATGGATTAACAAAATACAGCATATATCCATACAGTGGAATGTTATTCAATCATTAAAAAAAAAATGAGGCACTATTACTTGCTGCAAAGTAGATGAACCTTGGAAACATCCAAAGTAAACACAAAAGCCCATGGCGTGTTTGATTCCATTTATATAAAATATGCAAAATAAGCAAATCCACAGAGACCAAAAGATTAGTGGTTGCCAAAGGAGGCAGGAATGGTAATAGACACTGACTGCTGATGGGACAGTGATAAGAATGTTCTGGAATTAGTGGAAATGGCTGCACAACATTGTGCAGAAAAACCCACTGAATTATATACTTTAAAAGGGTGAATTTTATGGCATATGAATTATATCCCAATAAAGCTGTTATACAAATAAATGTCAAGGCTGGGTGTGGTGATTCATGCCTATAATCTTTGCACTCTTGAGAGGCTGAGGCGGGTGGATCACCTGAACTCAGGAGTTCCACAGCCGGGCATTGTGGTGGGCACCTGTAGGCCCAGCTACTTGGGAGGCTAAGACAAAAGGATCACTTGAGCCCAACACTTTGAGGTTGCTATGAGCTATGTCGCCATAGCACTCTACCCAGGGAGACAGAATAAGACTGTCTCAAAAAGAAAAAAAATTATGGCACATCAAAAATAACAATAATGCTCACAGCCAGGAGTTTGAGACCAGCCTGAGCCACACCTTGTCTCTACAAAAGATATAAAAACTAGCCAAGTGTTGTAGTAGGTGCCTATAGTCCCAGCTACTTGGGAGGTCGAGACTCAACCTCACTTGAGTCCAGAAGTTTGAGGTTGCTATGAGCTATCATGACTTCATAGCACTGTCTAAGGTGACAGAGTAAGACTCTTTCTCAAAAAACAAATAAATAAAATTTAAAAAGTAATACATGTTAAAGCTTCTTGAAAAGTTAAAATCCTGGGAGGCGCCTGTGGCTCAGTGGGTAGGGCACCAGCCCCATATACTGAGGGTGGTGGGTTCAAACCCAGCCCCAGCCAAACTGCAACAGAAAATAGCCGGGTGTTGTGGCGGGCGCCTGTAGTCCCAGCTACTTGGGAGGCTGAGGCAGAAGAATCACCTAAGCCTAGGAATTGGAGGTTGCTGGAGCGACTCCGCTGCACTCTACCGAGGGTGAAAAAGTGAGACTCTGTCTCTACAAAAAAAAAAAAAAAAAAACGAAAAGTTAAAATCCTTGTATGAATGAAAGTTTTTGTTTTTGCTTGTAACCACCAAGAAGTCTATATGCTGCTTGACCTCAAAGAGTCTCCTAGTAAGGGAAAAGGGCTTTCTGTAGGCAAAGCAAATTCAGTGCTAGGTTATTTATTGTGTGATGTAGTTCTCTCATTTGTATTTATTAACTAATTTAGAAATAATGAACACATTACAGGTTAACATACATTTTTTAATAAAACTGTCTCGGTGCCCATAGTACAGTGGTTCCAGCGCCAGCCACATACACTGAGCGTGGCAAGTTCGAAACCAACCTGCGCCAAGTGCAATAAAAATATAGCCAGGTGTTGTGGCGAGTGTCTGTAATCCCAGCTCCTTGGGAGGCTGAGGCAAGAGAATCCCTTAGCCCAAGAGTCTGAGGTTGCTTGTGAGCTACGACACCAGAGCACTCTACTGAGGATGACATAGTGAGACTCTGTCTCAAAAAAAAAAAAAAAAATTTTTATAAAACATAACTTTTTTAGCTCAGTGTCAGTAGCACAGTGGTTACGGCAGCAGCCACATACACCGAGGGTGGCGGACTGGAACCCAGCCCAGGTCAGGTAAGCAACAATAATAACTGCAACAACCACAACAAAATAGCTGGGCGTTGTGGCGGGTGCCTGTAGTCCCAGCTACTTGGGAGGCTGAGGCGAATCGCTTGAGCCCAAGAGTTTGAGGTTGCTGTGTACTGTGATGCCACGACACTCTACCAAGGGTGACATAGTGAGACTCTGTCTCAAAAGAATAATAATAATAACTTTTTTCAAAATTTAGAAGAATGTTTTACATTTTTACAAATCTCTTTAATGTCCAGCTTAATAGAAGATAGCTGGATTCTCCTATTTGTGTTTCTATATTTGCTTTTGGTTTTTTTTGATTGTTGCAGTTTGGCCGTGGCTGGGTTTGAGCCTGCCACCCTCAGTATATGGGGCCGGCACCCTACTCATTGACCCACAGGCACCACCCCAATGCTTCTATATTTGATCTATCATGATACATTGATTAAGAAGAAAATCTGGATTCACCCAGCATGGAGTTGCAAAATAGAGGAAAATTTTGGGGTGGTGCCTATGGCTCAGTGAGTAGGGCGCTGGCCCCATATACTGAGGGTGGCGGGTTTGAACCCGGCCCCAGCCAAACTGCAACAAAAAAAATAGCCGGGCGTTGTGGCAGGTGCCTGTAGTCCCAGCTACTCGGGAGGCTAAGGCAAGAGAATCGCCTAAGCCCAAGAGCTGGAGGTTGCTGTGATACCACAGCACTCTACCAAGGGTGACAAAGTGAGACTGTCGCTAAAAAAGAACAAAAAAAAAAGAGAACATTTTAGTAGCCTTTTAACAGACAATTGTGGATAATCATCTTTGATATCACACCAGAACTTAATAAGGAATACTTAATTTTAACATGGAATCTGAAACCCTATGAATTTTTCTTACTCCGTGACATTAAAATCCATTGTCCTTTCTTAAATTGCAAATGTACCTTTTACCAGATCTGATTTTCTAACTTCACACACTGGTCATCTGAAAAATATTGGTTCCCTGAGTTTTATGCTGATCTTTAAGATGTCAATACATTTTATAATAAAATCCCAAAATACCACATTCATAACTTCACCACCAATCTCATCAGAAAGTCTTCAAGCTGCCAAGTTCATGATGATAAATACAAGTTTTCCAAAATTCTAATTTTTGCTTAGAAACTTTAATTTTACCATTGGTCATAAATATTGTTATTTTCTTTGAAGCAATAGGTTCACTATGTTTATTTCTAAGAAAAAGTTTGTCAGCCCCAAGTCTGAATAAACAGTTATCTGTCACTTGTTCTTTCAAGTAAAACCGGAAGGAAAATGACTAGTTCAGTGTGCAACTCAAACAGTCCTAGAAGTGCTTTTCCTTGAGACAACACCAAGGCTCAGTGAGAATGTTTACTTCCTGTTTCCTCACACAGGGTATGAAAGGCGAATACACAGCACGAGTTAACAAAACGCGGCCATTCCCAATGAAGCCAGCCTGCGCAGGGAGAATGCACGGGCAGAGCGCTCTGGGCCACCAGGCAGCCTGGAGTTCTGCCTGCAGCTCTGGCTGCCACTACTTCTGCACCTTTGGTGCATATGTCAACACAATGGAAAAAGCAAGAAGCCCACTGGCATCATTATGAAAATCGCTTTGACTCACAGACCCCCTTGGAATGGTCTTGAAGGTCTGCAGTTGCCACTAGTCTAGATGGCACTCCCTGCTGGCCTAGGGGAAGGCAGATAAAGCAGCAGCCAAAGTGACACAGAAGAGGCAGAGGAGAGTGCATGTGACTCCTGTCCTGAGGCAGGTGGGAGTGCTGACAGTATCTTTCTCCAAATTTTCTCCAGTGCCTGGTGCCAGCTGGGGCCCCAGTGCCACCCAGCTGGGTATTCCAGACCCACACTGAGATCCACACTGACCTCTCTGGGATCCCTCCACCCCTCCACTTGGTTTCTGCTCCATGCCTGCTGACACACAGGCTGATACACCTACATGACTGAGAACCTTAAAGGACCTGGAGTTCAGCCCAACAGGTTGCTTCCTGTGGCTTCCAACCTAACCACTGCTCTCCACTTGCTCTCTCTGCCCAGCACCACCTGTCCATTCCCCTGACCTCAACACAGAACAGGCAGCTTCTAACTCCTGGGATCATTTTCCTGCTCCCACACTAGAGTGGGCCAAGAGGGAATGGGTGTGGTAGGGGAAACAGGGCAAGAGGGCAGAAAAAGGAGAGGGTAGTGAACACTATGCCGCCAGACTCAGTACACCCTGGGGCAGGGAGGGGGCTTTCCCACCAATTCCCACCACATTGTCCTCCCTGCCAACTAGCTTCACTGCTATCAAAGGCATTTTCTCCCTTTCCTCTAAGACAGCTGAGATCTCCTAGAAGGGAATGCTCCTTCTCTCAGCACTGCAGTCAAGAGCCCCCACCCAGCAAGCACTTAGCACAAGACCCCACGTTGGCTGAAAGCCTCATCCCCACCCCAGATATTCAGTAAAACAATGTGAAGTCCACAGAGGAACAGATTTCTCTCACTGGAGACTGTTACAACCACAGGAGCAGTAAAGCCACTTGGCTTGCAGAGCCAAACTGGGAAAACAAAGTGCCATTCAGGCCCCAGACACACAATAGGCCCTTGTCCTCTTTTCTGGTTCAAACCCAGAGCTGCTAAGCAGAGCCCCATGGGTGGCCCTTGGGCAGGGCTGCCCCTAGAATGTGTGGAGCCCCCAGACGTATATTTTGAGGACCTGTCTATATAAAAAACTTTAGACACTCAAAATCAGTGTCAGTATTATTCTAGAAGCCCAATCTCATGTGCTCCCACAAGAGAAATAGACCGTAGCCATCTCCCTAAATTCAGCTCAGACATGGCGACCTGGAACAAACAGCCCATAGAACCAAGTGGAGGGTGGAGGGATCCCAAAGGGTCAGTCTGGATCTCAGTGTGGGTCTGTAGCACCCAGCCAGAAGGGCACTGGGGCTCAAGCTGGTGCCAGGCACTGGAGAAGACTCAGAATATTTGGAGAAAAGTACGCCAAAGTGTGGGCTCCCCTAAGGTGAAGGTTCTGGGATGAGGGCCATGAGTACCCAGGACTGAAAGTGGTGCTGACCCTGACGACACAGCCACCATGGGGGTTTGAAGGGTCACCACGGTGACTCTCAAAAAAGAAACCTAGGAACCCAAAGCCCTGCCACTTCTTGTTTTCTCTTCTCTGGGGATATCCAGCCACCTGAGCAATTCAGAATCTCAGGCGACCCAAACATTGCATTCGCCAAGTCTTTACAGCTTTCCCATCATCTCTTCTCCCTGAGCACCTATTGGGTGAAACAGGTGGTTTGTTTAAATGTCATACCTTATCCCTGCCGATCTCTCTCAGTAAGATCAACAGGTAAGAAGCCAGGAAGAAGGAATGCAGGGAGACTTCAGTAGTTCTTTGAGGGAAGGACTGAACCTGGCCCATAGTAAATGCTCCAAAAAGGTGAGGAAAGAACAAACTTAGATAATCTACATACTGATAACCTGCTGTCAGGCAAGAAAGCATTCAATTCAACTTGAAACAGGCCCTGTCCTCTGCAGGCACATCTGCCACCGCCTCCAGTGGCACTCCAGAACCAGTGGCACTCCAGGGACTGGTTCACAGCAGTGACATGCAAGTCCTAGCATGCACCAGTGGGAAGGGGCTTACCAGGCAGATAGCTGGAGCACCAGGCCCCCAGCAGGGAGGGGGCAAGGAGGTTGCCGTGGCTCCTCCCACCCTCCACCCCAGCACACAAGGGCAAAGTGTTGAGGCTCTGAAACCTGTCTAAAGTTCCCTATGTTCTGCCAAGATCCACGCCCAGCCACTGCCTGCTGTGGGAGGCTGATAGGAAGGAGGGCGGCATCCCCAGGACTAGCTGCCAAGGCCAGTGCACTCTCATTACCCACTCACTTTGCCTCTGCAGCACTGATCACAGCTGTAAGTGACCGGATCTGTGGCCTTCTGCCTCTCCTCTAGTGACAAGACATGAGGCTGGGGCCTTCTTTTCCTGGCTGTGTCTCTGGTTAGATGTGTGTATGTAGCTCGGTGACCAGAACACGTGGTAATTAGTAAACAGTTGTAGAACAAAGCAAGTTCTCCCTCAGCTGCCCAGCAGCCCTGGAGTCAACAGCCAGCTGCGGGCCACTCAGTACTCAGTGATCATGCAAAGACCAAAACCCCTCAGAGGCCACGTGCCAGGCTGGGAGACTTCCAGCATCTATCCTAAAGTCTCATGCCAAGGCACAGAGACAGTAACAAGGCAGACAACCTGGCCCTGCTGGGGAGCCAGGTTCCAGCCCCCCTTCCTCTTTCTCAGCCCTTCCTCAGGCCTCCTGCAGTGCTCCTCAGCTCCTCAGCAGGAAGGTCCCTCCTCTGCCTCAGTCCCTCCTCCCCTTCCTCCTCCAAAACAAACACCCAGAGCCCATGTGTCCTTCAGCTATTCTGCTGGACCTCCTGCTAGTGCTGCTGGGGCTTCTCAGGAACAAACGACTCCCAGCAGAGGCCAGTCTCTTCCCTGTCTCTCACTCGGTTCTCAGGGAAGCCACCCAGTTCCACTCACCACAGCTCCCAGGATGAGCTACCAGCCCCTGTGGTCTTCCTCAGCACTTCCCACAGCTTTGTTCAGAAAGCCTGTGCAGCTTGTCACTAGCCAGTTTTACATGTGAAGTCTCTGTTCCCGATAGGGTCAAGAGGGCCTCACTGCCTAAGCGACATGGCAGCAGGTCACTCACCCAAGTCTGCAGAGAACTTGAGTCTGTAGGAGCTGCCAGTCCTGAGACATGGCATATTCACCTTGGCCTCCTCAAAGCCTAAGAGCAGGGATCAAGCACTGGGTAGTTATGGAGCCAAGAGACCTTGAATGAGAAAAGCACGGAACTGCAGAGAGTATGTAAGGTTTGTGCAGAGAACCTGGATCCCAGCCCTGGTTCTCGGTGACTTGGCAAATTAGGCAAATCACCTACAAAACAAGAAACGTACATGAAAGTACTTTGCTCATCAGAAGGGTCTGTGCAAATTGGTATAGGTTTCAGAAATGGCCTCTTACCTTTTCCAACCTAGGATAAAGGAGTTCCAAGATATGGAGAACTGATAAACTAAGAAAAGAGGTCAAGTCTGAAATTCCAGGGAAAACTCTAGACCCAAGCCAGGGAGAGCCCGTCTTGTTTTGTAGGTTGATGTTTGTTGCTTTGCATGTCATCTCTGGGCTCTGTCTGGTATGTGTGTTTAGCCTTGGCTAGACTCAAACTTCAGAATATCCAACACTGACATCAGTGAATGTCCATTGCCCTGGTGGATGAGAGAGAGTTACCAACATGGGGGAAAGGTGTGGAAAATGGTTGGCATTCTATATAATAAGGGGGAGATTATTTAGCCTGAACTTCGGTGACCTAGGCAAAGAGGTGCCTTGGCCTCAGCCTTCTGGGATGGGAATATCATATTCTAGGGCGGGCTGCAGGGAAGGTCTTCCAAGGATGGCCCAGAACCTGGGGTGGTCCAGGAAGGCCTCCTGCTACAGGAAGGGGACAAACTGGAGGCTGGTTAGCTCTCCCCTACCCTCACGTGTCTTCTCATCCCTGATGGAGCATCGGTCACCAAGTATAGATCTTTAGTCACATGTGTACGTCCCTTCCCTCACAGCAGCCTGTGAGCCCTCCAGGTGGTGAGGGAGACAGCAAGTAAAATCCTTTTCCCTCTTCCTAAAGAATTTTACGTTAAATACAAATTCATGTGCAAGCCAATCAGAATTCTTCCCTCTACCTACAGCTTCTAGAGAAGGGAAGTAAACAAACACCATGTCTTGAGTCCAGTAGAACTGACTGTGCTATTAACATTCTACTTCTAACAGTCTCATTTTGGGGGTGTGGATATGAGATGGGTGGGGAGATGAGAGACAGAAGAATAAATTAAAAGGCTTCCTCGCCCTCTAAACCACACTGAGCGTGTGACTTGCAGATATTCTCTTCACCCTGGCTTCAAAGCAGAGCTCCAGCCAAGTGAAGAAGGCCCAGGAGGAGAGGCTAGCAACACTCAGGCCTTGTCCTGGAAGACCTTCTCTGTCCAGAAGTCCTCTCATTGTCTCATTGGGTAGCTCAGAGAGGAGCTAGACCAAGCCCAGTAAGCCTCCAGCACCCACATAGACCAAGAGGGCTTTGGAAGAGTCCCCAGAAAGGACTCTTATAATCCCGGGCCCAAGCAGACTGCCTCAGGCCTTATCTCCCTTCACCCACATCCTTAAAAAGATCACCTTTGCAGAATCCTGGTGGGGCCTGTGTGCTGATGTTAGGGACTCTCCAGAGACCTCCCTGAGAGAATGGACCAACTCTGAGGATCCGTGCTAGGAACAGCAAACAGATAACAAGGGAAGGGCGGGGGATCTAACTTCCCATGGCTGAGAAGACAATGAGGTGTGGCCAGTATGGGCCCTGGTCTAGGAACCAACCCCCTTTGCATGAGGTCAGAATTAAAATCTAGGGTTTAATTCTTTGGGATAGAGAGACTGTATTACTTAAGAGGAAAACCAGGGTTTATGAAATGGGCATCAGGTCAAAGGCACATCAGTGAGCTAAACTTCTGCAAGTGGTTTGTTTATAGCAGGTATGGCCTTAAAAATGCAGGTTGCTAACAGGGCCAGGCACAAAATGCTTGTTGAATGAATATATGAATGAACTCAGAATAAGCCTGGTTCAATCTGAAGTAATCAGATCAGCAGAGACAGAGAGAAGGTATTTGTAAGTGATGAGGGACCACCCAGAGTATACCTTGCTGGGGCACAGAGGAAGGGGAAGGCAGGAGGGGAAAGGCAAGAGCAACAGTCTCCCCAGACTCCATATGCAGACAAGGCGAACCTTGCTGAAAGGTGCCAGGCTATGTGTCAGTAGAAATATTCACCCAGCATCCCTGGCACCCACCTATGGGCAACAGAAGTTTCTGTCTTCTTTTTCCTGCCACAAGCCCCTGCCTAACAGCTGGATAGGAAGGAAAGTGTGAAACCAGGACTCAATTTTGGAAGGAAGCCCTAAAACTCAGAAGATGGAACCAGGATGGGTGAAAAGGGATGGGAACATGTGCATAGGCCTAACACCAGGGAAAGTGGAGGTCCCTGGAAGGCTTGTCTCCTAGGGATCCATCTGGAGACTCAGGAAGGGCAGCGGGCCAACTCTAAGCGATGGTTTCCCATGAACCCCAAGAATCTCAGGATCATTTCTCTGTCTTCCCTCCACCCTCCAAGCTGCCTCAACCCTGGCCCCTTCCAACTGGGTATCAAGGAATGGAGTTGGGCCTGGATACAAATTTAATATGTTCAATGCATAGAAATACAGGCATATGACAAAGGAAATGTGGCCAAGATGCCTTGTGGGGCCCTTGGCTCAATTGCCGCCTGACTTCATCCATTTATACACTTGTGAGGAAGACAACCCACTTACACTAGGGCAACAAGGAGTATGGAAACATCCCTGCTAAAAACTCAGCTGCTTGCCAAAAAAACTTCTTTCCATTTCCTCAAATCCTTGGGCAGGATTATCTTTATCTTTACTGTTGTCTTGAAGAAGCAACATTCTAAAGAGAAAATAAAAGGAAAAAGAGAACAAAGGCTAAGGATAACTTTGTAAAACAGATGAGAACTAAGATGTCTGAGCAAAGAACCTGCTCCACCACTCCAGGCATCATGTCAGAGCCTGCTGGGGTAGGAAAAATGAAAGGAAGCTAAAGGTCTGCAAAGGACACAAGCACAGAAATGACAAAGAAAACCTGGAGCCATTCAGAGAAGTAAAAGCACAAACATGTCTGTCTTCTGGGGGTGGGGTGTAGCACAGCAATAGCCTGGTGCAGAGGGCCCAGCACAGGCAGCGGACTCAGAAATGGGCTGGGCTGAGCTCACCACTTCCCAGTTCAAACCTTAGAGCCTCAGCCTCTTCACCTTTTACCTCCAGGGTTATTGTTAGAAAGAAGAGATCATATATAAAGAGACCACAGGATTTTTAAAACTGATGTGTTTTGTTGTTGTTGTTGAGACAGAGTCCCACCCCATGCCCTGAGCAGAGTGCTGCCTCAGCCTCCAGGATTGCAGGCACTCCTCGAGGTGCTCAGCTGGGTTTTTCCTTTTTTTTTTTTTTTGTAGAGACAGAGTCTCACTTTATCGCCTTTGATAGAGTGCTGTGATGTCACAGCTCACAGCAACCTCCAGCTTCTGGGCTTAGGCAATTCTCTTGCCTCAGCCTCCTGAGTAGCTGGGACTATAGGTGCCTACCACAATGCCCAGCTATTTTTTTGTTGCAGTTTGGCCAGGGCCAGGTTTGAACCTGCCACCCTTGGTATATAGGGCCAGCGCCCTACTCACTGAGCCACAGGTGCCACCTGGTTTTTCCACTTTTTCAGGAGTCGGGGTCTCATTTGCTCAGGCAAGTCTCGAACTCCTGGACTCAAGCAATTCTCCCTCCTCAGCCTCCCACAGTGCTGGGATTACAGGCATGAGCCACGTGTTAAAAAATATTTACCATATTTTGCTGTGTATTACACACTCCTGTGTATAATGCACATCTAACATTTTTGGTTCAAACTTTCAGGGCAAAAATCTTCTGTTTTAATTTTTTTTAATTTTTTTTTTTTTTTTGAGACAGAGTCTCACTTTGTCACCCTCAGTAGAGTGCCATGTAGTCACAATTCACAGCAACCTCAAACTCTTGGGCTTAAGCAATTCTCTTGCCTCAGCCTCCCGAGTAGCTGAGACTACAGGTACCTGCTACAATGCCCAGGCATTTTTAGAGATTGAGTCTCACTCTGGCTCAGGCTCGTCTCAAACCTGTGAGCTCAGGCAATCCCCCTACCTTAGCCTCCCCAGTGCTAGGATTACAGGTGTGAGCCACTGTGCCTGGCCATTGTTTTAATTTTTTAATGGAGAGCATAAGTGGCTACACAGTGGTGCCACCCTCTCTTGCAAGATGCAAAAGACATGAACTCAACCACTGTGGAGAAGCTGGGAGCCAGCCCAGGCAGCAGGTGAGAGTGGGCAGAATGACCCGGCACCCAACACCCCCCAACTGTCCCCTCCCAGCCCAACCTTGTTCCCACATTCTCTCATTTTCTATTCTTACCCATGTCAGACCCACATCTATCAATGAGAATGTGGCCACAGCTGCTCTGCTGAGAACCCCATCAAGAAGGAGCTTTCCCTGATGATACCCCAGTGAAGTACCCTGCACTTACATTTCTGTTTAGTGACTAGACTATGACCTCCTTGACCCATCCAGTCGTTGGGCACTCAGTTATGTCACAGTGAACATCAGCCTTTCCAAAACTTGCAAATCCTATAAATCACTCTGCAGCCTGGTTAAAATGAGACTCCTGACCCACACCCAGACACACTGAATCTGCTCTCCAAGAGGAAGGCCTGGGTACCTGTCCCATTAACAAGATCCTAGATAGGGAGGTACCTGTGGCTCAGTGAGTAGGGTGCCAGCCCCATATACCGAGGGTGGCAGGTTCAAACCTGGCCCCAGCCCAACTGCAACAAAAAATAGGTGGGCACTGTGGTGAGCGCCTGTGGCAACTCAGGAACCTGAGGCAAGAGAATCACCTAAGCCCAGGGGTTAGAGGTTGCTGTGCGCTGTGACGTCACAGCACTCTACCAAGGGCAATAAAATGAGACTCTATCTCTAAAAAAAAAGATCCTAGATGGTTCTTTCCACTGGTAAATTTGGGAAATTATACCAACTCAACACTTTGGGGGTTCAGACAGGTCATTGGCTCAAAACCATAACCTATGGGCTCAAGTAGCCATGAGCTTACATGCTGCACTGCCAACTGCCAAGTACCCTCACAGACAGAAACTTCACAGAGACTGAGGGCCAAGGTCACACAAGCAGGCTACTAGTAGAACCAGGTCTCAGAACCCAGGTCTCCCAGACCCCAGCTTAGGGATCTTCCTCCTCAGCACAGTGTCCCAGGAGCCTCAGAATGGGACCAGCTGTACAAGAGGTGAGGCACCCCAGAAAGGGCAGGAATCTACCAGCCCTGGCCCCTTACACCAGCTTCCTAGGAAATAGCCCACAGGGGTTCATGGCAGAGTGGCCAGGGCCATGTTCTCATCGACAGACATGGGTAAGAATAGGAAACAAGAGGATGTGGAGACAAGGCTGGGCCAGGAGGAGACAGCTGAAGGAGGTGAGGGGCTCAGGTAATCCTGACACTCTCACCTGCTGCCTGGGCTTGCTCTCAGTTTCTCTGCAGCAGGCAGCTCCACACCTCACACTTCTTGCAAGAGAGAGAGGCACCACTGCAGGCCTCTCCCTGCTTTCAAGGAGGTTCCAATGCTACCTGTTGCATTGCTGCTGCCGGCATGCCCACTTCCCAGATAGCGGCAGCAGTGTCTGGCACAGTTGGCAGGGCTGGAAGTTCTTGCAGCTATGGTGCCCGCCTGGTGAGGGGGCAGCTGGGGAGGGGGTTAGCATGAAGGGGACAGATTATCATATTCCAGGGTATAATTTTGCACACAGACATCATTATTGCTTTCTAGAGTTACACTTTTAGTGCATAAGAATAAATAAAAGAATTAAAAACTTTTATATATAGAATTCATACTACCCACGTATAATGAACGTCCTTATTTTTCCCTCAAAAGAGTATGCATTATACACCGCAAAATACAGTAACAAATAAAAGAGACACTCCAGGCTCAGTGCCCCTACTCAGTGGTTAGGGCACTGGCCACATACACCAGGGGCTGGTGGGTTCAAACCCGGCCCAGGCCTGCTAAAAAACAATGACAATTGCTGCAACAACAACAAAATAGTCAGGCAGTGTGGCGGGTGCCTGTAGTCCCAGCTACTTGGGAGGCTGAGGCAAGAGAATTGCTTAAGCCCAAGAATTTGAGGTTGCTGTGAGTTGTAATGCCACAGCACTCTACCAAGGACGACAAAGTGAGACTCTGTCTCAAAAAAAAAAAAAAGAGACACTCCAGGAGAGTGGAACAAATTTAGTTGCCATTATTACTTATAGCTGCCATGATTATTTTACTGTTGCAATCTTTTAAATAAATTTAGCTATAGATAAGGGAAAACATTGAGGCCAGGAGTTCAAGATCGGCCTGGGTGATAGAACAAGATCCTTTCTCTGTGAACAAAGTAAAACAAAACAAACAAACAAAAAGAAAACAATAGCTAGGGAGGGTGGTATGCAACTGTCATCCCAGCTACTCTGGACACTGAGGCAGGAGGATCACTAGAGCCCAGGAGAGTTCAAGGCTGTAGTGAGCTATCATCACACCACTGTGCTTCAGCCTGGGCAACAGAGCAAGACTCCATCCCAATTAACCAGTCAGTAAAGAAATCCAATCAGCAGGAACAAACCACCCAAGAATTTTGACCTCATTTTCCCAACACTTTGGAATTGTCCCTGAAAACTTTAGACTGACAAGGCTCTACAAAGAGAAAGCTGCCTACCCCCCATCACTGACAAAGTGGTTTCTTCCCTCACCTCCATCTCAGTTAAATGGGGAGGTGGGGGGTGGGGGAGTGGGGAAGAGACCCACAGTCTTTCTAATTAGCATTCCCCTGTGCTCGTGAATGAGGTTAGGGGTTCCCTTTGTCTGCACAAAGCCCAACCAGCATCTACAATCCCTGAATAGACTTACTGAATTAGCAAAGATGTTTGGTAAGCTCTTAACTTAAATCAGGCGAGTGTAGGGTTTGAAATTAAATAAGCAAATAACTGCCTCATCCTAAGAGGCAGTTCTCAGCATTGGCGAAAAAGTAATGAGCCTGGCTCTTCTAGACACACATCCTCAACTCCAGTGAGGAGTACCCAGTCTCTGTCCGCTCCATACTTTCATTTCCTGTCTCTGGCCCAGATCTTTGTGTGGCTGCAAGTGACAGGGGCACAAGTGGTTTACCATTCACAAGGAAGCTGAGAGCCACTAGATGGCTGGTGAAAATGAGGCCTCTCCATCACTGGGAAGGCCTGTTAGTTTCACTTCATTTCCTGGACTTTAATCCTAACTCTGATCCAGGTTTACTGTTAGTAAAAATGGGGGTTTGAGAAAAGGACACAGAGGGCACGAGATCATTCAAGTTTCTGAAAAAATAACTCTGAAGAGAAAAGCCAGGCACAGGTCAGTAACACTAGCTTTGTAAAGAGAGAACAGCTCATCATTACTGCCACAGCCCTTCTCTAGGTGTGCTGAGCAATGGAGTGGGGTGGCAGGAAAGGAGACCAGACACTAATGAGTGGTCAGAGTTAGGCCAGCGGACAGCTCTGCTGCACAACAAAGGGAAGGGGACAAAGTCCTAAAAGTCCATTCCGTCCTTCCTGCCAAAGAGCCATGTAATACATCAGGGTTTTAAATGAGTCACAGAAAAGACCGTAGCTTCGAATGTCAGAAAATTTTAAGGCAAAAAAAAAAAAAAAAAAAAGAGCGAGAAAGAAAAGGAAAG
>NW_003852529.1:3196820-3212081 GCF_000181295.1 Otolemur garnettii | reverse complement strand
TTTTTTGGTTGCAGCCATCATTGTTGTTTGGCAGGCCCGGACTCGGGATTCGAACCTGCCACCTTAGGTGTATGTGGCTGGCGCCTTAGCCGCTTGAGCCACAGGCGCCGAGCCGGGAGTAGAACTTTTTAAAAACTATATTAAAGTTTGAAAGGAAGGTTTGCTATTATCAATAATCACAAAATCTCGGAAATAACCCAAGTGATCAACAGTAGGCAAATGATTAAACAAATTACAGTAAGTCAGTACCACTGGTGGCTGGGGGACATCACCAACCAGAACTGTTTGGTACATGGGCCTACTAATGTACATATTCTGGTTACGAGTACTACAGGATTCAGCAGCCCCCTGGTAACCACTCATCCGCTTTCCATCTCTACAGAGTTGCCTGCTCCAGACATTTCATAGAAATTCTGTGTCCTGCTTGTGTCTGGCTCCTTTCACTTAGCACAGTGCTTTCAAGGTTCAGCCATGTTCTACCAGGTGTCAGAAGTTCATTTCTTTTATGGCTGAATAACAGCCCACTGCATGGACAGACCACATTTTGTTTACTTATTCACTGGCTGATAAACATTTGGGTTATTTTCACTTTGGGGGTCTTTTGAAAATGCTGCTATAAATACTCATATATATGTGACATTTTTAACCACCCAGGCTGCCTTCCCTAGTGATGTTTTAACTAGTCAAGGACTTGAACCCAACAGTATGATTCTAGAGGTCAATATCCAATCACATCAGCGTACTCCTCTTCGTTTTTATTCTCCAATATGGAAGCTAGGACTGGATGATGGGGGAAGCAGCAGAAATGTAAAAGTCATTTTTTTTTAGACAGGGTCACACTCAGTTGGGTAGAGTACCATGGTATCATCATAGTTCACAGCAACCTCAAACTCTTGGGCTCAAGAGATCATCTTGCCTCAGCTTCCTAGGTAGCTGGGACTAGAGGCGCCCACCACAATGCCCAGCTAGTTTTTCTATTTTTTTTCTTTTTCTTTTTTTTTTTTTTTTTTGAGACAGAGCCTCAAGCTGTCGCCCTGGGTAGAGTGCCGTGGCATCACAGCTCACAGCAACCGCCAACTTCTGGGCTCAAGCGAGTCTCCTGCCTCTGCCTCCCAAGTAGCTGGGACCACAGGCGCCTGCCACAACGCCTGGCTATTTTTTGGTTGTAGTTGTCATTGTTGTTTGGTGGGCCTGGGCTGGATTCGAACCTGCCACCTTAGGTTATGTGGCTGGCGCCCTAGCCACTTGAGCCACAGGTGCCGAGCCTAGTTTTTCTACTTTTAGTCTCTACTAAAAATAGCTCTTGCTCAGGCTAATCTTATACTGCTGAGCTCAGGCAATCTACCTCCTCTGCCCCCCAGACTGCTGGGATTATAGGTGTGAGCCACTGAGCCCAGACTATAAAAGTCATTATTAAAAACCAGCCAGGTACAGCGGTGTGCCTGTAATCTCAGCTACTGGGGAGGCTGAGGTTGATGGATTCCTTGAGCTTAGGAGTCTGAGGACAGTCTGGGCAACACAGCAAGACCCCATCTCTTTTTAAAAAGGCTAAATGAATAATTTTAAAAATCAATATATATGAAGTGTCAGCTGCACAGAATTATAATTTGTATCCCTTCCTGTCCCCACAGCCCAGTAGAAGAGATTTTACAGATAGTAAGAAACACTGCAGGCTGCCCTTCTGGAGACTTTAGTGAAACAGGTTCTGTTATTACATGTATCCATGCTGCTGTGACTCTGAGCCAGAGAAAGGGGCTGTCAGGTGAGTGAGCTCTTACTAACCCCACACTTGTCTGTTCACACAGTGAAGGATAGAACGTGGGGTGCTAACTTTCGGTTCTGCTTTAACCATTTGACAGGGCTGGATAGTGTCACTCTTCCTCAAAGGGCCAGGGTGGTAAGGGATGCAAAAGACCAGATCATGGGAAACCAATGTTTATAGACTAAAGACCGAGAGAAAGAAAAAGACATAAAGGAGGTGAAACTTACATGAAGAAACAGGGAGAGGAGTAAGTTCTCAGACAAACAATAAAGCAAACTTAAGAACACACATCAGTTCTTTGTTCTTGGCCTTAGATGCGAACCACCAAGCGAATGTCACTGTTGGGATTTAAGATGCCTACACTGTGCTGCTGCTGCGGCTCTGCGGCCTACCACCTTCTGAAGCCTACCTGTGACAAGAGTGACCACACTGCCAAGCACAAGGAGAGGGTAACTGGCACACCAAGGCTAAAGATAAAATATTGCCAAGGCCGGCCAAACAAGCTACTAGAAACCAGGTGTGGATCTGTGAGGCATCCAAGTCCAAGAGAATAGCCACTGCAGAAGCCAGTTCATCTTAAGGATTACAAAGAGTCACACTATAGATTTTTTAAAAAATTAATTGTAGGACAGCGCCTGTGGCTCAGTGAGTAGGTCACTGGCCCCATATACTGATAGTGGCGGGTTCGAACCCAGCCCCAGCCAAACTGCCACAAAAAAATAGCCAGGCGTTATGGTGGGCACCTGTAGTCCCAGCTACTCAGGGGGCTGAGGCAAGAGAATCACTTAAGCCCAAGAGCTGGAGGTTGCTATGAGCTGTGACACTACGGCACCCTACTGAGGGCAACAAAGTGAGACTCTGTCTCTAAAGAGAAAAAAAAAAAAAGAAAAAAACCACCTCAGAGCAAGGGCAGACCCTGCAGAGCCAGGCAGGCCTCCAGGGGTGCACTCCAGTCCCAGGGCACTTCCCAGGCAAAGGAGGGGAAGCTGGAGAGCAGGGAGTGTGTAACAAGGGAAATGTGACCCTATGCGGACAGGACAAAGGGAAGAGGGCAACTGAGGAACACCATGGAAGGCAGAGCTCCGTAGTACAGACAGAATGTGCTAGAAAGCAGGTGGCTACAACAATGAACTCAGAAGGCAATTTGCAGAACCAAGGCAATAAAAAATAAAAAGTGGATGGTAAAAAAAAGTGGAAGGATGGAAAGGGAACACTAGATAAGGAAAACATGAAAAGAAAATGGGTATTTTGGAAGAAAGTTTCTTTTCAATTTGTTAACATAATTATGAATAAGGTAGAGTTCTACAAAAAAAGAATGTTGATTTGGGAAATCATACCTGTGTATTTATGAACATATCAGGAGGTACCTTCTTCTCCAGGAGAAACATAGGAAAAGGAAGGCCAACTGCTCTCAGGAGGGCTGGTCTACAGCTTAGTGTGTCCAAGGGGCAAGTCACTGACTCCCTGACACTCACTCAGCAGATCAACTCTGTGAGGCAGGGCTGGTCCTCTAAAATGTGGGGTGGATCCCCTGAACTCAGGAGCTCAAGACCAGCCTGAACAAGAATGAGACCCTGTCACTACTAAAAATAGAAAAACTAGCTGTGTGTTATGACAGGAGCCTGTAGTCCTAGGTACTCAAGAGGCTGAGGCAAGAGAATCTCTTTAGCCCAAGAGTTTGAAGTTGCTGTGAACTGTAACACCATGGTGACCAAGTGAGACTATCTAAAAAAATAATAATAATAATAAGGATCAGGTGAGCTTGAAATTAATGCCTACCAAGGTGGATCTGGCAGCAGCAAAATGAAAATGAGGTGTTTACCCAGTCTACCCAGTAATAGGGCTGAAAATATGGACCCGCCCAAATAGAACCACCCCACCCAGAAAAGAACGTACTATGGCCCAGGAAGGAATGAGTGCCCAATCTTGACCCCTCAAAGTCTTATATTCCCACCACCTTAACCCACGTGCTGACTTCTTTTTTGGACTCAGCCCACTTGTATCCAAGTAAATAAAGGCCACGTTGCCCACAAAGAACCTGGACTCCCATTCCTTTCATTCATATCTCAAAATAATTTCTCATTTTCAGTCCTTAATTTCTCACCCAAGAGTGCAAAAAATATGAGAATTATAATGGGGAATTTCAGAAATCAAAAGGTTAAAATAGCAAAATATTTGGAAAAAGTACTAGGTGAAAGTAGGAAATATGCAGCCAGGGACAAGGGAAATAAGCATCTGAAATACAGTAAGAACAAAAAAAAATCCCTTAAGACATATATTAATCGCCTGTGTGCTACTCCTGTTCCCTAAGCAACTGTACCTCTACTACTGAATGGTAGAGTGGCTCTTACCCCAGGTAAGACCTACTTGGTACACATGGATCTTTAAAACCAAAGAGGCTAGGCTGGGCTCTGTGGCTCACACCTGTAATCCCAACACTCTGGGAGGCCAAGGTGGGTAGATTGCCTAAGCTCACAAGTTCTAGATCAGCCTGAGCAAAAGAAAGACCTCTTCTCTAAAAATAGCTGGGCACTGTGGTGGGCACCTGTAGTCCCAGCTACTTGGGAAGCTAAGGCAAAGAGTGCTTGAGCCCAAGAGTTCAAGGTTGCTGTGAGCTATAACACTATGGCACTCTACCAAGGACAACAAAGTGAGACTCTGTCTCAACAAATAAACAAACAAACAGAGGGGCAGACCCTAAAGAGTCCACTTCCCATTATAAATTTGCAAAGTGGCCTCCTGGGACATCAGTGTCACATGAGTTTGAAAACAATGAGTCAGACTCGGCTCAAGCGGCTAAGGCGCCAGCCACATACACCTAAGGTGGCAGGTTCGAATCCCCAGCCCAGGCCTGCCAAACAACAATGATGGCTGCAACCAAAAAATGGCCAGGCATTGTGGCGGGCGCCTATGGTCCCAGCTACTTGGGAGGCTGAGACAGGAGACTCGCTTGAGCCCAGGAGTTGGAGGTTGCTGTGAGCGTGATGCCATAGCACTCTATGAGGGATAGCTTGAGGCTCTGTCTCAAAAAAGAAAGAAAGAAAACAATGAGTCAGATTCCAGATCCAAGCATCAAACTCTGCTGTGGCCCAAACTACTTCCATAACCTCACTGTGGTGCTGGTGGACTTAAACCTCAAGTGTGAACACCAAGGACACCTGAGAATGGAAGCCATACCCCTAGAGGTGCAAGGGCCCCCTAGGAAAAGCACTATTTGAAAGGTAAACAAGAGTTTTTCCAGACAGACTAGATTACCATCCATATCTCCGGCTGAAAATAAGTGTTGGATAAAACATGGGTGTGTACACACACGTATATATAAACTAATACATATATTTGCTTAAATTTTTTCTTAAAAGCATAAACAAGTTGGTTTTGGTTTCAGGCCAAAACCAAAGAGGAGCCAGAAACCCAGAAAGGCAAGTAAATGCTGAAGCTTTTACCCTGAGGGCATTTGCAGACTGGAGCCAACCTGACTTTCAGTTGTCAAAGGCTCTAAGGCAGTGGTTCTCAACCTTCCTAATGTCTCCTAATGCCACAACCCTTAAATATAGTACCTCATGTTGTGATGATCCCCAACCTTAAAATTATTTTTATTGCTACTTCATAACTGTAATTTTGCTAGTTATGAATTGTAATATAAATATCTGATATGCAGGATGTATTTTCATTGTTAGAAAGGGGTCGTGACCCACAGGTTGAGAACTGCTGCTCTAAGGGCACAGTCCAAAGCCCAGGCAAGGAGGTCAGGACTTTCAAAGGTTACCCCCTCAAGGTAAGATCAGAAATAAGTCTGATACACCTCTTCCTAATCCCCAAAAACTACCTGCAAAGAAAAATCCAACAGTCTAAATTTTTGTCACTAAGCAACTGGAAAAAAAAATCACCCGGAAAAGTTGCAATCAGAGGGCGGCACCTGTGGCTCAAAGGAGTAGGGCGCCAGCCCCATATACCGGAGGTGGCGGGTCGAACCCAACCCTGGCCAAAAACTGGAAAAAAAAAAAAAAAAAAAAAGTTGCAATCACAAGGCTGCCATCACACAGTGTAAGTAGTTCAAAGCTCCCTATCTGGGTGATTAGAAAATATTTAATCCTCTATACAGCTGGCAAGAAGAAGGGCAAATTGGTACAGCCACACTGGAAAAGAGCTTCAGACAATCTAGAAGAGTTAGACATGCGAGCAATTCCACTCTTAGTTGATACGCTAGAGAAATTCTCGCTCATATGCAGATGAGCCATGCACAAGAATGTTCACGGAGCGCTGTTCCTTACGGCAAAATAATGCAACCAGAACAAAAGCTTCTTGGCTACAGCAAGGATGAATACTCCATGGCACATTCACACATGGAAGGCTCCACAGCAGTGAAAATGAATGGACTGATACGCATCTACGCGGAGGAAATCACAAAGGTAATGCTAAACAAGTCACAGAAAGCTACAGTAGGATTCCTCGCCTAGGAGGTTCAGAACCAGGTAAACTAAACAAGTTATTTTGAGATTGGTGGGGAAACTAACAAGAAAATTGAGAGAACAGTTATCATAAAAGTCACAGTCAGGGTAAGGAGCTTCAACTGGAGAGGGTGCACAAGAGCTCATGTAGTCCTGTCCTTAACCTGGGGAACACAGATGCTCACTTCATTGTTTTGTTTTAACATACATATGTGTTTTAACTATACCTTCTGTAACTGTGATAGATTTTGGATTAAAAAAATAGCAAAGAGAAAAAAGAAACCACGGAATGCCACGTACAGTACCTGCTGAAGAGTGTGGCGGACTTATCTGTGCTGACGGGGAACTCTCCAGGATACAAATGAAAAGGGCACAGAGCAGAGAGAAAGGTTATCAGAGGAAAAGAAGATGTAGGAGGAGAGAAAGAATATAAACAACAATCATATTTCTATTTTAAATGGCCATACCATCTCTGAAATGTTAGACAAGATAATTTACCAGAGGTGACCCCTAGGGAGAGGAACTGGGACTGGGCAGAAAATACAATGAAACTTTTACAGTTAGGTGTTTGTGCCATGTTATGTAGCTAAAGTAACTTTTTTTTAAAGCTAAACACTAACTCTTTAGGCTACTACCCATTAAAAGACTATTAGGTTCAAGGGCAGAGTCTCTGAAGGAGGCTTCCAGGTCACACCTGGGCTGCTTCTACCCCCTCAGTGAGGCTCCAGAGATTCATCAGCTCAGGAGTTCCACTGGGAAGGCAGAACTTCAACCCATCCAAGCCCAGAGTCCCACAAAGACATTTGGACTCCACCAATGACTAAACTCTTGGCCTTACTTTGCTGGGCTGGCTGATATGGGACAGATGCCTCCAAGATGCAGTGGCTGAAACGTCCATTTGGAGCTATCAGTCTGGTAGGAATGGCTGCATTTGCCCTTTGCCCAGACATGTGCTTTATCTGGCCCCAGGAGGGAAAAGCCTCTATAAGCTGTGTTCTCTCAGCTGGAGATGCCACCAGGGGCAAGGAAGATGAGCAGAGCTGCTGAGACAAGGAGGCAGACACGGGCTGGTAGTGGCGTGTGGAGTCAGCCTCGGTGCACTTCCCCTCTTGACAGCAGACCCCTCCACCTGTCTTTTCTCCCAACAAACCCCCATTCCAAAGTCCTAGCACAGGAACCATGAAAACCAAGAAGCAGTTGGGAAAAACAGAAACAAGGGTTATGAAATCATATTTTCAGTGTGCTGGAAGAATCTCTCCAAAATGCCTCCCTCATCACATACCTGAAAAACATGACAGAAACCCTAAACCTCTCAAATCTGACATCTAGAGTAGATGGCTTTGCTCAGGGTGGATCTACTTGCTGGAGGCAGTTTCAGTCTCCACCTATCCTTCCCTGGAATCTAAGAGAAAGCTCCAAGTACCCTGGGGATTCTCTGCAAGGGGTCTAGCCCCTACTGGCCTCACAAACAGCAGGAGGCCACCACACAGATGGGATCAGGAGAAAATGGCAAGCACTGAGAGGCAAGAACTGGAGAAAATCAGCTCAATAGGGCAGCTCAATAGGGCAGCTCAATAGAGTAGGGCACTGGTCCCATATACTGAGGGTGAAAGGTTCGAACCCAGCCCCAGCCAAACAACAACAACAACAACAACAACAACAACAAAATAGCTGGGCGTTGTGGTGGGCACCTGTAGTCCCAGCTGCTCTGGAGACTGAAGCAAGAGAATTGCCTTAGCCCAAGAGTTGGAGGTTGCTGTGAGCTATGACACCATGGTACTCTACTGAGGGCAACAAAGTGAGACTGTCTGTAAAAAAAAAAAAAAAGGAAATCAGCTCAATAATCTTCAGGCTCTACCAGACCTTTTTTCTCTCTAGGTAACATTTGCTCTGGTCTCAAGCTCACTCAATTTTCTCAAAAATTCTGCGTTGGCCTTAATAGCCCATCTCTAAAGATGGCGCCCCATCCCAATTCCCTATTTCTCTTTGCCTCTCAGCTTTTCCCCTGACCCCAGGTCCTTTCACTGAGTAGCTTTTCCAACTCTGCATTTCAAGATGAAGCCAGAGTTGCAAATTAGAGCTCTCCAATTTCTCCCCCCACCTCACCCCCAGACAACTTTCCTTTTGTGATGCTTTGTGTCTGCCTCTTGCCATTGCAACCTCCTATTCCAAGCTCCATTCCCCACTAAGCTGGTCCCCACACTGCCCTCCTCTCATCCTGCTTAGCCTGCCAGGCACTTCCAGAAGTTTCCCAAACTCACAGTCACCTGTGGGTAATCCTTGGCTCAACATCTTGGGGGCTTCCTGTCTCAAGTCCCAATGCGCAGCTGGGCTTCATGGAACCAGCCTCCAGCCCTGCAGCTCACTATCTCAGCACACTCTTCCTCTGGGGCCTCCTGAGCACCAAGCGGTGAGCGCAGCCTTCCTCAGTGCCAGTCAGACTGGTGTCTCGCCCTTTGCCCCTGCCTGGCTTTTCTCTGCACCATGACTTTGCTCAGTGTGCCACTGCCTGGGCACCCTGCTTTCCGGTCAGCCCAAACATGACAACATGTTCAAGGGCCAGCTCTTCCAAGATGTCTCTCCTGAGTAATCCCACCCACCTGAGGGAGGTTCCTCTTTCGCTGGTCCTTGGGCCCACAAACCTTATTCTGCACAATGAGTTCCCTGGTGACTGCTCACCACTGGTGCCATTGACATGGCCACCATTACGATGTACCCAATAGGTACTGGGCCTGACACTGTCACTTTACACAAGTTATTTCATTTGATCTTCCTCAATACATTATAAGGAAGGTCTTACTGGCCCTATTTTATAGATGAGGAAACCAAGGCTCAAAGAGGCTAAGGAACTTGCCAGAGCTGACAGGACAGGTTAGGAACTCGACCCTGTCCACCTGACTCCAGAACTCAGGTTCTCCAGCACCACTGTGCCACTTGCTAGAAATTCCTGTGTGTATTTACCCATTTAGCATCTCACCCCACATAGAAGCAGCACTCAATAAATAGCCATCATGACTCTTCCTACCAGCCCATCCCTGCCTGAGTGAGCACACGTTCTGCCCCAACACATGCATTCCTTCTTTCCAACCACAGGACAGTGACTGAGGGCAAAGGGCCAGCTCGTGAGACCCGCCTGTTGCTGTCCAGCATTGGGTAAAGAGCTACACATGCCACAGTTGTGTTCATGTGGATGTGTGGCAGCGTCTTGCTAAGTGGCGTTCATATTTGTTATTGCATGTTTTTGTGCACCATCGCTTGAATTAGAGCAACAAACATTCCTAAATTTCTTTTTCTTTTTTTTTTTTTTTGTTGCCCTCAGTAGAGCGCTGTGGCATCACAGCTCACAGCAACCTCTAGCTCTTGGGCTTAGGTGATTCTCTTGCCTCAGCCTCCCGAGTAGCTGGGACTACAGGCCCCTGCCACAACTCCCAGCTATTTTTGTTGTTGTTGTAGTTTGGCCGGGGCTGGGTTCTAACACTCCACCCCCAGTATATGGGGCCAGCGCCCTACTCACTGAGCCAGAGGCGCCACCCTAAATTTCTTCTTAAACATGGCAAAAGTAGAAGTGAAATCAGGGATGTGTTAGTTCAAGTTTATGGGGACAATGCCATGAAGAAAACAGCAGTGTACAAATAGATTGTTTTCCTGAGAGGAGAGAAAGCTTCACTGGAGAAGAGAGGTCAGGGTGGCCAATGAGCAAAACTGATGATCTGGGCCAGGTGCAGTGGCACATACCTGTAATCCTAACACTTGGGAGGCTGAGGCAGGTAGAGCACTTGAGCCCACAAGTTGGAGACCAGCCTGAGCAAAAGCAGGACTCCTTCTCTACTAAAATAGAAAAACTGAGGCAAGAGGAATGCTTTGAGCCCAAGAGTTGGAGGTTGCTGTGAGCTATGATGTCTCCACGGCCCTCTATCCAGGATGACAGCTTGAGACTTTATCTCAAAACAAACAAACCAAAAAACAAACAAACAAACAAAACCTGACACTCTCGCATCATAACAACACACCAGCTTACACAGCACCGTCTATAAGGGAGTTTTTAGCCAGAAAACAACAACTGTTTAGGAATACCCATGCTACTCATCAGGCCCACAATGACTTTTTTCATTACTCAAAGATAAACAAAATATTGAAGGGAAGACATTGGAGGGCATACAGGACTTCAAAGGTAATACAGCTTTGATGGACATTCTAGAAAAAAGGTTCCAAAACTGCTTTGAAGGGTGGACTCGGTACTGGCATTGGTGCATAGCTTCCAAAGGGGAGTCCTTCAAAGGAGAACACAGTGATATTCAACTATAAGGTAAGTAGCACTGTTTTGAGGACAAGTTCATGAACTTAAGTGACAGACTTCATATGACCCCAAAGTGAAATGATTACAGGCTTGGCGCCTGTGGCTCAAGTGGCTAAGGTGCCAGCGACATACACCTGAGCTGGTGGGTTCAAATCCAGCCTGGGCCTGCCAAACAACAATGACAGCTGCAACCAAAAAATAGCCGGGTGTTGTGGCGGGGGCCTGTGGTCCCAGCTACTTGGGAGGTAGAGGCAGGAGACTCACTCGAGCCCAGGAGTTAGAGGTTGCTATGAGCTGTGATGCCACAGCACTCTCTACCCAGGGCGACAGCTTGAGGCTCTGGCTCTGTCTCAAAAAAAAAAAGAAAGAAATGATTACAGCTGAGAGTTTTGACTCCTGGGCCTTCTGAGGAAAAATGAGGTGATCTTATCAAAGATCACTTATATACAATGAGTTCCTTACCTCTTGCTGCTTTCAAGATTGTTTTGGAAGCTTTATGAAATGCCCAGTATGCATCTGAGTTTACCGTACTGTAGTTCAGTGACTTCTTGAATGTGTGATTTCTTATCTTTTAATTTTGGAAAATATCTGGCCATATTTCTTCAAATATTCTGACTCTTTCCTCTCCTTCTAGGACTCCCATGATGCATATGTTGACTCACCTTAAGATGTTCCACAGGTAACTGAGGCTCTGTTCATTTTCCTTTGTTCTTTTTTCTTTCTGATCCTCAAACTGGATAATTTCAATTTACCTCTCCTCAAGTTTCCTGATTCTTTCTTCTGCCTGCTCAAATCTGCTGCTGAGCCCCTCTAGTGAATTTTTTATTTCAATGACTATATTTTTCAACTCTAGGATTTGAAATTGGTTCTCTTTTGTCAATTCTATTACTTATTAATAATCTCTAATTAGTGAGGCATTGTTCTCACATTTTCCTTTAGTTCTTTACACATATTTAAAATATTTGATCTAAAGTCTTTGTCTGTACAGTTTAACATCTGGGCTTCTCCAGGGACAGTTTCTACTGACTGCTTCTTTTCCTGTATATGAACCCTACTTTTTCTTTGCATACCCATAATTTTTTTTTTGAAAACAAGAATACTTCAGCTATTTTTTTATATGGCACTTAAAAAGTTTTTCATCCCCAAAACAATTTTTTGAAGAGGGATAAAAGAGCAGAACTATAGTGTCCTGTACTCAAGTCCTTTATGTTGTTATGAATTGCACCCTTCTCTAAATTTTTTTTTTTTTTTGAGACAGAGTCTCACTTTGTCGCCTTTGGTAGAGTGCTCTGGCATTATACCTCACAGCAACCTCAAATTCTTGGGCTCAAGTGATTCTCTTGTCTCAGCTTCTGAAGTAGTTGAGACCACAGGTACCTGCCACAATGCCTGGCGATATTTAGAGACAAGGTCTCACTCTGGCTCAGGCTGGTCTTGAACCCATGAGCTCAGGCAATCTACCCACCCTGGCCTCCCAGAATGCTAGAATTACAGGCATGAGCCATCGTGCCCAGCCTACTTACATTTTTTTAAATTGATAATTAAAAAAATCAAACTATACTGCAAAGAAAATGTTTTAAACATGGCTTGGCACCCATAGCACAGTGGTTAACAGTGCCAGCCACATGTACTGAGATTGGTGGGTTTGAGCCCAGCCGGGCCAGCTAACCAACAATGACAACTGCAACAAAAAACAGCTGGGTGTTGTGGCAGGCATCTGTACTCCCAGCTACTTGGGAGCTGAGGCAAGAGAATCACTTAAGCCCAAGAGTTTGAGGTTGTTGTGAGCTGTGACACCACAGCACTCTACCAAGGGCAACATAGTGAGACTCTGTCTCCAAAAAAAAAAAGTTTTAAACATGTAATTTTTATAATTCCAACATCCACACACACACACAAAAAGGTATAGCATTCCAAAATAACCAAAAATGACACAGTATACATTCTGTTTTATGATATACCTTTCTTGTATAAATACATCATAGCTCTATGGTAATAAATTTATAATGACAACTTGATTAGGATACATGAGCTATTTTTAAAGACTACATCATATGACATTGAACAGACTGAATATGTAGCAACCCCTTCCTGATGTATTTTAGTGATTCTCCATGTTCTGCTGTAATAATACTAAACAACCTTGTATGTACATATGCCAGGTCACACTTTTAGAAGTAGTACTGCTGTGTCAAATGATTTTCTTTCTTTTTTTGTTTTGAGACAGAGTATCACTGTGTCACCCTCGGTAGAGACAAAATAGAATGCTGGGGTGATTGGAAAATGAGGAGTTTCTCTTTAATAAACATAGAGCTTTGGTTTTATATGTTGAAAAGAGTTCTGGAGACAGATGGTAATGGTTGTACAACAATATAAATGTACTTAATACCACTACACTGCATACTTAAAAATGCCCAAGAAGACTGTACTTTCAGGGATCATTTCTACAGTTTGTTACTAGAGAAGTCTCTCTGAATGTGTAGCGCACCAAAAACCATGAGGAGGAGGTGGAGTGTTTTCTTCTGAGGGTGAAGTCGGCATTTGGTGTTGCAGTTGCTGTAACTGCCACTTGCTGTTGATAATCGTTCTTCTCTTACAAGAGAAGTGAGAGGGAAAAAATGCTGAGTGATTTCGTAAAATAAAATAAAATAAATAAAATGCCTAAGAGAGGCTGGGTGAGGTGGCTCACACCTGTAATCCTACTACTATTGGGGAAGCCAAGAAGGGTAGATTGCTTGAGCTCAAGAGCAAGACCCCGTCTCTACTAAAAATAGAAAAAACTAACCAAGTGTCAATCATGGCAGGCACCTGTAGTCTCAGCTACTTGGGAGGCTCAGGTAAGATCACTTGACCCCAGAATTTGAGGTTGCTCTGACCTATGATGCCATGGCACTCTACCCAGGACAACAGAGATTCTGTCTCAAAAAAAAAAAAAAAAAAAGGCTAAGAGCACGTTTTATATTATTAATGTGTATAGATATGGTCTGAATGTTGATGTCCCCTCCAAATTCATACAGGGAAACTTACTACCATGTAACAGTTATTAGGAGGTGATTAAGTCATGAAGATTCTACTCTCCTGAGTAGGATTAGTGCCCTTAAAAGAAACTGAAGGGGCCAGCCGAGAACAGTGGCTCATGCCTGTAATCCTAGCACTTGGGAGGCTGAAGCAAGAGAATTGCTTAAGCCCAAGAGTTTGAGGTTGCTGTGAGCTATGACTCCACGGCAGTCTACTGAGGGTAAGAATAGAGACAAAGTAAGAATCTGTCTCAAAAAAGAGAGAGAGAGAGACTGAAGGAGCTAATTTGTGTGAAGCCACAACAAGGCAGCACCATTTGTACATGCAGAACAAGCCCTTAGCAGACACCGAATCTGCTGATGTATTGATACTGGACTTCTCAGCATCCAGAACTGTAAGAAATACATTTCTGTTGTTTATAAATTACCTAGACTAAGGTACTTTTGCTAAAGCAGCCCAAGTAGACCACAACAGTGTATTTTACCACAATTTTTTCAAATGGGGGACCAGATACAGTAGCTCATGCCTATAATCCCAGCACTTTGGCAGGCAGGCTGAGACTAGAGGATCACTTGAACCCAAGAGTTCCAGACAAGCCTGGGCAATGTAGCAAGATGCTATCTCTGTAAAAAAAAATAAAATTTAGCTGGACCTGGCGTGCACTCACAGCCCAAGCTACTAGAGAGCCTGGGGCAGGGGGATCCTTTGAGCCCATAAGTCTGAGGCTATAAACTATGATCATACTACTATAAGCTAGCCTGGATGGCTGAGTGATCCTGTTTCTAAAAACAAAAACAAAAAAGAAAAGCCAGGTATAGAGGCTCACACCTGTAATGCCAGCACTTTGGGAGGTTGAGGCAGGTGGATCACGTGAGCTCAGGAGTTCAAGAACAGCCTGAGCAAAGACAAGACCCCTGTCTACTAAAAGTAGAAAAACTAGCTGGGCATTCTGGTGGGCACCTGTAGGCCCAGCTACTCAGGAGACTGAGGCGAGGGGATCACTTGAGCTTAGGAGTTTGAGGTTGTAAGCTATGATGGCACTCTACCCAGGGCACAGAGTGATACGCTGTCTCAAAACAACTTCTGCAAAGCAAAAATCTAAGTAAGTCTCCTGCCAATTTCTTTCCCATCCACACATTCAAATGTCTTTTTTCCTGGAACGCTCCAGACCTTCACTCTTACCACATGAGGCCACATGTACATCAAGGACGAGATCAGACTGTGTTAATAATGCTCAGCCAGCGCCACTCCTCACCCACAAGCTTCCTGAGACCATACCCAGGGGCAGGGCTGGGGTTGCAATTCCACATGCATTTAATCATCTAAGATCCAAACCTCTAATAAGAATTTGGGGCAGCGCCTGTGGCTCAAAGAGTAGGGCACCAGCCCCATAAACCACAGGTGGTAGGTTCAAACCGGGCCCTGGCCAAAAACTGCAAAAAAAAAAAAAAAAAAAAGACAGCCATCTAGGGCGGCGCCTATGGCTCACTGAGTAGGGTGCCGGCCCCATATACTGAGGGTGGTGGGGTCAAACCTGGCCTCAGCCAAACTGCAACAAAAAAATAGCCAGGCATTGTGTGCGGGCGCCTGTAGTCCCAGCTACTCAAGAGGCTGAGGCAAGAGAATCACCTAAGCCCAAGAGCTGGAGGTTGCTGTGAGTAGTGACACCACAGTACTCTACCAACGGTGACACTCACTTTGTCACCGTTGGTAGAGTAGTGTTTTTTTTAGTGTTT
>NW_003852529.1:3193583-3195887 GCF_000181295.1 Otolemur garnettii | reverse complement strand
GGCATCACAGCTCACAGCAACCTCAAACTCTTGGGCTTAAGCGATTCTCTTGCCTCAGCCTCCCAAGTAGCTGGGACTGCAGTCACCTGCCACAATGTCCAGCTATTTTTTTGTTGCAGTTGTTTAGCTGGCCCAGGCCGGGTTCAAACCTGCCACCCTCAGTGTATGTGGCAGGTGCCGTAACCACTGTGCTACGGACACTGAGCCTAAGCCTGCTTTACCAATTCTTTTTATTTAATTCTACCTATTTTGTGGCCATAGTGCATAAGAAATGAAGGGTTAAACAGATTAATTGAATCTGGTCAAATGGCTTAACAGCCTGGGTAGAGAATTGCAGAGCTACCTGAGAAGAGATCTGGTAACTTGATGCTTCTATTTAGGACACATGGGCTATAAGACCATCCCCATTTGTAGGTAAAATGGCAATGACTCAGGGCTCTGGGTAGCAGCTGGATTTGAAGGCCAAGATATAGTTTCATCCTAGCCAGGGGTCTCTTGAATTATACATATATATTAAAAAAAAAAAAAAAGGTCATCCAGTTGAGGAAAAAAAAAGCCAGAAATTGATTAGAACAGTAATTCACTATAATTTGAAATCATGTAATTATTTTCTTACTAAGTAAGCTGCTTTAATTTCAGGAAAATATAGAATTAAGTATAGACATACCTAAGAAAATAAAAACCATAATATTTTATATTTTTGTGTTAAGAAATCTGTATGCTGTTACTTTATGTACTTCAGTATTTAAGGGAATTTGGTCTGTTTAAAGTAATAAGTCAGTCTTGAAATTCCAATTAAAACATGAAAGAGGGCTCGGCGCCTGTGGCTCAAGTGGCTAAGGCGCCAGCCACATACACCTGACCTGGCGGGTTCAAATCCAGCCCGGGCCTGCCAAACAACGAGGGCTGCAACCACAAAATAGCCAGGCATTGTGGCAGACGCCTGTAGTCCCAGCTACTTGGGAGGTGGAGGCAGGTGAATTGCTTGAGCCCAGGAGTTGGAGGTTGCTGTGAGCTGTGATGCCACAGCACTCTACCCAGGGGGACAGCTTGAGGCTCTGTCTCAAAAACAGAATAAAAGTCTGACCATACCCAGTGCTGGAGAGGATACAGAGGAACCAGAATTCTCACAGACTGCCGGTAGGACTATAAAATGGTACAACCAGTTTGGCTGTTCAAGATATAACACACAGCTACCAAGTGATCTAGTCGCTCCACTCCTGGGCATGTGCCAAAGAAAAAGGAAATATATGCCCACACAAAGACCTATATGCAAACATTCATGGCAGCTTTATTTGTAATTGCCAAAAATTGGAAGCAGCTGAGATGACCAACAGCAGGTGAATGAATAACCTGTGTCACATGTGACACCATGGACATATCTCATAATAATTACACTCTGTGAAAAAAGACAGACAAAAAAGAATATCTACAGGGTAAGTCCATTTATGGAAAATTCTAGAAAATGCAAACTAATCTATAGTAACAGAGAGCAGTTCAGTTACTTGGGGAGGGAGTAAGAAAGAGATGGGGGGAGAGATTCTAAACATAATATATCACAGGTCCTGAGGTCAGGAAAAAACAGAAAGGTGATAAACTTGTATGGATACTTTCCCACAGGACTGCGGCGAGACTTCCCACCTATATAAAACTTATTAAACCATACACTTTAACACCTACAGTGCATCTTACTATTAAATCATACACTTTAACACCTACGGTACACCTTATAAGGGTACATGTGAAATTTACTAAATGTAGAGCAGGCGTTCTCAAACTACAGGCCTGGGGGCCACATGTGGCCCGCCTAGGACATTTATCCAGCCCTCGGGGTGTTTTTGCTGCCACTGCCTGTCCTGCTTCACAGCTGACTCGTCCTGGGGCCCACAGTTCAGCCCTCCAACGGTCTGAAGGACAGTGAACTGGCCCTCTGTTTAAAAAGTTTGAGAACCCCTGAGTATAAATCTCTTAACACAATAACTAAGAGAATGCCGTGAAGGCTCTGTTAACCAGTTTGATAAAAATATTTCAAATTGTGGGCGGCACCTGTGGCTTAGTGAGTAGGGCACTGGCCCCATATACCAAGGGTGGTGGGTTCAAACCTGGCTCCAGCTATATGCAACAAGAAAACAGCTGGGCATCATGGCGGGTGCCTGTAGTCCCAGCTACTTGGAGGCAAGAGAATCACCTGGCTCAGCACTTGTGGCTCAAGTGGCTAAAGCACCAGCCACATACACCTAAGGTGGCGGGTTTGAATCCAGCCCAGGCCCACCAAACAAGGATGGCTGCAACCAAAAAATAGCC
>NW_003852529.1:3151557-3193431 GCF_000181295.1 Otolemur garnettii | reverse complement strand
AGAGAGAATCACCTAAGCCCAAGATCTGGAGGTTGCTGTGAGCTGTGACACTACAGCACTCTGTCAAGGGTGACAAAGTGAGACTCCGTCTCTAAAAAAAATAAAAATAAATTTTGAATAAATTTTAAAAATATTTCAAATTGTATATAAAACCAGCACATTGTATCCCATGATTGCATTAATGTACACAGCTCTGATTTAATAAGGAAAAAAACTCATACACTTCAAATATGTGCAATTTATGATATGTCAATAACACCTCAATAAAGCTATTGAAGGAAGGGCAGCACCCGTGCTCAGTGGGTAGGGTGCCACCCACACACACTGAGGCTGGTGGGCTCGAATCCGGCTCAGGCCAGCTAAAATCAACAATGACAACTACAACAACAACAACAAAAAATAGTTGGACACTGTGGTGGGCACCTTGTAGCCCCAGCTACTTGGGAGGTTGAGGCAAGAGAATCGCTTAAGCCCAAGAGTTGGAGGTTGCTGTGAGCTGTGATGTCATAGCATTCTACTGAGGGCCACATAGTGAGACCTGTCTCAAAAAAAAAAAAATAAAATAAATAAAGCTATTGAAGGAAATAAAATATAAAACAGTGTAGGGAAGTTTAAGAAAATAATTTTTTTTTTTAGACAGAGTTTCTCTGTCACCCTCAGTAGAGCCATGATGTCACAGTCCCCAGGAACCTCAAACTCTTGGGTTTAAGCGATTCTCTTGCCTCAGCCTTCTAAGTAGCTGAGACTACAGGCGCTCACCACAAGGCCCGGCTATTTTTTGTTGTTGTTTTCATTGTTGTTTTTAGCAGGCCCGGGCCAAGTTCAAACCTACCAGCCCTAGTACATGTGGTAGGCACCTTAACCACTGAGTATGGGTGCCAAGGCAGTTTAAGAAAATTTTAAGAGTCAGTTTAATTTATTAGATTTATGAGTTATTCAAGTATCAGGAATTTTTTAAATCAGACAAATAAAAGAAGAATTGAAATAAGTAAACAAAATTGAATATAATTTATAAATGCAAATTAAAATGTTCAAATGAGTTTAATTAAGTTTGTAAATGAGACCAAGTATTAATCAAAGGGCCTCTTGCAAAGTGATTATTATAATTTCCTAGAACCATAAATAGAACAGAATAATTTACAGGCTATACCTAAAAGCTAAACTTAAAAGACTACCCCTGCCAGATGGCTCACACCTATAATCCTATCACTCTGGGAGGCTGAGGTGGGGAGATTGCCTGAACTCAGGAGTTTGAGACCAGCCTGAGGAAGAGAGAGATCCCCTGTCTCTAGAATATAGCTGGGCATTGTGATGGGCACCTATAGTCCTGGCTGCTTGGGAAGTTGAGGTGGGAGGATCCCTTGAGGTTGTTGTAGGCTAGATGCCATGGCACTCTACCCAGGGTGACAGAGTGAGAACTTGTCTCAAAAGAAAAAAAAAAAAAAAAAAAAAAAAAGACTAGTCCTTAAAACAAAGAACTAGATTTTTTAATTTATAATTTTAACAAATTAAAAAAATCAGGCCGGCGAGGTGGCTCATACCTTCAATCCCAGCACTCTGGGAGATGGATTGCCTGAGCTCACAGGTTGGGACCAGCCTGAGCCAGAGTGAGACCGCGCCTCTAAAAATAGCTGGGCGTTGCGGCAGGCGCCTGTAGTCCCAGATACTTGGGAGGCTGAGGCAAGACAATCACTTGAGCCCAAGAGTTTGAGGTTGCTGTGAACTGTGACACCATGGTACTGTATGGAGGGCAACAAAGTAAGACTCTGTCTCAAATAAAAAAAAAAAAAGAAAGAAAATCAATTTTTTTCAACCAAAGTTTAACTTCTGAATAATATTTGCATTTACACAAAAATCCAGGGGTAAGGGTGGCATCAAGAACCCAGACATGCTATTCACCAGTCACCTAAAACTCACCACTGAGTTTGTTTCCTCACTCATAAGAATATGAGAATAAAATATTCCTATTCTTATCACTCAGTAAAGAAAGCTTCTTTACTGCAGTAAAGAATAGAATATTTTCTGGAATATATATATATTTAGAAATATATCTCTGCTCTCTGTTACTATAGATTAGTTTGCATTTTCTAGAATTTTCCATAAATGGAATATGTGTATATATATAGAAATATTTTCTGGAATATATATATATTTTGAGATAAGAGTCTCACTCTGTCACCCTGGGTATAGTGTCAGGGGGTCATAGCTCACAGCACCCTCAAATAACCCTTGGGTTTGAACAATCCTTATGCCTTGGCCTCCCAAGTAGCTGGGAATATAGGCATGCACCACCACACCCGGCCTAGTTTTTCTATATTGTTTTAGTAGACATGGGATTTCACTCTTGCCCAGGCTGGTCTCAAACTCCTGAGCAAAAGCAATATCCCTGGCCTTGGCTTCCCAGAGTGCTAGGATTATAGGTGTGAGCCACCATGCCCAGCCCAGAATAAATAATATTAATGATTTAATATTAGTACATTTCATATTGATAAACAGCATATTAGAGAAAGCAGAGAAGCACAAAGTCATGAGCAGTATGGTCACATTCCATAGTAACTGCAGCTGACAGATATAACAAAGGTGACAACACACATCCTCAGAGACTGAGCATGACTCAGCACAGCCAGATCGTGGAATTCTCCCACAGCCTCAGCCACTGATGTCACATGGGATGTCTGTCAGGAGAACTGCCACAGATGGGGCTTGTCCAATTCCATTCTGCTGCTGGAAAGGTACATCTAACAGTCCCGCCATATCCCTACTCCCACCCTCTCCTCTGCCCTGCAGGCAACAGGGAAGCAGAACAGGGAAAGCTGGAAACTTGAGGTGCTATTGGGAGGAGCTGGAGTTAAGCCTTCGGGCATATACTTAACAAGGACAACAAAAGGCCACATCCACCTCCCCCCAGGATCAAGGGAGAAAGCTAAACAGAGGAGACAAGCCTAGATCCCAGAGCCTAAGTTAGGGTCACTAGCAAAGCCCTGAGGAGTCAACAAGGCCTTAGCAACTGAGAAGGCAAGCAAGCTTTGACATGGAAGGAGGAGGCCCTTCTTGGTGCCTAGTTTTCCCTTCAGATGGATTTGGGGAAAGATATCAATAAAAGATGATAAACTTTAAAACAAAACAAAATCCAGGAGCAGCAACTTGGACTCTGCTAACTAGCCTTCAAACTTCAGTTTCCCCGGGCTCCAAAGACAGGTGATTTGGGGGGAACTTCACCCAACTCCCCCACCCCTCTTTGTTGGAATGTAAGTAAGAGAATTAATATCCAACTCTATCAACCAAGAATAAGAGGACAGAGACAGCAGAGAACAAGGTGCTGGAGATGCGGGGGGCGTAGTCCCTCCCCAGTACGGAGCCATTTCCACCCAATCCTCCATCTGCCTTTACTTGTCAGCTTCTCTGTGCAAACATGCAAACTCAATCATAGAATGGAAAATAGCCACTATTGGCCCAAGTCCTAGAGAGGACTGTGGAAAAATCTCATGAAGGAAATAAATCAGCTCCTGAGTCATAAAAGGTCACCTGGGAAAAATCCCTACACAAAGGGTGAAAAGCCAAGAAAAATCCCCATACCAAGGAATCCCCACTCAACCCTGAACATGACCTCTGACCCCAAGTATCAAAGTCTCCAAGACAGCTAGCTGTGAAATGGGAAGAGGTGTTGGCCTCAAGGGAAAGGCAAGACTAGCAGCTAGCTGCTCTTGCAGCTGGGCAGAGCCAGGACTGGACCATCAGGTGGATCCCAGCCCAGAGGGCTCTGGAATTTAGGCTGAGAGGATGCAACTGGATCTCCAGCAACCTGCAACCAGGGCAGTCCGTGCAGGGGAAACTTTGAAAGCAATAGATTATACAGGGTAGTGCTGCCTGAGCAATATGAGGGAGAAGAAAGGACAGTTAGTTCCATCTTCATCCCCTTGTTATTGTGACTGGCAAAGGCGGCATCATCTTCTAGAAACACATGTCAAGTGCTGGACAGAACCAGCCTCAGCCACCCGCTCTCCTGTTGACTCATGAGTCTTCTCAGAGGTTGCTGGGCCCAGGGATTCTTTCTGTGGGCCCAGAGAAGCCTCACCACCCTCCCTGCCCTGCTTCCTGAGCCACACCCTTCCAGAAGCAAAGCCTCCTGCAGAAGCTGGCCAGCTGCCAAGGGGGCCAGCAGGGAGCCAGATGACACTTTTCTGTGGAAACCAAGAAAAACCAGAAGCAGACCAGGACCACGCTGGCTTTCTTTACTGAGTGAGCTTGAGACCTAACATGCCAAACTGCTGGCATCTGCAGCTCTGGGGAAGACCCCCACGCGTCCCGCTGGCCTCGACTCAGCACAGGACTTACCCTTCGTGTTTGTCAGCTCTCCAGAAGGCAGATGCTATCTAAAGTAAAAGAAAAAAAAAGTGTTATCCTCATTTCTCCATGCACTCCCCAGAGAACCTAGGAGAGGCAAGAACAAAGATTTCATACTTAGAACTATTTCTTTGCTTCCACCTCAAGAGTCTCTGGCCCCCAGGGCTGGGAACACAGGGCTGAGGGTGCCAGATCTTGTTCCAGCCACCTAGGCTTGCACCCAGAGCCACTCACAGCCTGTTTCTTCATCTGTAAAGTGAGAATTACAACAGCACTCATGTCTCAAGGTCCCAAGGAATGCCCAATGAGGTGATACACACAAGGCGCTGGCATCAGGCTTGGCACAGAGGACACCCTCAGACAGTAGCCGGCATGCTTAGTGGGAAGCATTTAAGGAAAACCCTTTTCTGGAACCGTTACACAAGAACAAGAAGTTCTAGAAACTGTTCTACCTGAAGTGCTTTCTCTTCCCGCCCACTCCATCCAGCCTCAGGCCCACTGTCTGGGCACAGATGTCTCTCATCCTGCAGGTGTCACCTCTTCCTTTGAATTCTCAGTCTACTTCATATCTCAGTACAAAATCTGACTAAGGAACAACTTTCCTCCATGACCTGAGATGTGTCTATCTCCTGCCCATTTCCTTAGATCCCTTCCTGAAGAGACACCTACCCACGATAAGGAAGAGCACACCTCGTGCTTAGGCCCACAGAGGCCCACAGCTGGGAGCCTGCACCACTTTGCACAGATAATTTACAGACTGCTTATTTTTGATAGACCACACCTGTCAGACAACTCTAGCCACTGGTCAATAAATAGCAGAATGGAAACATAGGTCAGCAAGCCATGGAAGGGATCAAATCCATGTTCAGAGAAAACTACTCGCCTTGCCAAATGTCGCCAAACTTGCAACTGAATGTCCAGAGCACTGAAATCAATCAAGTGTGTACCAAGCACATGTCTTGCATAAAGAACTACACCATACGCAGGCTCTGCCCCAAAGTGCCAAAAAGCAAGCTGTTGGGGGCTGGCCACCAGAAGAGAAACATGGTTTGACACATGAGAGGCAGTGAAGCAGTCAGCCTGACAGCCCAGGCCATTTCCTAACCAGCTAGGCCAGCTGTTCCTTCTGTCCCATCTGTGTGCATGGCTCATCTGTGAAAGACAATCTAATAGTACCTTTGTGACGGTAGTTGTGATAAAATGAGAACATACATGTACGTAAGGGGCTTGGCAAGTCCCCACCACCATATAGCGAGAGCTCATAAAGCTTAGCTTTTATTACTAACAATAAATCATTATTTATCATCATCATCATTAAAAGGGAAAGTCCAGTCCAACTGAATAGATTGGCCTTTTTTTTTTTTTTTTGAGACAGAATCTCTCTCTGTTGCCCCAGGCTAGAGGGCTATGGCATCAGCCTAGCTTAAAGCAACCTCAAATTCCTGGACTCAAGCGATCCTCCTGCCTCAGTCTACAGGTGGCCACCACAATGCCTGGCTAATTTCTTTTCTATTTTTAGTAGAGTCAGGGTCTTGATTTTGCTCAGGCTGGTCTCAAACTCCTGAGCTCAAAGGACCTACCCACTTCAGATTCCCAAGAGTGCTAGGATCACTGGAGTGAGGGGACTGAGGCACCACGCTCAGCCTGAGATTTGGCATTCTTTTTTTTTTTTTTTTTTTTGAGACAGAGTCTTACTTTGCCACCCTTCGTAGGGTACTGTGACATCATAGCTCACAGCAACCTCAGACTCTTGGACTCAAATGATTCTCTTGCCTCAGCCTCCCAAGTAGCTGGGACTACAGGTGCCTGCCACAACACCCGGCTATTTTTAGAGATGAGGTCTTGCTCTGGCTCAGGCTGGTCTCGAACTAATGAGCTCAGGCAATCCACTCACCTTGGCCTTCCAAGTGCTGAGATTACAGGCGTGAGCCATCATGCCTGGCCAAGATTTGGCATTCTTCTGTTTTGTTTTGTTTTGTTTTGTTTTTTGAGACAGAGCCTCAAGCTATCCCCCTGGGTTGAGTGCCATGGCTTCACAGCTCACAGCAACCTCCAACTCCTGGGCTCAAGCGAGTCTCCCGCCTCAGCCTCCCAAGTAGCTGGGACCACAGGCGCTCGCCACAACGCCGGCTATTTTTTGGTTGCAGCCTTCATTGTTGTTTGGCAGGTCTGGGCTGGATTCGAACCCGCCACCTTAGGTGTATGTGGCTGGTGCCTTAGCCACTTGAGCCACAGGCACCAAGCCGTGAGCCTTTTCTATTAAAATTCTTGGCCATGCATGGTGGCTCATACCTGTAATCCTAGCTCTCTGGGAGGCCAAGATGGGTAGATTGCTTGAGCTTACAGGTTCACAACCAGCCTGAGCCAGAGTGAGACCTCATCTCAAAAAATAAGCAGGCACCTGTAGTCCCAGCTACTTGGGAGGATGAGGCAAGAGAATTGCTTGAGCCCAAGAGTTTGCGGTTCTGTGGGCTAAGACTCCACTGCACTCTACCAAGGGCAACAAAGTAAAACTATGTCTCAAAAAAATAATAAATAAAACTCACCCAAAACATTTATTAGCACCTACTTGTTCCTAGCACTGTTAGGGACTATGAGGACACAGGAAAGAGGGAAAAAGAGAGCTAAGACTTGGAATGAGACATGGGTTGGGTCTGGCATCCAGCCCTCCCGCTGGTCCCAGAGCCTCCATGAGTGGAGTTGGAAGGACAGACACGTGGCATGGCTCCTGAGGCACTGGAAGTGAGACTAGGAGAAAGCAAGGGATGGGGCCAAAAAAGGGCAAGCCACTCATATTGGTACATCAAAGGCAGGAGGGACATACCACAGGCTTCCAGGGAAAACCTTCCCAGGGAAGATCCTGGAAATGAGAATGGGTGCAGAGAGGGGTAGCCAGGCTGCAATGGGCTTCAGCAGTGAGAGAGGAGATGAGGCACAGTGTACCCTGGGGTACAGCGAGGGATCTTTGGATGGCATCTAATTTAATTCAAGAAGCAGATATTGGGGCTGGGCACAGTGGCTCATGCCTATAATCCTAGCACTCTGGGAGGCCAAAAGGGGTGGATAGCTTTTGCTCACAAGTTCAAGATCCCACCTCTACTAAAAATAGAAAAACTGAGGCAAGAAGATCTCTTGAGCCCAATAGTTGGAGGTTGCTGTGAACTAGGATGCCATACCACTCTACCTAGGTCAACAGCTTGAGACTTTTCTTTTTTTTTGAGACAGAGTCTCACTTTGTCGTCCTCTGTAGAGAGCTGAAGCATCACAGCTCACAGCAACTTCCAACTCTTGGGCTTAGGCGACTCTCCTGCCTCAGCCTCCTGAGTAGCTGGGACCACAGGCACCCGCCACGATGCCCAGCTATTTTTTGTTTGCAGTTTGGCCAGGGCCAGATTTGAACCCACCACCCTCGGTACATGGGGCCAGTGCTCTACTCACTGAGCCACAGGCACCGCCCAAGACTTTTTTTTAAGAGACAGAGTCTTACTATGTCACGCTTGGTAGAGTGCTGTGGTATCACAGCTCACAGCAACCTCAAGCTCTTGGGCTTACTCAATTCTCTTGCCTCAGCCTCCCAAGCAGCGGGGACTACAAGTGCCCACCACAATGCCTGGCTATTTTTTGGTTGTAGTTGTCATTGTTGTTTGGCAAGCCCAGGCTCGGTTCCAACCCATCAGCTTCGGTGTATGTGGCTGGTGCCCTGGTCACTGAACTATACAGGCACCAAGCCTGAGACTTTTTTTTTTCCTTTGAGACAAAGAAACAGATACTGAACAACTATAGACAACAAAGTTCCTCCCCAAAGGGCAGTGCTCGGCAGGCATACTGTTGCTTTCAAGGAGCTCACCAGACACGATGGGATACACCCTTATAGCTCTCAGCCTGAGTCTGGGCCCTCAGGCTGTCTTTGGATCCAATCTCACTTCCTCATATTGGCTTTCAGTCACTGACTTATCTGCACCTTGGCAAATATAACTAGTACCCTCACCTGGTTATGTGTTCCTGAGGCCTCTGCTCAGCAACCAACCAAGTCCCTCACACTCAATTACAAAATACTATTTCTCCCAATTTCCCAGTGGCCTCCTTTCACCACCCTCAGCCTTCCTCTTGCAGGTTCCATTTCACAATAAAATTTCTCCATAATAAACTCTTCACCACTCAAATCTAATCACTGCTTCTCCATTGCCAGTGCCTCAAGAAGAGGTTCACAACTCACCTCCTCCAGGAAGGCTTCCCAGATCCATCCCCTTCCAGCCTTGGTGCCAGTCCATTTCTCTTCTCCCTGATTTTAGCATGTGCTTTGCCCTGATTTGTCAGCCTCTCCTGAACTTCCCCTTCCATGTCCTCCAATGCATTGCCCACGTGGGCTCTCTACAAACATCTATGGCATGCTTACTTGCTACTTAGATTTTATTTTTCTCTCTCCGAGTCAGTTTGTCAGCAGTTCTTCAGTGAGGATTAACCTCATCATCCATGTCTTCTCAGCATACAGTTTAGGGTTCTGCACATGGAAGGTGTGCAACAGAACTGATTAAAAGTTCGAGAGTTAACAAGGAGAGTGCACACAGAAAGCTACAAGTGAATAGAAATGCTGAGCACATCCACCCCCAGCACAAGGATCTGCATCTCATATGGGGAAAAGGTGACATGTGGGAGACCAGCCAGGGCTGCCTGTGGCAGTGGGTAAGGAAGCAACAGGGAAGGCACACGGCAAAGACTCCAAGGCTCTAGGTCAGGGGTCCTCAAACTTTTTAAACAGGGGCCCAGTTCACTGTCCCTCAGACCGTTGGAGGGCCAGACTGCTGGCCCCAGGACGAGTAGGCTGCTAAGCAAGACAGGCGGCGGCGGCAAAAACACCAGGCTTGATAAATGTCATCGGCGGCCGCATGTGGCCCACGGGCCATAGTTTGAGGACGCCTGCCTAGGTGCATCTAGCAAATGTTGGTACTTCTCTGAGCTTCATTTTTTTCAGCTGGAGAATGGGGATCGGGAGCCCTGGGCTACCTCTCTCAAAAAATGAAGACATAATCAGATTTTTATGAATGTCAAAGTTGCCTAGACTTAAGGACTTGGCCTAACTCCAATAATTTGTGAGATGAGGAAAGAGCTTTCAGAGGTGAAAGTATACACAGCAAATAACGCTGGGAGGAACCTGCATAGGCAGGTCCACAAATCCGAATCTGTGCCCAGGAGGACGCTTCCAGGATGCATGTTGTAAGCTACTAAAAACTAGAAATAACGGGCTGAGCCCAGCCCCACCTCCTAAGTGAGCGGCCTTGGGCGGATCGCTTTGCCCAGGAGCCTCAAGCTTCGTCATCTGAAGACTGGCACCAAGAAGGCCCCACAGTGTCACTAGGAGGACGTTAGGGAGGCGGAGTGCAGGGGCTGAGAACAGAGAAAAACCTCGCTTTACACGCCGCGTCTTTTTTCTGACTGAGCCACAACCAGTAAGAACTTGGGCTACTTATTCCGACAGACTAGGGTTCAGACCCAAAGTGAGAGCGCGCGAGAAATTTTAGGGGTCCGAGCGTCAATTTCTCCATCTGCAAAATGGGCCCAAGAGCCGGAGTACGGCCGTCGCCAGCCGCCTCCGGGGCGAAACGAGATGGGGCTGCGCCTGTGCGGGAACGATGCTAAAAGCGCTGCGGGGCCGGGTGTTAAGAGCGGGCCGGGGGCGGGTCCGCACCGGCCACCCCCGCGTGAGGGGGAGGGGCGGCGCACGTCGCGTCGCGTCGCGCACCGCCCGCTGCTGTCTCCCCAGCCGTCACTCGCGCAGCCCGCACCGCCTTTGCGCGCGCGACCCTTACATAAGCGTCCCTCGTGGCGGCGCCGGCGCACGTCCACCGGCCCCGACCCGCCGCGGGAAGAGGCAGATGCGCAGCGCCATGTACACTCACCTCGCCGCCGCCGCAGGTCGTCACCGCCGCCTGTATCACCGCTGCCTCCACTGACAGAGAACAGCTGCGGTCTCCGCGCAACCGAACTTGCTGCAGTCTCGGCTCCGCCTCACGGACTTCCTATTGGCCCAAACAGCCCAACCCCTCCTGTTATTGGGCAGAGCCCCACGTCATTCCTCGCTTCCTTGCTCAGGACTCCTCCCTACGCCCGCCTGTCCGTCAAGTTTAAGCCTTGGCGCCCCACGTCAGCTCCGCCCCCCTCTTTCTCGGCGGGCTCTTTGATTGGTAGTGAGCCTGGGGGAGCCCGCCCCTGGAGCACCACCGCCTACTCCCTGGTCTGAGGAGCCTCACGTGGGCTCCGGGACCCCGCCCCTGCCCGCAATAGGCGGAAGTGGCCGAGCTCCGATATGCAGTGATTGGCTGTCGGCTGGGGTGGGGACGTTCGATTCATTCACCCGGTAGCACGTGTCTCCCAAAGCTGCAAGCATAACACATCGCCCAGGGACTCGGGCGTCCCGGCCAGATGCACATATAGTCGAGCGACTGGAGAAGAGGTCGGAGGAAGAGCGTTAGTGAAGGGCAGAAGGAAGAAGGCGCTCGTGCCACACAGGATTACATAACTATGTCCTTTAGCCGCTGCGTGGATGGTGATGGTGATTAGTAGGAGTCTAGTCTCTGTGTGACCTTGGACTGGCAACTTCACTTCTCTGAGTCTCAGTTTCCTAACCTGCAAAGCCGAGCCGCTCAGGACTTAGAAGCTTTTAAAGGCTGCGTTGAGATACGGAAAGAAAGCTTCATAAACTAGGCTTTGTGTCAACTGCCGTATGAAGGAGTGACCAAAACTAATCAAAATCCCTGCATTCCAGTGAAAGCAGACGATAAAATTTACGGTACATTTGATGGTAATCAGAGGGCATGGAGGGGAAAAAACCCACTTCCAGAAGCATAAGAGAATCAAGGGCTATGAGATCATCTTGTTAACTAGAAATCGCTTATTGAATATGGGGAGATTATTCTCTTCTCAGACTCTTACGTAGTTTGTGACCCCAGCTTCCTGTCGTTCCTTCCACCTATCCTGAAGAACTTCAAACCTGGATCCAATCCAAAATAGCTATTTTAGTAGCAGAATGAGGATTAAAATCCCAGTTCTGCAGAATGCACGTATTCGTTAGATCAACAAACACCTGAGCACATAGTGTGTGCCTAGTGCTGGAGACACGGCAGTGAACAGGACACAACCTCTGCAGATGCATAGAGCTCTCATTCTATTGGATTCCAACTCCAAAGACTCTTTCTACCTAAAAACTCTATACAGGAAAGAGTTAAAGCTGAGTGTGGTAGTGAGGGCCTTGTAGTCGCAGATACAGGGAGGCTGAGGCAGGAAGAATCCCTTAAGCCCAGGAGTTGGAGGATGCAGTGAGCTATGATTGTGCCACTGCTCTCTAGCCTGAAGGCAGAACAAGACTCCGTCCTTACAAGAAAAAATAGTGTGGGCAGCGCCTGTGGCTCCGGGTAGGGCACCAGCCCCTTATACCAAGGGTGGCGGGTTCAAACCCAGCCCTGGCCAAACTGCAACAACAACAAAAAAAAAATAACCGGGCGTTGCGGTGGGCACCTGTAGTCCCACCTACTCGGAGGCTGAGGCAAGAGAAACTACTAAGCCCAGGAGTTGGAGGTTGCTGTGAGCTGTGTGAGGGTGATAAAGTGACACTCTGTCTCTTAACAAAAAAAAAAAAAGAAAAAAGTTAAAGTGGAGTAACCTTAGGCAGGTTCTTTCCTCCCTCTGGAGGAAGGGTTTCCTTATAAGAGGGATTGGACTTAGTGGACACTTGGTAATTTACTTGTCCCTATTACTCTTGTAGTTCATGCTGACCTTGTGACTTCATTACTTCCTATATCTTATCTCCCCTGCCATGTATGTGTAAATCCTGGATCCAGCAGGGGCACAGTGGCTCACACCTGTAATCCTAACATTTCAGAAGGCTGAGACTTGAGGCCAAGAGTTTGAGACCAGCCTCAGCAACATAACTATACCTCCTCTCTACCAAAAAAAAAAAAAAAAAAAATACCCAGGCATGGTGGCCCACACCTATAGTCCCAGCTACTCAGGAGGCTGAGGCAGGAGTCCACAAGTTTGGGGTTGCAGCAAACTATGATGATACCACTATATTCTAACCCAGGTGACACAGACTCTGTATGAAAAAAAAAAAAAAAGACAGATTCTTGGTCCCTTGGAAAAGGCAAGGCTTTGTTGTAGGGCTGGCTGTGTGACTGGGGCTGTGGCATGCTGGTTCAGTCACACTTGGTTCCTGTGATCTCCTAATCTGAAACCAAGGGCTGGCGACCCCCCATCAGCACCACCAGATGGAGGTCAGAACAGAGAAATGAACTGAGTAGAGCCAGAAATAGCTGCAAACAAGAGAATACAGGATTCAAGCTGAATATAATTAATCTAGTTCAATTTAGATTAGAAAACAAGACACTTCTCCTTTAGGCTCTCCTACTTCCAGGATGGGTTTTCCAAGAGGACAAAGTTGGGAAGGGTAATAGCCTTGGGGAGGAGTCTAACAAGGAAAAGCATTCCTCAGTGTGGCCTTCTGAGCCACCAGTGACAGAATCAGTGGGAAACAGATTCCTAAGCCCCACCCAATGGCTTTTATGCATATTAGCCATCAACTCAGAATTACCATCAGAAATCTTGAGTAGCCTAGGCTAAACCAATTTCAGAGGAATGAGGCTCCTTGCATCTCACTGGTCATTTAGGAGCTCTTCTCATATTCTAAGTGGGTCAGTGTGGAGACCCACTGAGAAGCCTAGAGAAGCATCATCCAGACTTCCCCCAAAGATAAGGATCTCCTGGCGCTCTGTAAAAATAATTCCAAACAAATTCCTGGTCCCACGTCCACTCCTGGGGATTATGAGTCGGTAAATCTTGGGCGGGTCCCAGGAATTTTTTTTTTTTTTTTTTGAGACAAGAGTTTCACTCTGTTTCCTAGGCTAGAGTACATTGACCTCAGCCTAGGTCACAGCAACCTCAAATTCCTGGGCTCAGGCGATCCTCCTGCCTCGGCCTCCCTGTTGCAGGAAGACGAGGCCCAAGGGAGAGAAAGAGCACCCAAACACCATAGTTATAAGAGGAAGGGCTTTATTCATTGGCCAGGAGCTTACAGCATAGAAGATTTCCAAATGGCCGCACTCCGAGACTGGCTTGGTCTTTCCCTTTTTATTGACAGTCAAAAAGCTCCACCCCACAGGCACCCTTCCCATTGGCCAGTTTGAATCAAGCGGGAGATGCTACTATAGCCCCTATAGAACTACAGGATTTCACAGAACTTAGAAATTTCCAAGTTCCAGGGAGTTAAGCCTATAAATTCCCAAGAGCTGAGTCACCATAGAGAGGGCCCTGCAGGTGCATCCTCGTGGTCTCCCTGAGAAGACCTGTTCTCCCAGACCTCGCCCCTCTCCTGTATCCTCTCTCATCCCAAGTAGCTGGGACTATAGGTGCCCACCACAATGCTGGGCTAATTTTTTTTATTTTTAGTAGAGATGGGATCTAGCTCTTGCTCTGGCTGATCTGAAACTCCTGAGCTCAAGAGATCCTGCCCCCTTAGACTCTCAGAATATAGGGCATTAGAGGCATGAGCCACCTTGCCTGGCCTCAGGAATCTTTTTTTTTTTTTTAATTTTAACAAGCCCACAACTGATTTTTAGGATCTAAGACACTTTGGAAACTTAGCTGAGTTCCTAGAAGGATACCACAGAAGGAGAAGCCAGACAGACAAATTGAAATTAGCTCAGGGAGAGCCAGCTAGGAGTTTAGCTCCAGTGCACAGGCCACTGGCAACAGGACTCTGATGTCCAGGGATCTTATTGCTTCTTAATATCCATCACTTCTACAAAGTTCTTGGTCTTGTTTGTGTCTCTCATTCCCTACTCACACTTGTGAGCTAAAATAAAATCTTAACCCCAAAGCTGACTGAATGGGCCCCCTTTTGGGCAAGGGGACCTCAGAAATACACAAAAGCTGAGTTGCTGGCCATGAGAACAGAGGTCAGACAAGCCTCAGCATGCCCTCCTCCCTTCTTGGAGACATCCTTTGTAGCTCATTAACAGGTGTAAGGCTGTGCAAGGCAAAGCTTAAGCCACACCTGCAGATCTGAAATTTACTTAACAGATCACTCAAATGTGGATATATGTCCCGGGGCTTGTCTCTGATTAACAGATTTCATTATCTTAACCTAAACATTCCAGAGCTTTAGATAAAGCTTCATTTCTTGAATCGATTACAAATCAAAGAATCTTTAAACTCACCTGTAACCTGTAATCTTGCCCCTCCCTTTTTGATACCCTGCCTTTTGGGGCCAAATCAATGTTCCCAGCTTCCAGGTATTGACTTTGACTTATGACTTTACAGGTGATTGTCATCTCCCTGAAATGTGTAAAACCAGACTGTAGGCTGGGTGTGGTAGCTCATGCCTATAATCCTAGCACTCTGGGAAGTTGAGGCCAGAAGTTTGAGGTTGCTATCACCTACTCCATGGCACTCTACCCTGGGGCAGCAGAGTGAGAGTCTCTCAAAAAAAAAAAGAAAAGGCTCAGAGCAGTAGCTCATGCCTGTAATCCCAGCAGTCTAGGAGGCTGAGGAGGGAGGATCCCTTGAGCTCAGGAATTCCTTAGAGACCAGCCTGAGTAAAAGCAAGACCCCATCTCTACTAAAAATAGAAAAATTAGCCAGACATTGTGGTGGACACCTGTAGTCCCAGCTCCTCAGGAGGCTGAGGCAGGAGGTTGCTGTAAGCTAGCCTGTATAACAGGATGAGACTACATCTCAAAAAAGAAAAGAAAAGAAAAGAAAAGAAAAAAATATGTTAACCCAACTATCGCCAGACCACTTGCTTCTTCTGCATGGCCCTCCAGACCATGGTCACACATATTTGGCTCAGAATAAACCTCTTTGGTTTATTTTACAGAGTTTGCGTTCTTTTCTGTTGACACACTTGAATGTCACCTCTGCAAGCTTTAAGCATAGCACATAGTAGATGCTAATGAAAGGATGGGAGTCATCAGCCCATGTTACTAGTTAAAACAGCTAGGGTGAAAGGGACTGCCCCAGATGTCAAGTAAGTCCACCAAGAGAGCAGAGTCCAGAGGGTACCACACTTAAGGGAAAAGTTAAAGGATAACAACCTGGAACAGGTCAGATGGGGGAACCAGGCCATGGACCTGCAGGAGCAAATCCTGAGAGCCAGCCAGGAGTTCTAAGGCTTTGACAGTGTTCCTGAGCCAGAGGGGAGAATAGGGTGGTGGGAGAATAAGGAGCCATTTAAGTAGTACCTGGGAACAACGAGCCCCTTTTCCGGGACCTCATGGCAGCATGGTCCTGCACTAGACAGAGTACTTGGGGTTCTCTGAGAGTCCAGGAAGTGGCCCTTACGCTTTGAAAAGGGCCTTGGAGGGCTTCCTGAAGGAGATAGTTCCTGGGTTGAGTCTTAAGGTAGATAGATAGAGAGTTCATCAGGTGAATATACTGACCAAATAAAATTCATGTAGAAGGAAACAGCCCAAGTGAAGGCAGGGAGGCATGATAGAGTGAAGACATGATGAGGTCCAGGCTGCTGGAGCACATTAGGACAACTCACTGCCAAGTTCAGGAAACACACCGAGAAACACGAGGATCAATTAGGAACATGGAAGATCTAAGCACCCAGATGGATGGGGGCTCCCAGACAAAACAGCAGTTACCATGAGCCCCAAAACAGCCCACCTGTATTTACAATTCGGAAGCCTGGCTTTACCCTGAGGATTTCATAAGGACAACCCAGATGTCCTAGTATGATACAAGAAAGATTTATCCAGCTCAGTGCTGGTAGCACAGTTGTTATGGCGCCAGCCACATACATGGACGCTGGCAGGTGCAAACCTGGCCCGGACCAGCTGAACAACAATGACAACTGCAACCAAAATATAGCCCGGTGTTGTGGTGGGTGCCTGTAGTCCCAGCTACTTGGGAGGCTGAGCAAGAGAATCTTGCTTAAGCCCAGGAGTTGGAGGTTGCTGTGAGCTGTGACGTCACAGCACTCTACTGAGGGCGACATAGTGAAACTCTGTCTCAAAAAAAGAAAAGAAATATTTATCTCATATTAACCTAATTCTGGCAGTTTGAGCCTCTGATAGCTGGACTGCTGGAGAGTCCCTTAATGATGGAAAGACAGTCACCAGGCCTGCAGGGAACATACCCATTTATGGCCTGCAGGTTTGGGCTGTATCTTCTGTTCCTCTCAGCAGAGCCCTCAGTGTGTGAGGGGTGAGGCAGCTCCGCTGCTCCTGTTGACGTTTCCCTACCCTCTAGTTCTCAAGAGGTCTAGGCCACTCCACTTGGAGCCTTGGAGTGACTCCCATACTCAACTGCTGCTAGCCTGTGCTATGCCTTTGTGACAGTGAAGTTGAGGTGGCCCTTGGGGCAGCATCTGGCACTGAGACCCTCCCAGGGCTGCAGTAGCACCACAGCAGCCTGGACTGAGCTGGAGAAGCACTTCCAGGAGTGTCTGTGCAGCGTGGCAACTGTACTGCTGTGTGAGGTGGCCCCCTGCCCTTGCTTGTGGCCACCAAGGGTGGTTTTTGCATTTGGGGGAGCCTAAACCCCAAAGTTCCCCAGCCATGTTCCCAGCCCCAGGGTCTGCTTGCCCTTCCAGGCTCCTCCCACATTGGTCTTTCAGTCTGGACAACTCCGTTGCCCACAGCATGCGGCAGAGGAGCAGGAAGAACCTGCTCACCACTTGGAGCCAGAGTTCCCAGGAAGGTAGACAGGGATGCTGTGCCCATTTGACAGGTGTGGCACTGAGGCTCAGAGAGGAAATAACCTGTTCCTTGATCACACAAGTTAAACAGGGCAGAGCCAGGACCGACTGCCAGGCACTTGACCCCCTGTGCTTTTTCTGTTCCTCCTGCCTTGGGCCACTCCAGGGAAAAAAGAAGGCAAGAAAGTACAGAATTCAGATTTCAAAGGAAGGTTTTTTATTTGAAATTTTAGTCCCAAGATCACTGTCCTCAGAGGGAAAAACCTTTGAGCAATTGTGTTTCCAAGATTTCTCACAAGACAAGAGCATCTAGGATGTCATTGTGCTGTTCTCATGTGTCCCCCACCTCCTGTCCGTGCAGTGAGCTGTAGTGGATCCAGTGAGCCTGGATACTGGTGGGCTGTTTGTTTTTACTTTTTTTTTTTTTTTTGAGACAGTGTCACTCCAGGTAAAGTGCTGTAGTATCAGCCTAGTTCCCAGCAACCTCAAACTCCTGGGTTCAAGCGATCCTCCTAACTTAGCCTCCTGAGTAGCTGGGACTACACAGGTACCTGCCACCACACCTGGCTAATTTTTCAATTTTAGGAGAGATGGGTCTCCCTCTTGCTCAGGCTAGTCTCAAACTCCTGAACTCAAGGGCTCCTCTTGCCTTGGCCTCTCTGAGTGCTGGGATTATAGGCATGAGCCACTGCCCCCCACCCCACTTTTAGATATTGGTGGTGGTGGGAGTTGTGTTTTTTTTTTGAGACAGAGTCTCACTATGTTGCCCTTGGTAGAGTGCTGTGGTATCACAGCTCACAGCAACCTCAAACTCTTGGGCTTAAGTGATTCTCTTGCCTCAGTCTCCCAAGCAACTGGGACTAACGGCACCTGCCATAACACCCAGCTGTTTTTTTGTTGCTGTTATTTAGCTGGCCCAGGCCAGGTTTAAACCCACCAGCCTTGGTGTATGTGGCTGGCACTGTAACCACTGTGCTATGCGTGCCAAGCCAGGAGTTAATTTGTTTTAAAGTGCTCAAGAGATAGGTTGTGGAAGTTTACTTTGACTAGGTGTTCACATTAAGACAGGAGTTAGAGCAGAAAAATATCCTTGGCAGTGGTTCGAACCCACCAGCCTTGTTGTATGTGGCCGGCGCCCTAGCTGCTAAGCTACAGGTGCCAAGTCAATATTGGTGTTTTTAACAAGAGAAATTTTGGGCACCCTAGATAGACCTGCTCAGCCCCTTTTTACCCATGATTGAAATGGGCTTTGATAGGAAAAGAGACAGACCCACTGTCAATAGTCATTGGAATTGGCCAGGTATAGTGGCTCACACCTGTAATCCTAGCACTTTGGGAGGCCAAGGCAGATGGATTGCTTAACCTTAGGAGTTGGAGACCAGCCTGAGCCAGAATAAGACCCCATCTGTACTAAAAACAGAAAAATTAGCCTGGCATTGTGGCAGGCATCTCTAGTCCCAGCTACTTAGGAGGCTGAAGCAAGAGGATCACTTGAGCCCAAAAACTATAAGCTATGAACTAGGACACTGTGGCACTCTACCCAGGGCGACAGAGTAAGACTTGGCCTCAAAAAAAAAAAAAAAAAAGTCACCAGGTGCTGCATATTTGAAAACTTCAGAGCACTTGTGCTACCGGTTCTGTGACCCTGCACCCACTAAGCACGATGCTCTGTCATCTGTAACTCAGTGTAACTTGGCCCCAATTTCCCGGAGAGCTGGAACTGAACAAGACCACACACGGGAGTGCTCATTGTGTGGGAGCTTTTATAATAGCTTTTAAATAATAGAGTTATTATTTACTGTTCCCTTTGATTTTTCAAAGGGAGAGGTGGCCAAGGTCTAGCATGGAACAGGACAGCTTGGCACTGTGGACTCCTGCAGGGACACGAAACCCCCAAAATGGATGCATTTGGTACCATCATTCTGAAGTAGAAAAAGTAGGTACCCCGAAGGCACTGTATTATAAAAGCTGCTCAGGCAAAGAGGAAAGATCAGAAGATCAGTTATCATTATCATACATACATGGTAAATTATCATACACAAACAATTTTAAATTAAGTATATATGTCTGTGCAGTTTCACATCTTCCTCCTGGTGCGAGAAAATCTGGTGGCATTAACTGTTAGGCTGATAGCTCTGTGTGATCCTCACAGAGGACCCTGGAGACCCAGGCCCACTTCCACAGAGGGTGGAACTTGTGTCTGCTGACCTGACTCAGCAGGGCCGAATTCCAGCACATCACAGACTGTGCTTCTGTTATTTCATCTGAAAACTGAGAAGCACCTCCAGAGGGGAGGGTGAAATGCAATCACAGCACAGGGCATGCCTGGCCCCTCCCACTTTCCTCAAGGTCTGGAGAGTGGGCTCTGTCTGCCCTTCTGAGGCCTATCCTGTGTGTTCCCCATCTGGTCACCCACACTACTCCAACCCCTATCTACCTGTCCAAGAAGGCTGCCTAGATGCCCATGCCCTCAAGCCCAGTGCATTCTCCTGTTCTCTTCCATGTACCCTCAGCCCTTGGCATCTCTTTTAAGGCACCTTCATTTATGTCCATGAGAATATCTCCTTTTAATACCTCTTAATGGTCTGTAAAATAATCCTCTTGTCTCAGCCTCCTGAATAGCTGGGACTACAGGTGCCCACCACAATGCCCACCTTATTTCATCAAATCTAAGATGGAATTTATGGAAATTCCATATTGTATAGCTAAGAACTCTAGGCACATGAGGTTAAGCCACTTGCCCAAGGCACAAAGCCAATATGTGACAGGGCAAGGCTTTAAACTCAGGTTTGGAATCTGGGTGTCTGTGGCAGGCAGGCTCTAAGATGTGGGATCCCTTCCCCTCCAGGGAGGGCTGGACCTGGTGATTTGCCTCTAAAGAACAGAATATAGCAAAAAAGTGGGGCTGTCATTTGCCAGACTAAGTCCCCAAAGCCTCTGTCTTCTGTCTATCTCTCCATCTCTTCCTCTCTCACGTGTTTCCTCCAATTAAAGCCGTGTTGCTGTGGTGTGAGCTGCTCCTTGGAGAACCCAAAGTAGCAACAGCCAGCAATCGAGAGTCTGCGGCCCTCACTCCACCCAGCCGCAAGGAACTGAATTGCCAGTAGGCAAACAACCCTGGGGTGAGCCTGGAAGATCTACCTCCAGAAAGAGCTTGAGAAATCCTGCTAAGTGGTGCTCAGACTCCTGACCCGAGGAAACAGTGAGATAGTAAGCAGTGTGTTGTTTTAAACTGCTAAGTGTTGGGATGATTGCATAGCATGATTACATGATTACATAGCAGGAGACACAGTAGACAACTAACAGTCCCCAATGTGTAACACCAAGGGTTTGCTCTGTTGGTCCTGAGGACACAGAGACAAAAAAGATAGGTTTCATTTTTGGAGACAGTCTCACTCTGGCACCCTGAGTAGAGTGCTATGGTGTCATAGCTCACAGCAAGCTCAAACTCTTGGGCTCAAGTGATCCTCTTGCCTCAGCCTCCTGAATAGCTGGGACTACAGGTGCCCACCACAATGCCCAGCTAGTTTTTCTATTTTTGGTAGAGATTGGATCTCACTCTTGCTCAGGCTGATCTTGACCTCCTGATCTTGAGTGATTCACCAGCTTCAGCCTCCCAGAGTGCAGGAATTACAGGTGTGAGATGCTGCACCCTCCAGAGCAAGATCTGGAAAGGTGAGCAAAATCTTGCCAGTCTTAAATGTCCTCTCAAAAACTTAGTTGAAATTTAATTGCCATTGGGATAGTATTAAGAGGTGTGAACATTAAGAGGATTCTGTCCTCTTAGACAGATTAACGTAGTTATCTATTTATCAGGGAGTAAGTTCTTGAGAAAACCAAGTTCTGGCAAGATGAGTAGCTCATGCCTATAATCCTAGCACTTTGGGAGGGCAATGTGGAGAACTGTTTGAGGCCAGGAGCTCGAGACCAGTCTCAGCAACACAACAAGACCCTATTTCTACATAAAGTTTTTGATTTATTTTATTTACTTATTTTTTTTGAGACAGAGTCTTACTTTGTTGCCCTCGGTAGAGTGCTATGGAATCACAGCTCACAGCAACCTCCAACTCTTGGGCTTAGGCGATCCTTTTGCCTCAGCCTCCCCAGTAGCTGGGACTACAGGTGCCCACCACAATGCTCAGCTATTTTTTGTTGCAGTTTGGCCGGGGCTGGGTTCAAACAAGCCACCCTCGGTATATGGGGCTGGCGCCCTACCCACTGAGCCACAGGCACAACTCACTACATAAAGTTTTTGAAAATTAGCCAGACATGGTGGTGGGCACCAGTAGTCTCAGCTACTTGGGAGGTTGAGGCAGGAGGATTGCTTGAGCCCAGGAGTTGAGGCTGCACCAAAGTTTTAAAAAGAGCTCAGCCCCCCTCACCCTTGTTTGCTGTCACTCTCTCTTGCCCTTCTGCCGTCTGCCCCAGGATCACACAGCACAAAGGCCCTTGCCAGATACTCATGCCATGCTCTTGGCCTTCCTGGACTCCAGAACAATGAGTCAAATAAATTTCTTTTCTTTTTTTCTTTTTTTGAGACAGAGTGTCATTTTGTCACTCTCAGCAGAGTGCTGTGATATCATAGCTCACAGCAACCTCAAACTCTTGGGGCACAAGGGATCCTCTTGCCTCAGCCTCCTGAGTAGCTGGGACTACAGGTGCCTGCCACAACACCCAGCTATTTTTTTTTCTTTTTAGAGATGGGGTCTCACTCTGGCTCAGGCTGGTCTCAAACTCCTGAGCTTGGGCAATCTACCTGCCTTGGCAACTCCCATAGTGCTAGGATTACAGGTAAGAGCCACTGTGCCCAGCCCAAATAAACTTCTAGTATTTATTAATTACCCAGTCTTAGATATTCTAAGATAGCAACATGAAACAGATTAAGACATCAGGTGACGAAAACAGGGAAGAAGTGAGTAGGGAAGGATGTGAACATGTATTTTCTTTTCTTTCTTTCTTTTTTTTTGATGTTTACTACATTTATTCATATTCGATTGCTTGTTTTTCCAGTGCTCAGTAGACAGCACATCTCAGGGGAACCTCCAGGATAGGGGCTGTGGTAATGGACCATGCAGGAGGCTTCACTGGATGGGGGAGGCTGAGGGCTTTCCCTGAACCCTCTGACAGGGAAGGAGAGGCTGAGAGTCTCACCATTTCTTTAGTGCCTTCTCCATTCTGTACTTTCATCATCATTATTATCCTCTGGGACGAAATTGTCATGTTCCTCAAGTAGAGCAGCGAAGTTCTTGCTAATGAGCTTTCCAACATAGAGCAAGGGGATCACAATGGAGAACAGGCGGAGAAGGCCCAAGGACATTTTCACCGGGTTGGGCAAACCTCGAGGGCACCAAGTTCTGACCTGAGCCGCCGGCATTGCCACGTTTCCTCAAGTTTGTCCCGCCCCAGAAAGCCCCGGATCGGACTGGTGCCAGTGCTAGCCAGCGAGCCGCTCCCGACGCCATCTCCCAGCTTCGCCCCTCCCCCCGCAAGCATCCGGACCCCACAGTGAACATGTATTTTCTTTCTGGCCTCAATGAGTTTGAGAACTTGTTCTAAGACTGCATATTTGGCAAGAAGGTATGCAGCAGCTACGCGCTTGACGCAAGAGCCAGTGATTCATCCCAACACGGCTCCAGCTTCCGTGAGTCAGCAGGCCCTTCCTGGGCTCAGACTTTTGTGAGAGCATAGATTTGAGTTGACTACAAGTCTTGGGGTGTGAGCCTTGAAAATTGTGTAATGATTTGGGGGCTTTTTGACCAGGGTCAGGGAAGACCTGCGGATTTAACTTAAGAAACCTGGTTAGCGTTGAAATAAAGAGGAGTGGGTGCAAATCCGAGTCAGTGTTTGGGATGGACTAGGGCAGAGTGTCAGGGTCCTATTCCCCATTCTCTTCACACTGGTCTTAGCTCCTTTGGGAGCTGAGTGTGGCAGATATTAAATGACCATTCACCTAAGGAAGATCAAGAAACCCTGAGTGGGGCACCACCTGTCACTCAGTGGGTAGGGCACCGGCCTCATATACTGAGGGTCGCAGGTTCAAACCCACCCCGGCCAAACTGCAACAAAAAAATAGCAAGCATTGTGGTGGCACCCTTCCAGCTACTTGGGAAGCTGAGGCAGGAGAATCGCCCAAGCCCAGGAGTTGGAGGTTACTGTGAGCTGTGACACCACGGCACTCTAGTAAGGGCAATAAAGTGAGACTCTATCTCTACAAAACAAAAAAGAAACTCTGAGAGGCAGGAAAGAGGCCAAGGCCAAGCCCAGGGGTACAAGGCTACAAAGTTGCAGTCAGCACTTCCTTGACCCCAGGCTGAGGTTCCTGTGCCAGCCTGGACCTGGAGGTGGCAGGACACCTGGCTTCTGGACCTACCTCTGCTGCTGACTCCAGGGCAAGAGAGCAGAGTGGTTGAAGCACAGGCTTTAAAACCAGGCTGGCCAGGGTAGAGTTCTCAACTCTGCCATTTATTAGGCACACTCCCTGACCAGATGCTTAATCTTTCAGAACCTCAGTTTCCTGATCCATAAAATGGGATGATAATCCCCACCTCACTGGACTGTCATGAGGTTTAGATGAAATCTGCAGAAGGATTAGTAAAAATGCTCAACATGCAGTGGTTAAAACAAAAAGGAATGGGAAGCAGATGTACGAGGTCCTCCAGCCCTTGATTTCTATAGTTCTGAGCAATCTGCTAGTCTGGTCCCAGATCTCTCTCTCTTTCCCTGCTTTGGAAAAAAAGGCTGCTGCTGGTGACACACCTTTAGATTTCATTTTTCTTTCTTTTTTTTTTCTGCTTTGCTTTTTTTGTTCTTTCTATTTTTTTCAGAAACAGTTTTGCTCTGTTACCTCAAACTAGAGTGCTGTGGCATCAACCTAGCTAACAACAGTCTCAAGTTTCGTGGGTTCAAGCAATCTTCCTGCCTCAGCCTCCCATGTAGCTGGGACTACAGGAGCCCACACAATGTCCAGCTAATTTTTCTATTTTTAGTACAGACAAGGTCTCCCTCTTGCCCAGGGTAGTCTCGAACTTCTGAGCTCAGGTGCTCCCCAGACTTGGCCTGTTAGAGTGCTAGGATTGCAGGTTTGAGCCACTACACCTGGCCCTCATTTTATTGGTGTTTCAATGGGCGCCTATAGTCCCACCTACTCGTGAGGGTGAGGCAGGAGGATTGCTTGAACCCAAGCGTTTGCAGCTGCTGTGAGCTAGGCTGAGGCCATGGCACTCTAGCCTGAGTGACAGAGTGAGACTCTGTCTCAAAAAAATCTAAACAGCAGCTGGGCATGGTGGCTCAAGCCTGTAATCCCAGGCTTGGAGGGATTACACTGGGAGGCGGAGGAGGGTGGATCGCCTGAGCTCACGAGTTTGAGACCAGCCTGAGCTACAGTGAGACCCTGTCTCTAAAAATAGCCAGGTGTTTGGGCAGCGCCTGTGGCTCAAAGGAGTAGGGCGCTAGCCCCATATGCTGCAGGTGGCAGGTTCAAACCCAGACCCAGCCAAAAACTTCAAAAAAAAAAAAAAAAGTACGTCAGGCATTGTGGTGGCGCCTATAGTCCCGTCTACTCAGGAGGCTGAGAAAAGACGATCTCTTAAGCCCAAGAGTTTGATGTTGCTGTGAGCTGTGATGCCATGGCACTCTACCCAGGGTGGCAGTGAGAGTCTGTCTCAAACAAACAAACAAACTGAAGTGTAACAACAAAATTTGCCATCTCAACCATATTTTGGTTCAGTAGTGTTACATACAATCTCACTGTTGTCCAGAACTCTTTCATCTTCTAAAAGCTGAAAATCCATAATTAAACAAAGACTTCATCCCTCCCTACCCCAGCCCCTGCCTGCCACCATTCTGCTTTCTATCTGTATGAATTGACTGCTTTAGGCAGGAGCTACACTGATTCTAAAAACCTGTCTCCCTTTTGCTGTTGAGTCCTCTGTGCTCAGTGTCACTGGAAGCCGGGGCCACAGGAATTCAGAGGAGGCCACACTCCTTAGAGTGGAGTGGTCAGGGAAGCTTGCTGGGAGAGGAGGAGGAAGAAGCAACATGATCCCATCGCTTGGCTTGCACTCCTCGCAGGGAAGGTAAGGCAGTGATACTTGGCCCCTGTGGCCTGCCCTTTGATTTATGACGGCCACCTCAGCAGCACCAACCTTTGCCCCCAGGTGATCTCTTGTACATGGGTGGAGGGCCAGTGGCTGGCTGAGAGGCCGAAGCAGTCCTGTCCTTACAGCTTCCAGAGAAATGGGAGTGGGGCTGAGGAGCCAGTCCTTGCGAGGCTCCCGACCCACCTATGGGAAACTCCAGGAGGGCCGACTCCACCGGGCACTGAGCCTCCGCCAACAGGGGCATGAGAAGTCCAAGTCCTGGGGCCTTGAGAGAGGCATGGAAGGGCTGGGTGCTCAGGAGCAACTGCCAGGGGGCCTGGGGGACACAGAGCAGCTGATCCAAGCTCAGCACAGAGGCAGCTGGATGTGGCTGAGACAGTACCAACAGGTATGGCAAGGGGCAAAGGATGGAAGGGTACCTGCTGCAGGGGTCAGTGGGGACTGCCTGCCAGAGGTAGAAACACAGACAGCTGCCTGGACATGAAGCTAGAGAGAGAGCTACCCTGGAACCATGTTTCACAGGTGCTGAAGGTGTCTGGCATTTACTCCACAGGCACTGGGGAGTCACTGAAGGTTTTAGAGCAGGAGAGTGATATGGTCAGAACTGTTTCAAGATGATTATTCTGAAGGCCGGGTGTGGTGGCTCACTGTAATCCCAGCACTTGGGAGGCCCAGGCGGGTGTGTTGCCTGAGCTCACAAGTTTGAGACCAGCCTAAGCAAGAGTGAGACCCTGTCTCTAAAAAATAGCTGAGCATTATGGTGGACACCTGTAGTCCCAGCTACTTGTGAGGCTGAGGCAAGAGAATCGCTTGAGCCCAAGAGTTTGAGGTTACTGTGAGCTGTGATAACACAGCACTCTACCAAGGGCGACCAAGTAAGAAGACTCTGTCTCAAAAAAAAAAAAAAGATTACTCTAGATGGGTGAGTGGAGTAGGAGGCAAGGAGATCAGCCGGTATAACTTGCCAAGAGTTACATTCTGTGACCCTCTTACAGGGGGTGGGGGGGGCCAAGGGGAAAGGGAAGATCCAGACCCCTTTGGGGGAGCCTCTATTTCCTGGGCCCCAGCCTCCTGCCTAGGAGAAAGTGTCGCTAATGTGCTGTGCTTCTCTCCCTGGGGTCTACCCCCACCTCGTGGTTGTGGGTGGAACAACAACTGAAGCCCACCTCTCAGCCTGCGGGACATGGGCCCTAACCTCCACCTATGTCTGTCTTCCAGCAGGTAAGGAGAAGGTGGGAAAGCTTTGTCACCAGCTTTCCCAGCGTGACCTTCAGCCGGCCAGCCTCCCCAGAGCCCCCACTGGGCACCACCAGCTAAAGATGCTGGAAGCAACAGTCTTCCCCACCCCGCCACTCCTGGATGAGACAGATGTCTGCTGACCTACCTACCTCATCATGGCTCTTCTGGATGTGGATAGGGCAGCCTCATCTGCGTGGAGTAGCCAGCTTTCCTTACTTGACACAACTAGGTCTCTGCCACCAGTTCCTGTGGAGCTGCCCTTCTAGTGTTGGCCCTCAGCAAAGACCCCAAAAAGGCTGAAAAGGAAGGCCCTGCTCTCTCTTTTCTAGGCTGGGGGGCCCTATGGACTATGATCAGAATGAGAGTTATAGAAGCCTACCCAGACGTGAGGGTGTCGATGCAGGTTCAACACACAACCAGTTGTCAACTTCCAGGATGGAGCCTGGTGAAGCCAGCCCATGGCTGAGAAGCTCCTAGACATTTCCTGGTCTCTGGGCTGTGACCCACCCACCCTTCTCATCAGCCTCTAATGTTGGGCCAGGGCACAGGTCTCCCTCACTGATGCTGAGCCCTCCGGGGAAGGACCACATCTGAGCAGTGTTGGTGGTCTGTGGCTTTGGAACCTCACAGTATCCCAGTGAAGGAAGCAGGGGAAGCCTTCCTCCCACCCACTGGACAGAGAGAGAAACTGAGGCCCAGAGGAGAAGAAAGGGAGTTACTGCTTTTGGAATCTCTGGCTCCCCTCCCAACCCTATCCAGCACCCAACATTAGGGTTGAACACAGTAATAAAGATGCTGAGCAGAAGTAAATGATTTGTCTAGTGACTGATTTGCTGGCTCAGAGCCTCACCCAACCGCTGTGAGGCAGGCCAAGCCCAGAGCACCCCAGGGAGGTAGGGCAGGGGCACCATGGCTGGGTCCCTGAAGATTCCTGGGGAGGCTTGGCCTTTCCTGCCTCTTCTCTTGATCTTTCTCCCCAGAGGTGTTGTACCCACCCGGTGCTGACCTCAAGACCGGCTTTGGAGGACCCAGCTCTTTCAAGGCCCTGCCTGGGTGCTCAAGCCCCTGAGGCAAGGCTCCACATCCAGAGGAGGACATGGGGTCCGGGAATGGGGCAGGCCTTCTCACCCACCAGGGCTCTGCCCTTCAGGCATGCCCTGGCCTCTCTGCCCTCAGAGATGCTCCAGCCCATCTCCCTGCAATTCCTCTACTTGTCACACTGTGATCAGCTTGTCTATGTATGTGCCGTTTCCTTCTACTAGACTGATAGTTCCGTGGAGACTTTCCTCTTCACTCCTGGGACTTAGAGCCTGGCTCTGGGTCTGACACCAGATAGGTGCTCAGTAAATTATTACTGAGCGAGTGAAGGACTGCCCCAGCGTCACCCTGTGGGGGGTGTGTGTGGCTGAGCTGGGTTTGCAGCTGGGTTTGGGGGACCCCTGCTCAGGCAGAGCAGTTCCTATCTCAGCCATGTCAGGAAGCTTGATGACAGGGAGCACGTCTCTGGGGCTCTTGGCAGATGCTTCTGCTCTCTCTCTCTCCTCCTGCGGTGGGTTGTTTCCAAAGATGCTATACCGATCTCTCCCATCACAGATGACTTTTTGTACTGTCTTTGTTACATCTCACATCAAGAGTGGAGTGTATTTTCCCTCTCCTTGAATTGAGATGGCTCACATGACCTGGTTTGATCGATAGAATACAATTCTGGGTGAAGGCCTTAAGAGAGCCCGTAGCTTCTGCCCTCTTCTGTTTCTACCTCTGAAGCCAGTGCCATGTAAAGACATCTCAGCTATGTGGAGATAAGAGGCCACGTGGTGAAGAACGAAGACCCCCCCAGCCAACAGCCATCACAAACTGCCAGTCATCTGAGTGAAGCCCCAGTCCCCAGCCCAGCTTTTAGCTGATTGACGCCTGAGCCACCCAAACTAACACCATGTGGAACCACCCAGATGAGCCCGGCGCTCCCACAGAATTGAAATGTAAGGAACCCTTGTTGCTTTATATCACTAGGTTTGGGGGTATCTTAGATTCCTATGGATGTTGTAATAAATAACCACAAACTGGGTGGCTTAAAACAGCAGAAATTTATTCTTTCATGGTTCTGGAGTCCAAAATCAAGTTGTTAGCAATGCTGCACTACTTCTGAAGGTTCTGGAGGAAAGGATTCCTGCCCCTTCCTAGCTTCTGGTGGTTGCTGGCAATCCCTGGTATTCCTTGGCTTATGGATGATCATTCCAACCTATGCCTCCATTATCTCATGACCTTTTCCCTGTGTGTCTGTATCCAAATTTACCATTTCTTTTTTTTTTTTTTTGACATTTTATAAATTATTTATTTATTTATTTATTTTTGAGACAGAGCCTCAAGCTGTCGCCCTGGGTAGAGTGCTGTGGCATCACAGCTCACAACAACCTCCAACTCCTGGGCTCAAGTGAGTCTCTTGCCTCTGCCTCCCAAGTAGCTGGGACCACAGGCGCCTGCTACAACACCTGGCTATTTTTTGGTTGCAGCCGTCATTGTTTGGCCGGCCCGGGCTGGATTCGAACCCGCCAGCTCAGGTGTATGTGGCTGGCGCCTTAGCTGCTTGAGCCACAGGCGCTGAGCCGAAATTTTATAAATTTGATTGCAAGAAAATGCAAACTCTACTAATAATCCAAAAACAACCTTAAAAAGAAATTTATGATGAATACAAGTTAATGAGTTAATTTCCCATTTCTTATAAGGACATCAGCTATAATTGGTTTTAGGGCTCACTCTGATCCGGTATGATCTCATCTTAACTCGATTATATCTGCAAATAAGGTCATACTCACAAGTTCCAGGTGGATAGGAAGTTTTGGGAGGGAGACAAAATTCAATCCAGAAGAAGGGGGGAATTTGATATTTGCAATAGTTGGCCAAAATGCACACCTCTTTCTCATGAACCTTGTGGGAGGAGAGCTCACAGTTGGGACAATTTCTTTGGGGACTCTCTCATTAGTGTCCTAAGGACAATGCCAAGAGAGGAGCAAGGTGTTTGATATGACTTCCTGGAAGGGATGAAGGTCTGTGCTGCTGCAGACTGGCTGCTACACTGCATATAACCTTTACAACAGGCTCCAGGCCCTTTAGAAAGCGAGCCTGCAGGCAAGACACCAGAGGGTGGCCAGGGAGTTCCTAAATAGGGCCACCACACTTTTCATTAATAATAGTCTCTAAAGAACCTTGATACTTAAAACAGAGGAAGAGAGGAGAAAGGAAAACAGTTTTTCTGGAGCACTCACCAGAGCCACACCCTCTGCTGGACACGCTGCCAGGGCCATCCTGGGGAAATATTGTGGTTCAGCGGTTAAGGACACTGGCACTGGAGTCAACTACCTAGGTTTGGATCTTGACTCTACCTCTTTGTGGTTTTTGACCCTGGACAAGTCATTTACCTTCTCTGCCTCAGTTTCCTCATTTGTAAAATGCAGCTAATAATGACACTCAGCTCCTAGGGTCACTGTGAGAATCCCATAAATGTAAGATGCTGTGAGTTGCCCAGAAGTATCCTTAAGAACTGATGTCACCTGGCCAGGTGCAGTGGCTCATGCCTGTAATCCTAGCACTCTGGGAGGCTGAGGCAGGAGGATTCCTTAAGTTCAGGGATTAGAGACCAGCCTGAGCAAGAGTGAGACTCTATGTCTCAACCAAAAATAGAAAAATTATCTGGGTGTCATAGTGGTTGCCTATAGCCCCAGCTGCTTGGAAGGCTGAGGCAGGAGAATCACTGGAGCCTGAGTTTGAAGTTGCTGTGAGCTAGGCTGTTGCCACGGCACTGTAGCCTGGACAAGAAAATGAGACTCTGTCTTAAAACAAACAAAAACTTCATTCTCATGATAACCACACAGGACAGGGATCACCCTCATTCTATACGTGAAAAAATAGAGGTTTAAAAAGTGAAGTAATTGCTCAGAGGCTACCAGCTCTGAGGCTGTAATATGCTAGGCACTCAATAAATAAAAGCTGACATGAGGCCAAGCACAGTGCCTCAGGCCTGAAATCCCAGCACTCTGAGAGGGTGAGCCAGGAGGATCCCTTGAGCTCAGGAGTTTGAGACCAGCTTGAGCAAGAGTGAGACCCCATCTCTAAAACTAGCCAGGCATGGTGGGTACCTGTAGTACCAGCCACTTATGAGGCTGAGGCAAGAGGATCTCTTGAGCCCAAGAGTTTGAGGATGCTGTGAGCTAGGACGCCATGGTGCTCTACTCCAGGTGATAGAGTTAGACTTTCGTCTCAAAAACAAACAAAAGCAAACATGAGGAATCTCCGGGCCCAGCCTCATTTCAAAGCCTGAGCTCCCAAAGGCTTCACTAAGCATTGATGATCCAGAGTGTGGGCTCCCAGCGACGAGACCAGCAAGGGTTTACACAGGCTTTTCCTTAGCTGGGTTGTGGGTAAGGCCCTTTGTGCCCTCTAGGTGGTTGAGCTACATTGTGGCTCATGGGTGGGCAGTTGGAATGCGGGCCTTTTCTCAAACTTTTCCAGTGGTGATGAATAATGTTACCCCCGGGCAGGGGGTGGGAAGGCTGTGGGAGTTATAAGGCTCTCAGGCCAGTGAGGGAGGAACAGGGCTTAAATGGGCTTAAAAGTAACAGGTCACAAGAGCCAGGAGATTCAGGTGCCTGGCGTGGCTCACAGGAAGAGCAGCTCTCATTCATTTATTCACCATTTACTGTCCATTTGTAGCACACACCAGGCTCACCATCTGCTCGGGAACTGCAGTGCACTGAGGTTAGTGCCACGAAACGGGCATTCAAGTAGCCTGGAGGGCCCTGACCCAGCGTGAGTGAACGGAAGCTGCTTTCTAGGGGAAGTGATACCTACTTTAACATTAGAACTTTTTCTTCTTCTTCTTTTTTTTTTTTATAGACAGTCTTTGTTGCCCTCGGTAGTGTGCTGTGGCGTCACAGCTCACAGCAACCTCGGCTCTTGGGCTTAGGTGATTCTCTTGCCTCAGCCTCCTGGGACTACAGGTGCCCACCACAACGCCCGGCTATTTTTTGGTTGCAGTTTGGCCGGGGCCAGGTTTGAACCTGCCACACTTGGTATATGGGGCCAGCGTCCCACTCACTGAGCCACAGGCGCCGCCCTACAGTCTAACTTCTGCAGGTTCTGGTGCCTGCTGTCATCCCTCCTGCAACCCCTTAAACCCCTTAAGGCAGTTCTCCCCTCTGTTCCTGCATTCCAGCTACATGGCCCTTGCTTCAGCTCCCGGCCACCTCACGGTCTTTACACATACTCTTCCCTCTGCCTAGAATACTCTCCTCTTGCCCTTTTCCAGGTTATTCTCTCATTCTTTACTCAAATCTCTCTTCCTCAGGGATGCCTGCCTCCTGTGGGCCCCCGGGCCGGGCTGGTATCCTTGTTATTCATCTGCCCAGAATCCTGGGCCTCCTCTTCAGAGCACTAGGTGCAGATAGACATCAGGGATCGAACTGGTTCAGTGGTGGCCCTCAAAAGATTTGTCAGTGTTCTAATCCCAGAATCTGAGAATGTGACTTTATTGGGAAAAAATGTCTTTGCAGATGTAATTGAGTTAAGGATCTTGAGATGACCTTGAATTGTCCAGGCAGGCACTAAGTCCAGGGACAGGAATCTTCTCTAGTAGAGAGACACAAGGAAGGGGTATAGACAAGTGGCAATGTGCAGATGAAGACAGCACATTTGTGGAGTGACGTGGCCACAAACCTAGGAAGCCAAAGATCTCGGTAGCCTCCAGAACCTGGAAGAGGCAAGGGAGAGGGAGCACAGCCCTAGCCACACCTTGATCTCAGACTTCTGGTCTCCAGCCCCAAGGGAGAATCAATCCCTGTTGTTTGAAGCCACTGGTTAGGGGTAATTTGTTATAGCAGCAAAAAAAGCTCATACAATTGTGGTCCTCATCAGGACCATTGGCATCAGTGATCAGATTCATAGAACACAATTTTTCTTTCTTTCTTTCTTTTGAGACAGAGTCTCAAGCTGTCACCCTGTGTAGAGTGCCATGGCATCATCATAGCTCACAACAATCTCCAACTCTTGGGCTTGAGCAATACTCTTGCTTCAGTTTTTTCTATTTTTAGTAGAGACGGGGCGGGGGGGTGTCTTGCATTTTGCTCAGGCTGGTCTCGAACTCATGAGTTCAAGCAATCCGCCTGCCTCAGCCTCCCAGATTGCTGGCATTACAAGCGTGAGCCACAGCACCTAGCCAGGAGACAATTTTTCTATGGACTTGGGTGGGGGTGGTTTCGGGATGATTCAGGCACATTTCAGCTCTACCTCAGATCTTCGGGTATTAGATTCTCTGGTGGGGCGCATAGCCTAGACCCTGCCACGCACAGTTTACACAAGGTGCCCTGCTCCTGTGACAATCTGATGCCTGTCTGACAGGAACAAAGCTCCAGCAGCAGTGCGGGTGGTGGGGAGTGGCCTGAATACAGATGGAGCTTCCCTTGCTCACAGGCAGCTCACCTCCCGCTGTGCAGCCCAGTTCCTAACAGGTCACTGACAGGTACCGGTCCATGGCCTGGGAGCTGGAGGCCACAGGCATACAGGATATTTGTGGGGTTATACCTGGAGCAGGGTCCCATGCCCCCCATTTGGATTGTTTTTTTTTTTTTTTTTGAGACAGAGCCTCAAGCTATCCCCCTGGGTAGAGTGCCGTGACATCACAGCTCACAGCAATCTCTAACTCCTGGGCTCAAGGGAGTCTCCTGTCTCAGCCTCCCAAGTAGCTGGGACTACAGGCGCCTGCCACAACGCCCAGCTATTTTTTTTTTTTTTTTGCGTGAAAGCTGCTTCTGTTCACCAAAGTTAGGTCAGGGCCCTCTAGGCTACTTGAATGCCTGCTTCGTGACACTAACCTCAGTGCACTGCAGTTCCCCAGCAGATGGTGAGCCTGGTGTGTGCTGCAAATGGACAGTAAATGGTGAATAAATGAATGAGAGCTGCTCTTCCTGTGAGCCACGCCAAGCACTTGAATCTCCTGGCGCTTGTGAGCTGTTACTTTTTTTTTGGTTTGGCGGGCCCGGGCTGGATTCAAACCCTCTACCTTAGGTGTATGTGGCTGGCGCCTTAGCCACTTGAGCCACAGGCGCCGAGCCCCCCATTTGGATTGCGATGTGAGTACAGAATAGACCTTCATCATGTTAAGTCATTGATTTGGGGGGTTCTTTGTACAGCCACGAGCCTTCCCTGTCAGTAAAGCCTGCTCCCTGAAACTCCCCTGTGCAGAGCTGTGTCTCCTGTGTCTCCGTCTGCTCACTGGGAGCAGCTCGCCCTGGGCAGTGTCTGCCACATTGTAGATGCTTGGGAAACAGTTGTGAAATTAATGAATACATTGAAGCTAAGATCTGGAGGTTGAGTAGGAGTTAGCCAGGTAAAGGGAGGGGGAAGTATTTTAGGTGGAGGGAGTGGCACAGGCAAAGGCCTGGAGAGAACATGGAACATTGGGGAAATGCAGACGGCTTCCACGGTCTAGGACACAGCAGACACCCTGGCTCAGGCTCTGAACATGTTTGCTGCAAATGATCCCCTTTGCCGAACCCCAGTCTGCCCCACACACCCTCATCAGGCCTCGCCCATCCTGGTTTCCTCTGCTCGTGAGAACCTTGCCGTCAGGAAGCCCATGACCACTGGGAAAGACCTTGGACCTGGGGAGGGCTCTGTGACTGCTGTCCACACAGTCATGTCTTAGGGCTTCCAAGGGAGAGACAGCCATGTCTTGCCAGCTGTTAGGATGGGGTGAGGTGCCAGGAGGGGGCCTGTGTACTGCACTGAGCTGGGCCAGGGTGCAGCTGGGCTGGGCTCAAGCCTGGTGTGTGGAGTGGGAAGAAGACAGTTTCCTTGGCCAGGCAAGATGGCTCACACCTGTAATCCTAGCACTCTGGGAGGTTGAGGAGGGTGGATTGCCCTGAGCCCACAGGTTGGAGACCAGCCTGAGCAAGAGTCAGACCCGCCCGTCTCTAACAATAGCTAGGAGTTGGCTCAGTGCCTGTGGCTCAAGTGGCTAAGGCAACAGCCACATACACCTAAGGTGGCAGGTTCGAATCCAGCCCGGGCCTGCCAAACAACAATGATGGCTGCAACCAAAAAAAAAAAAAAAAAAATTAGCCAGGTATTGTGGTGGGCGCCCGTGGTCCCAGCTACTTGGGAGGCGGAGGCAGGAGACTCGCTTGAGCCCAGGAGTTGGAGGCTGCTGTGAGCTGTGATGCCACGGCACTCTACCCAGGGGGACAGCTTGAGGCTCTGTCTCAAAAAGAAAAACCAAAACAATAGCTAGGGGTTATGGCAGGCACCTGTAGTCCCAGCTACCTGGGAGGCTGAGGCAAGAGAATTGCTTGAGCCCAAGATTTTGAGGTTGCTGTGAGCTATGACACCACAGCACTCTACCAAGGATGACAAAATTAGACTCTAGCTCAAAAAAAAAAAGTTTCCCTGTGGGTTGATTCCCAGAGCCATGAGCCGACCTCACAGAGGATGCCCACCTCAGAGTCCTTCCTGACATTGGACATGCACTCAGGGTTGTGGCCTTCATGGAGGCATCTCCAGCATTGGTAGGCAACATGGTCCATATAGAGAGATGGCCCTGCCAGGGTGAAAACCATGGTTTCTGGGAGTTTATCCACTCCCAGGCCAGTGGTGCACAATGGTCACATTAATAGGTCCTGGTTGAGCCTCAGTGTCACTCTTCTTTCCTCTATTTCAGCTGCCCACTCCAGACAAAGCCACCCAGTCCTTAACTGTGCCACGGATCTCATATATCCCCATGGGGTCAGGAGGTGGAGAGGCCTGGGACCCCTCAGTCCCACTGCACTGAGCTCCATTCTCTCCTTTCAACACCCTGCCTCACGCAGCCTTTCCTTGCATGTTTCCAGGACTGGGGACCTCACCACTTATCAGGTCCTGATCTGCCGGTGTGACCTCTGCCCTCAGTTTACTCACATTCTGGCGGAGGAGGCAGACAGACAGACGGATGTGGGACTGTTCTGCTACATAGCAGGATGGGATAAGTGTTCCCTGAGGCAACACCCTGAGGGAGGCTAGCTAGAGGCCTTGATTCCTGAACCAGGATAATGCTCTGGGTGCAGCTGGACCTCTTCCCCAGCTTCCTGCAAGATTCCTGCAGGGGCAAAGCCCACAGGCAGGTGGAAAAAACATCTTGTGGAAAAAACATCTTGCAAGGGAAATGGGGAGGCATGGCTACTAATGGGGAAAGCAGTGATGTAAGCAGGTGACTCTGTGTCCCTAAGCAACTCTCAGAGTGAGGCCTAAACATTCAGCTGGAAGGGTCTTCAAAGTCCAATGGATCCACCTGATTTGTTTGTTTATTGAGATGGAGTCACGTTCTGTTGCCCCGGGTAGAAGGTTGTGGCATCATAGTTCATGGCAACTTCAAACTCCTGGGCTCCAGAGATCCTCTTGCCTCAGCTTCCCAAGTAGCTGAGACTACAGGCACCCACCACCATGCCTGGCTAGTTTTTCTATTTTTTTTTCTTTGTTGAGATAGAGTCTCATTTTGTCACCCTCAGTAGAGTGCCATGGCGTCACAGCTCATAGCAACCTCCAACTCCTGGGATTAGGCGATTCTCTTGCTTCAGCCTCCCGAGTAGCTGAGACTACAGGTGCCTGCCATAACAACCAGCTATTTTGTGTTGTAGTTGTCATTGTTGTTTAGCTGGCCCCGGTTGGGTTTGAACCCTCCAGGTGTATATGGCTAGTGCCATAACCACTAACCTATAGATGCTGAGCCTTTATTTGTATTTTTTGAGACAGAATCTCAAGCTGTCATCTTGGGTCGAGTGCCGTGGCATCATCATTGCTCACAGCAACTTCCAAATCTTGGGCTCAAGTGATCCTCTTGCCTCAGTTTTTCTATTTTTTTTTTTTTTTAGTGTTTTCTATTTTTAGTAGAGATGGTATCTCACTCTTGCTCAGGCTGGTTTTGAACTCCTGAGCTCAAGCAATGCACTTGTGTCGGCCTCCCAGAGTGCTAGGATTATAGGCGTGAGCCACCGCACCCAGCCTATTTTATTTTATTTTATTATTTGATATAGAGTCTCATTCTGTTGCCCAGATTACAGTGCTGTGGTGTCACCCTAGCTCACAAAACCCTCAAATTCTTGGACTCAAGTGATCCTTGTGCCTCAGCCTCCCAAGTAGCTGAGACTACAGGTGCCCACCATAATATCTTGCCTACTTTTCTATTTTTGTCAGAAAAGTTGGGATCTCACTCTTGCTCAGGCTGGTCTTGAATGCCTTACCTCAAGGGATCCTCCTGTCTTGGTCTCCCGGAGTGCTAGGATTACAGGTACGAGCCACTGCACCAGGCTAATATACATATTTATTTTTTTGTAAAGACAGTGTCATGCTAGGTAGCCCAGGCAGGTCTCCAACTCCTGACCTCAAACAATCATCAAGCCTCAATTTCTCAAAGTGTCAGGATTACAAGCATTGAGACACTATGCCTGGTCCATTATTGTTTTTATTGAATAAACCAGGAAATCGAGGAATAGAGAGGTTAAGCGACTTGTCTGATGTCACCCAGCTAATAAGTAGTAGAGCCAAGATTTGAACTCTGGCAGTTCAGTCACAGAATTTTAGACACTTCATTCTCTAGCTTGATGAGAGGATGAGGAGTGGGTCATAATGGTGTTGCCTCTGAGGACACACCACACCACCTCATCTGCCCTCAGCCTAAGGGAGACAGGAGATCACCACTCCCATTTTCAGAGGAGAAAATTAAGACCAGAAGAGGGTAATGGTTTGCTTGAAGCCACTCAGCATGTCACAGGGTGAGGGTTTGCCAGCCAGGCCTGAGCCCTTCCTGACTCTCCTTACTGGGTGAACACTCTGAGCTTGGTGCCTCCCAAGAAAGGGGACTTTGGATACCCACTGCAAATGGGAGTTCTGGGCTGGAAGGCAGGAGCTCTAGGGAAGACACCCAGCTTTGCTTCTCAGGCCTGTGGCAGCCTAAGTTTTCTCATCTGTAAAATAAACCAGATGGGCTGAGTAAGGTGGCTCACGCCTATAATCCTAGCACTCTGGGAGGCCAAGGCAGGTGGATCGCCTGAGATCAGGAGTTTGAGACCAGCCTGAGCAAGAGTGAGAACCTATCTCTACTAAAAATAGAAAAACCGGGCAATGCCTGTGGCTCAGTGGGCAGGGCGCCGGCCCCATATACTGAGCGTAGTGGGTTCAAACCTGGCCCCGGCCAAACTGCAACAAAAAAATAGCCAGGCGTTGTGGCAGGCGCCTGTAGTCCCAGCTACTCGGAAGGCTGAGGCAAGAGAATTGCCTAAGCCCAGGAGATGGAGGTTGCTGTGAGCTATGACGCCATAGTACTCTATCAAGGGTGATATAATGAGAGTCTGTCTCAAAAAAATAAAACAAAATAAAAAATAAAAGTAAAATAAAATAAAAATAAATCTGGGTGAAGTGGTGTATGCCTCTAGTCTCAGCTACTTGGGAGGCTGAGGCGGGAAGATAACTTGAGCCCAGGACTTTAAGGTTCTTGTGAGCTATGATCATGCCACTACACACTAGCCCAGGCAACAGAGTGAGACCATACCTCAGAGAAAAAGGAAGGAAGGAAGGAACGAAGGGTAGGTAGGTCCCTTGCGTGGCACCCATAGCTCAGTGGGGAGGGCATCAGCTACATACACCGAGGCTAGCAGGTTCAAACCCTGCCCAGGCCAGCTAAAACAACAGTGACAACTGCAACAACAAAATAACAGCGAGGCACTGTGGTGGGTGCCTGTACTCCCAGCTACTTGGGAGGCCAAGGCAAGAGAATCACTTAAGCCCAAGAGTTTGAGGTTGCTGTGAGCTGTGATGCCACAGCACTCTACCAAGGGCGACAGCTTGAGACTGTCTCAAAAAAAAAAAGGTCCCTCCCAGGGGTGTTGTATTTCCTCAGTTAATACATATAACACACTTAGACAGTTAGCCCTTGGGTCTTAGGATCCAGTTCCAGGACATTCTTCCTATACATGACCTTGGGCAGGTCCCCTCTCTAAGCCTCAGCAGCCTTCTCTGGAAAATGGGGTAGTTAATAATAGCACCTGGCTCAAGGCATCTTGGAAGATGACACAGGCCAGGGCACATGCTGTGCTGAGCCCAAGGCCAGACCACGGAAGCCTGGTACTCAAGTCCAGCGTGTCCTCAGCTCACCTTGGCCAGGTCTGGTCTTGGCAGGCCTATGGGTGGCAGGGAGGGGTGGCCAGGATCTGGGAAAGTAGGCCCAGCCGCAGACCAGATGGCCATCCCAGGGCCTCCCAGGAGGTGATCTCTCCTTTAGCCCCTGCGTGGGCATGGGTATAGGAGGAAGGCATTCACTTTAGCACCCACCCCCCACCCCCCACTGAATCTGCTGCCAATGAGCGCTCCTGGCCTGGCTCCAGCCAGGCCAAGTCTCCCTTCTCTAAGCTCCAGGCGCAAGCAGTCAGTTCAACCAACACTTGAAGAGGCTCACTCAGAGCCCTGTGAGGGTGAGGATTACAGAGAGGATGAGATGTGCACCTCTCCTCAAAGTCCACCAGGGTGACCACCCTGAAGATGAGCTGGGACCCCAATGCTCAAGGTGTAGATGTGCCCAGAGAAAGACAAGGTTAGCTCTCAGAAAGTGGGCATCAGAGACGGCTTCCTTTAGCTGGGCATTGGGAGGGAGACTGGGGCCCCCTGAGGATTGCTTGAGCCCAGGAGTTTGAGGCTGCAATGAGCTATGGTCATGCTGCCTCACTCCAGCCTGGGTGACAGAGTGAGGCCCTGTCTGAAAAAGAAAAAAAGAGAGAGAGCGAGCTAGCTTCCTGAGGTGGAACAGGAGAGCTGAGTGCGGGTTCATCCCAGTGGAAGAGCCAGGGAGGGCCCCAGGCAGAGGGCACAGCAGGTGTGAAGGCTCAGAGATGGAACCAGCAGGAACGTTGGACAAAGAGGCATAACTCAGTATTGCTACGGGAAAAGTGAGACCAGGGAAGGTGCGGACAAAGAGGCATAACTCAGTATTGCTACGGGAAAAGTGAGACCAGGGAAGGCAGGCAGGAATAGGAATCAAAGGACTGGGAAGGAAAGCACGAGAGTTTGAACTTCACCTGAGGAGTACCAAGGAGCCATTGCAGGTGTCAGCAGACAAGGGAGAGGGTAGCATGGAAAGACTTCCTGTGGCTGCTCCAGTATTGGGAGGATACTGGCAGACTGTGTTTCCATTTTACACAGGAGGGCCTCAAGGCCCAGAGCAAGGCACAGGTCTCACCAGGCCTCAAGTGCCCTGCACCCTGTGCCCCATCTGGTCTGCAGGCCGGGCTGCCCACTATGTAGCTTGGCATAGCCTTACCTTCCGTCTTTCTTTCCCTACCTCCCCAACTAGCAGCCCCATTTGGTAGCACTCAGGCCTCCCCTTTCTAGTGAAGTCTTCAGCTGTCACAGGGGAGGTGGCCAGGTACTGGCAAGCTGGCTACAGACTTGGGCCACTGCTTCTGCCTGTAGCAAGCAGGAGATTTGCCCATGTTGCGTTGGCTGCCTCCCCAGTCTTTCCCTATTCCATCCTCGCTTCCAGCCTGGAGCTGAACACCCCATCTCTCCACCTTTGCTTGCACAGTTGCTGCCTCCTAGAACATAGACACCTGACCATTGCCAATTAGTGTGTTCGTGTTAAATGTCCACAGGCCAGAGACAGTTGGGAGGATAGAATCAAAGCTGTCCCCAATAGTCCATCAATCCTCCTTACCCCAGAAGAATAGGCACAAGGACTGGGGGAAACATTCCATGAAGTTTGAGTGAAGTGGAGCCCGCCCACTGGGCTCCCTGCAGCCATGGGTCCCTGAGATAAGACACTCCCCTGGCTAGACTTTTTAGTACTTCTACAAGGGAGTCCCCATTCCTGCTCCCAACCAGAACCCTGCCTCTTAAGAGACACTGAATAGAGAGTTCAGTTGATCACACTAGTTGTATAAAATCTCTAAACAATTTGGGCTAGATACAGTGGCTCACGCCTGTAATCCCAGCACTCTGGGAGGGCGAGGCAAGTGGATTGCTTGAGCTTAGTTGCTCAAGAGTAGCTGAGCAAGAGCAAAACCCTGTCTCTACTAAAAATAGAAAAGTTAGCTGGGTGTTGTGGTGGGCACCTATAGTCCCAGCTACTGGGGACACTGAAGCAGAAGAATTGTCTGAACCCAGGAGTTTGAGGTTGCTATGAGCTACAACAGCACAGCACTCTAGCCTGAGCAACAGAGTGAGCTCTGTTTCAAAAAAAAGAAAGAATGGACTCAGTGCTTGTATAGTGGTTACAGCGCCAGCCACATACACCGAGGTTGGTGGGTTTAAACCTGGCCTAGGCCAGCTAAAACAATGGCAACTGCAACAAAAAAATAGCTGGGCATTGTGGCCAGTGCCTGTAGTCCCAGCTACTCAGGAGGCTGAGGCAAGAGAATAGCTTAAGCCCAGGAGTTGGAGGTTGCTGTGAGCTGTGTGATGCCATAGCACTCTACTGAGGGTGATATAGTGAGACTGTCGAAAAGAAAAGAAAAGAGAAAAATAAAGAGAAAGAAAGAAGTACATAGTTTACGTTGATAAAAATAACAAAATTAAAATAATTTAACATGTACCTATAAATTACTTATGAGGCTATGACCTCATGTTCACAAGGACTAGATGTTTTGGAAATAAATCCTTTAAAGGTCATTTCAAAAGGCAACACAGCATAGGCAAAATGGACTATGTGGTAGATACCAGGTGATGGAATGGCATCACCGTCATATTGCCTGAATTTAATGGTCATGGAGAGAGTCCTTAGCAGATGCTGAATGATTTACTTAGGGATGAGGGGGCGTGATATTCAACCAATTCCCAAATGATTTAGGAAAATATATATGGATTTATTGTGAGGGATAAAGTAAATGTAGCAAAACTTGGAGAATCAAAGTGAAGGGTACTATCCTTGCAACTTTCTGTAGTTCTAAATTTTTTTCAAAATAAGAAATTTTTAAATTAAAGCAATATGGTAACATCACCAAAGGAGAGGTAGCCAGACCACATGTGCCTCCTGATGGAAGAAACATTATCAACTATGAAATATCCCACCCCCCAAGTCAAGGCTGCATTTTATCAAGCTTTTAGTTCCAACTCCCAAATTACAAGGGCCCCTTGGGGATAGAGAAGAGATTGCAATCAGCAAAGTGCAGACGTGAGACTTCCTCCAGGACAAGCAGTCCAGCATTTTTTTAACAAATTGCAGCTCGGCGCCTGTGGCTCAAGTGGCTAAGGCGCCAGCCATGTACACTTCAGCTGGAGGGTTTGAATCCAGCCTGGGCCCGCCAAACAACAATGACGGCAGCAACCAAAAAATAGCCGGGTGTTGTGGCAGGCACCTGTAGTCCCAGCAATTTGGGAGGCCAAGGCAGGAGAATCACGTTAGCCCAGAAGTTGGAGGTTGCTGTGAGCTGTGATGCCAAGCACTCTACCCAGGGTGACAGCTTGAGGCTCTGTCTCCAAAAAAAAAAAAAA
>NW_003852529.1:3125146-3151099 GCF_000181295.1 Otolemur garnettii | reverse complement strand
AAAAAAAAAAAAAAAAAAGAAACATTTGGAACTTTGAACATTGGCTAGATGTTTGATATAATGGGATTATTCCTTTTTTCAGGGAGAAAATAATGTACTGGTTATACTAAAAAAAAAAATCCTTATTTAAGTTATTTTTATCTTTTATGGACGAAATGATACAATATCTGAGATTTGCTTTGGAGGACAGGGAAACAGCTAAGAATGTAGATGAAGTGAGATCAGCCCTGAGCTGTGGAAATGGGTGATGGGCACCAGGTAGGGGTGGGGGTGCCTAGTTTTGTATAAGTTAAAATGAGACAGTATCTCAGTCTGTCATCTAGGCTACAGTGCAGTGGTGTCATCATAGATCACTATAACCTCAAACTCCTGGACTCAGATGATCCTCCTGCCTTGCCTTCAAAGTGCTGGGATTATAGGCATGCACCACTGCACTAGGCCTGTTCAGAATTATATATAGTGGAGAGTTTTGGAAAAGCAATGTCTCGGTAAGTGATGACCACATAGAAATGGCTAATACACCCCACCAGACTGAGAGCTCTGTATCCCAACTCATGGCCCTGGATATAAGGCTGGATTGCAGGATACTGGCAACAGCCATTATACAAGTCACAAAGGGGCTGTGTCCCATGATAAAGACATTGTTGTCTAGGACCTTGTGCAGACTTTCCTAACAATTGTCTTGTAAAATGTATCTAGGACAGAGTGGCACCTATGGCTCAGTGGGTAGGGTGCTAGCCCCATATACTGAGGGTGGAGGGTTCAAACCCAGCCCCAGCCAAACTACAACAAAAGAATAGTTGGGCATTGTGGTGGGCACCTGTAGTCCCAGCTACTGGGGAGGCTGAGGTAAGAGAATTGCCTAAGCCCAGGAGTTGGAGGTTGCTGTGAGCTGTGTGATGCCACGGCACTCCACCAAGGGTGATAAAGTGAGACTCTGTCTCAAAACAAAAAAAAAAATGTATCTAGGACAGGCACGGTGGTTCACCTCTATAATCCCAATACTTTGGCAGGCTGAGGCAGGAGGATTGCCTGAAGCTAGGAATTCAAGGCTGCAGTGAATGATGATCACACCAGTGTAGTCCAGGCTGGGTGACAGATGAGACTCTATCTCAAAAAAAATAAATAAATGAAGCTGGGCATGGTGGCTCAGGTCTATAATCCTAGAAGTCTGGGAGGCTGAGGCAAGTGGACTGCTTGAACACAGGAATTAGAGACCAGCCTGAGCAAGAGCGAGACCCCATCTCTACTAAAAATAGAAAAACTAGCTGGGCGTGGTGGCTCACGTCTATAATCCTAGCACTCTGGGAGGCCAAGGTGGTTGGATTGCTTAAGCTCATGAGTTTGAGACCAGCCTGAGCAAAAGTGAGACAAAAATAGAAGAACTTGGCTCGGCGCCTGTGGCTCAAGCGGCTAAGGCGCCAGCCACATACACCTAAGGTGACGGGTTTGAGTCCCCAGTCCGGGCCCACCAAACAACAATGATGGCTGCAACCAAAAAATGGCCAGGTGCTGTGGCGGGCGCCTGTAGTCCCAGCTACTTGGGAGGCTGAGGCAGGAGACTCGCTTGAGCCCAGGAGTTGGAGGTTGCTGTGAGCGTGATGCCATGGCACTCTACCCGGGGGGGCAGGTTTGGGGCTCCTTCTCCAAAAAAAAATAGAAGAACTGAGGCAAGAGGATCACTTGAGCCCGAGTTGGAGGTTGCTGTGAGTTATGACGCCACAGCACTCTACCCAGGGCAACAGCCTGAGACTCTGTCTCAAAAAATAAATAAATAAATAAAATAGAAAAGCTAGCTGGGCGTTGTGGTGTGCACAGCTATAGTCCCAGCTACTTGGGAGGCTGAGGCTAGAGGATCTCTTGAGCCAAAGAGTTTGAGTTTGCTGTGAGCTGTGATGAGATGGCACTGTACAGAAGGCAACAAAGCAAGACTCTGTTTCAAAAATAAATAAATAAGTAAATGAAAATAATGACTGGGCACCCATTGCTCAGTGGTTAAAGTGCTGGCCCTGTACACTAGGGCTGGTGGGTTCAAACCCAGCCCAGGCCTGCTAAGCCAAATAAATAAATATAAAGTCTCCAGAGTGGGATTATGGCTGTCATCTACCACTGCTGCTGCAGCATCGGCAGGATAATTTTGTCCCATATGGAGGTTTTGTCCCCCCACACCAGGACCTACCACCATGGGAGGGCAGAAGACCGACGGGATGTTTAGCGTTCCGTCCAGTCCTGGCTGCGGCAGGAGGGAGCACTTATCTCTATATTTGGAAACCTGGGGGTGGTGTTTATTTGCTGGGAAGTCTGGGTCTCTTCCCTCAGGAGTGCCAGAACTCATAGGAGCCAAAGAACACACACTAGACAGGGTCAGGAGAGGGCAGCTTGAAGCAGGGGCTGAGGCCAGGCAAGGATGGTGGGTAAGAAATAAACACCAATCGCTTCTGGGCCTTTTGGCTAGGATCAAGTGTAGAAATAAACACCACCTTCGTGTTGTCAGAGGCAGCCTGGACGTGGGAGGGTCCTGGGCAGAGCCACCAACTTGCTGGGTGAACTTGGACAAGCATTCTCCATCTAAGTAGTTATATCCAGAGTAGAAAGACCAGGGCATAAATCCTGACTTTGCCACTTGCTAGCTATAGTGTAACCCTGGAAGGTTCTGTGTTTTCATCTCAGAAATGGCAACAATCACAGGACCAAGATTCTGGATTGCCGGAGGAGCTGGTGAGGGGATGTCTGGAAGCTCTTAGCATGGGGCTAGGTGTGTTGGAAGCTCTCTAAACCTAGGAGCTGGTATTGCCACTCTTGCTATCCCTTAGATGTCCAGCTTCGAAGAGGCTGGATAAAACTCTGCATGAGGCACCATAAGCACAGCTAAAAGACAAGAGATGGGGGGAACAAAAGAGTAACTTTTCAGTGGAGAAGCTTGACAAATCCACCCCCAGCCGGGTGATCAAGGTCACCATGAGCAGTGATAAGTGATACAACAAAGACTGCACTTTGCCTCAGTGGGCTTTCCACCCAAACCCCTAAGCTCATAATCATGAGAAAGACAAATCCCAATTTAAGCACATTCTACAAAATAGCTCACCAGTCCTCAGAACTGTCAAAGTGGCCAGACGCGATGGCATGTGTCTGTAGTCCCAGCTGCTCAGGAGGCTGAGACAGGAGGATTGCTTGAGTCCAGGACTTCAGGGTTGTAGTGCGCTATGCCAATTGGGTGTCTGCACTAACTTCGGCATCAATATGGTGACCTCCCAGGAACGGGGGACCACCAGGTTGCCTAAGGAGGAGTGAACCAGCCCAGGTTGGAAATGGAGCAGGTCAAAATTCCCAAGTTGATCAGTAGTGGGATGGTGCCTGTGAATAGCCACTGCACTCCAGCCTGGCCAACATAGTGAGACCCTGTCTCTAAAAACAAAAACAAAAAACTGTCAGAGTCATTAAAAAACCAGGAAACCGGCTCGGCGCCTGTGGCTCAAGCGGCTAAGGCGCCAGCCACGTACACCTAAGGTGGCGGGTTCGAATCCCCAGCCCGGGCCCGCCAAACAACAATGATGGCTGCAACCAAAAAATAGCCGGGCGTTGTGGTGGGCGCCTGTGGTCCCAGCTACAGCCTGAGGCAGGAGACTCGCTTGAGCCCAGGAGTTGGAGGTTGCCGTGAGCGTGATGCCACGGCACTCTACCCAGGGGGATAGCTTGAGGCTCCGTCTCAAAAAAAAAAAACCAGGAAACCTGTAGTCCCAGCTACTCAGGAGACTGAAGCAGGAGGATTTCTTGAACCCTAGACTTTGAGCCCAGCCTGGTCAACACACCAAGTGAGACTCTGTCTCTTAAAAATGAATAAATAAGCATGGTGGGTGATTCATACCTATAATCCCAGCACTTTGGGAGTCTGAGGTAAGAGGATTGCTTGAGGCCAAAAGTTTGAAACCAGCCTGAGCAACACAGCAAAACCCCATCTCTACAAGAAATAGAAACATCACCTGGGTGTGGTAGTGTACACCTATAGTTCCCAGCTACTCAGGAGACAGAGGCAGAAGGATCTCTTAAGCGCAGGAGTTCAAGACCAGTTTCACCAAGAGTGAGACCCCATCTCTACTAAAAATAGAAAAATTAGCTGGGTGCTATGGCAGGTGCCCATAGCACCCAGCTATTCAAGAGGCTGAGGCAGGAAAATTGAGGTTGCAATGAGCTATAATGACGTCACTGTGCTCTAGCCCAGGTGACAGAGCCAGAAGCTATCTCTGAAAAATAAGTTAAATTAAATTAAAATTAAAAACAAAAACAAAGGAAGTCTGAGAAACTGTCACAACCAAGGTGCTGAAGGAGACATGACATTTTAATGTAATGTAGTTCCCTGGGAGGGATCCTGGGACAGAAGAACATTAGGTAAAAACTAAGGAAATCAGAATAAAGGATGGATTTTACGTACCAATCATGTATCAATATTGGTTCATTAATTGTGACAAATACACTGTTCTAAACCAAGATAACAGAGGAAACTGGGTATGGCGTGTAGACGAACTCTGTACTATCCTCGTAATTTTCATGTGAATCATAGCTCAACACCTCCTTAAGATGATCCACTTTTCACAGACCAGACATGCACCACATGTACATATCAGTATAGCAGGCCTAATTCCTTACACTGATCACTGTATGTTGAGCAGTTTGTTACAGTCCCTTGGGTGGTCAACTTATAGAGGTTCCAGTGCATTCTAAATTAAAGAGTATACTGAAAAGAAAAAAGATAAGAGGGCCAGGTACAGAAGCTCACGCCTGCACTCCCAGCACTTTGCTGGACTGAGGTGGAAGCCCAAGAGTTTGAGGTTGCTGTGAGCTGGACGCCACAGCATTCTACTGAGATGACATAGTGAGACTCTGTCTCAAAAACAAAACAAAACAAAAACTCATAACACTTATAAATCAATTTTTTTTTCTGAGACAGAGTCTCACTTTGTTGCCCTTGGTAGAGTGCCATGGCGTCACAGCTCACAGCAACCTCCAACTCCTGGGCTTAGGCGATTCTCTTGCCTTAGCCTCCCAAGTAGCTGGGACTACAGGCGCCTGCCACAACACCCAACTATTTTTGTTGCAGTTTGGCTGGAACTGGGTTTGAACCTGCCACTCTGAGTATATGGGGCTGGTGCCTTACCCAGTGAGCCACAGGCACCGCTCATAAATCATTTTTTTTTTAAAGACCCAGCAGGAAACAACCCAGTAGGAAAATAGGCAAAGAAAGGAAGTGGGCACACTCATAGTAGAGTAGACAAACAGATTATACATGCATGAAGATGTACAACTGCCTTGTAATCAAAGAAAGACAAATGAAAATAATCAACCATCATTTTCTACCTCTCAGATTGGCAAAAATTAGAGTAAATTAACAGTGTCTAGTGGTTTGTTTTTTTTTTTTTTGAGACAGAGTCTCACTGTGTTGTCCTTGGTGGAGTGCTCTGGTGTCATAGCTCACAGTAACCTCAAACTCTTGGGCTCGAGAAATTCTCTTGCCTCAGCCTCCCAAGTAGCTGGGAATACAAGTGCCTGCCACAATGCCCGGCTATTTATTTTAGAGACGAGATCTTGCTCTGGTTCAAGCTGGTCTTGAACTCATGAGCTCAGCAATCTGCCTGCCTCAGCTTCCCAAGTGCTAGGATTACAGGTGTTAGCCACCGCGCCCAGCCTGTGTCCAGTGTTGATGAAGGTGCCTGGAAATGGGTAGGATAGGCACAAGTATAAGCTGGTATCTGTACAACCTTAGAGGATGAAATTTGCCCATAACTTTTAAGATAAGTTTATTTACATGTGGCCAGGAAGTGGCTCACTCCTATAATCCTAGCACTTTGGGAGGCCGAATCAAGAGGATGGCACTTGAGCTCAGGAGTTAGAGACCAGCCTGAGCAAGAGCAAGACCCCTGTCTCTACCAAAAATAGAAAAAAATTAGCCACATTCAGTGAGGTGAGCCTGTATTCCCAGCTACTTGGGAGGCTGAAGCAGGCGGATTACTTGAGATCAGGAGTATGAGGCTGCTGTGAGCTATAATGATGCCACTACACTCTAGCCTGGGGAACAGAGAGACTCTGTCTAAAAAAAACAAAAAACATGAGCATGACATGCCCATATGACATAATACTTGTCACAAGCAGAGCCTGAAGCAGGTCTGCAGTGCAAATAGTGCAGTAGTCACAGTTAACACTGTGCAGCACTCACCACGGGCCAGCCTCTCCCACTGTGTGGTCCTCACAACTCTCTGAGTTCATTACTGGTGTTATCCATTTTATAGATGAGAAATCTGAGGCACAGAGAGGTGAAGTAACTTTCCCAAGGTTGCACACTTAGTAAATAACAGTGAGAACTGGAACCCAGGCAAGTGGCTAAACATGTGTAATATGTATGTATATCTGTGTATGTGCACATGTGTGGATGTGTATTTATCTATATATCTGTGTACATGCACACATGTGGACATGTACATATCTGTATATCCATGTGCACACACACGTGTGGATGTGTATAAATCTATATATCCGTGTGCACGCATGCGTGGATGTGTATATTTATCTGTGTACATGCACACACGTGGATCTGTATATATCTATATATCTGGATGCACACACCGACACAATTGCACAAAGGTCTGAGAGCTCCACAGAGGCCTACCTGATGAGCATCTTACCTTATCAGGTAAGTGGGGTTTGGGAGAGGGGCGGTAGTGGGGTAGTCAGGACATTTACTCACTGTGTGGGAAAAGCATTGTTTTCTGTGGTTATTTTTGTTTTCCTTTCACTTTGCTCTTCCCTGCAGCTGTCCCCAAGCTCAGGATACTAAGACTGGCCTCAGACCAGCTTCCCGACTTCCCCAGTACTACCCCCTGGGGAAGGGCAGGGTGGGGAACAGTCAATACAGGGACTGCTCAGTTTTGGGTTTCAAATTAGACTTTTCCAAAGCCCACAGCAGAAACAATAGCCTTGAGAACAAGCTTCCCCCTGCAGGAGCCTTCCTTCATGGGGCCTTCTCAGGGGAAAGAAGTTTGCTGAGAATGGAGCATGGGGCCAAAAGTTTTTAGCAGATGTCCAGGAGTAGAAGGAGGACTGGGAGGAGGGAGGTGCAGCTCCCCATTTCAAGCCTGCAGGGTGGCCTGACACATGCCCCCAACCCAACAATCCCCCCCAGGCCCTGGCCCCTAGGGATGCTGAGTGCCTTCAAGCCCAGCAAAGTATAATTTAGCTGCACATGGGGCAAATAAAACCAGAAAGATCCAGAGTCTGCATCTGGACCTCTGGTACCCCACGGAGATGACAGAGCTTCCAAACACATCCTGAGCCCCTGGGACAACAGCTCAGGCTGGGAGAGGGTTTGGAGGCCCAGAGGGTCTGGCACAAGGGAGGGAGGGAGGAGGCTGCCACCTTCACTGGCCTGTGAACCTGTTGACAGAGGGCTGGTCAGACCCTGGTCAGCAACCAGAGAACAGGTCAAAGTCAAGGCTGTGGCCATCGTCAAAGTGCTAAGGAGCAAGATATGCCCAGGGTGAAAGCAAATGTAGTGAGAATAGTCTGTCAGGCTAGAGCAGACATGGCACACTGGTCTGGTTGGTTTGGGTCCTGCCTAACCTTCAGCCCCTGCCTCCCATTCTTTCTGTTTTGTAAATTTAGCTCCCACCCAAAGATGCCTATCTTGAGTAGTTCAGGTAGATTGATTTAGGAGAGTAACTTTTGAATTGGAGTGTTTTTTATTATGAGTCATGGGTTCTGCCGATTATTGTTTAAGATAAGGGTTAACATGGTCTTCACTTTGAACTTAAATGTATAAAACTGTAATGTTGGAAATGGAAGATCAGAACAGTGCTGGAGAGGCTACTCTCACTGTTCTCCAGTATCCTGGTCTGCTAACTGGGAACCATCCCTGAAATTTGGTGGACCTATCCTTGTCTCTGTGTCTTTTCTGACAGCGACAAGCCACTGGACGCTCTTTGTCCCGTAACAAAGGGAAGGACAGAGAAGGGTGTGGGGACTAGGTGCTCCCTCCCTGATGCTGGAACCAAATGCAAACCTGCTGTGTTAGGTTGTGCCTGGATGTTCTGAAAGTTGCCCAGATGTGCCAGGATGTGCCCCAGAAGAAGAGAAGAAGGGGCAGGAAGAGAATCTGGTTTCATGGCCCATCTCTGGTCTGTGGGATTCAGTGGATTGACAGAATAGAACAAACATCAGAGTGTGCCTTTAAGTAGTAAGTATCTTATTAAGTATTGTTTTATGAAATTCTTACTAAACGATTATTGATTGAATGTGGAACTGGCTACAAAGTGAAATGGATTTTCTGTTGTTAGCCAAGGTAAAAAAATATGAGAAAAAAAAACTTTCTCAAAGACTACAAAATCTTCGGCTCAGTGCCTGTGGCTCAAGCAGCTAAGGCGCCAGCCACTTGAGCTGGTGGGTTTGAATTCAGCCCGGGCCTGCCAAACAACGATGATGGCTGCAACCAAAAAAAAGACTACAAAATCTAAGTGTAAACAGAAAATGACCAACATTAAATTAGCAATATTAGGAAATTTGCTGCCGCTGAACAGAATTGTGGGCCAGTGATCCAAGTTCAATTATTAGAGAATTAGAAAGCATTACATTTTTTGTACCAACTTTTGTGTCCAAAATATAAAACTACAGCTGTTTGTTTGATTTTTTTTTTTTTGGTACAATGAGGATATAACTGTATAACTCCTGTAATTTAAAAAATTTTAGGCTCAGCGCCTGTGGCTCAAGCGGCTAAGGCGTCAGCCACGTACACCTAGGGTGGCGGGTTCGAATCCCCAGCCCGGCCCACCAAACAACAATGATGGCTGCAACCAAAAAATGGCCAGGCGTTGTGGTGGGCGCCTGTGGTCCCAGCTACTTGGGAGGCTGAGGCAGGAGACTCGCTTGAGCCCAGGAGTTGGAGGTTGCTGTGAGCATGATGCCATGGCACTCTACCCAGGGGGATAGCTTGAGGCTCCGTCTCAAAATAAAAATAAAAATAAAAATAAAAATAAAAAATTTTAATAAATGTCCCTGTCACTATAAAGGGACCAGTGGGTCAGACATGCTGAAAATTGACCATTGAGGTGGGAGATGGTAGGAGCTCTGATGGGGTAAGACAAGACACACAGGAGGGAACTCTGAATCCAGTCATGGGGCAGCGGGCAGGGGACAGAAATGGCTCATGGGATGAAGAAGGGTCTCAGCTGAGTCCTAAACTTGAGTATGAGTCAGGCAGGAGGGGAAAACACCATCCAGGCAGCTAGCGAAGGTCCCAAGAGTACAAGATCTCCCCATCCAATGAGGAGAGTCTCTGACCCCACTGTACACCAGGCTGGCCCTAGAAGGCTGTCTCAGACAAAATCCAGGACAGACTGGGTAGGGCAGGTGCTGCCCAGGGCTAGGAACCCAAAGCAAGATAACCAGAGGTCAATCCTTTGAAGGGACAGTGCCACCTGGTAAATCCTAGTTGTAGGCACCAGGCCAAACACAAGGCACAAGGTCAATGTTAGGATTAACCTCTGTGCAAATTCACATGTCTACAAAGCTCTACTCCAATATGACTATTTTTGAAAATAGGACCTTTATAGAAGTAATTTTATTTATTTTTATTTTGAGATAGCATCTCATTCTGTTGCACCATGCTAGACTGTCATGGTGTCATAGCTCACAGCAACCTTAAACTCCTGGGCTCAAATGATCCTCTTGCCTCAGCCTCCCAAGTTCAGAGGTAATTTTGTTTGGAACAAGGTCTTTCTCTGTTGCTCAGGCTAGAAGTGCAGTGGCCTGATCATAGCTCACTGCAGCCTTGAATTCCTGAACTCAAGATCCTCCCAAATAGCTGGGGCTACAGGTGTGTGCTACCATGCCCAGCTAATTAAAAAAAAAAAAATTTAGAGAGATAGTCTCATTATGTTGCCTAGGTTAGTCACAGATGCTTGGCCTTGGCCAAGTGATCCTCCCACCTTGGCCCCCAGAGTGCTAGGATCACAGGCCCCAGGGGATTAGAGGTAATTAAGGTAAATGAGGTCATAAGGGTGAGGATCCATAAGAGGAGACCCCAGCCATCTCTTTGTCTCCATGCAACACAGAGAAAAGGCCGTGTAAGGACAGAGTGAGAAGGGAGCCAGAGAAGAGAAGCCTCATCGGGAACCATCCCTGCCGTTACCTGGATTGTGGACTTCCCAGTGCAGACTAATACGGTCAGGTTGAGAAGGGCTCAGAGTGGGTCGAGGCAGGACCAGCTACATAATTTGCAGGGCCCCAGGCCAGATGAAAACACTGGACTCCTTGTTCAAAATTATTGAAAATTTTAAGACAAAGCAGCATCAACCCTGTACTGGGCCCTGTGTGCAAACACAGGCTGTACATTCATGAAGAGAGGCTCAGGATGGAGACCTTGAACTAGGTACAGATGTCGGGTCTGTGTGCCTTGCCCACTGGGGTGCTAGTACCTGCTGTCACAGAGCTGGGCGTACATACAACCAGGTCAAACACACAATCAGGGTATGGACGGAGTTGCAACGGATGTACCAGAAGCACAGGGGGAAAGAAATTCATTCCACAGAAGAGTGAGGTGAGGAACCACCAGGCAGAGCTGCCTCAGGGGTGTATCCTCAGCTGTCAATGCCCCTACCTCCTCCCCTCATCCTCAAGGTCAAGCTTTAGCTGCATTTGTAATTTGTATGTACCATGTGACTCATGCTCTCCCATCTGCCTGCTCTGGAGCTAGGCTGGTCACCTGACCCACACCAGCCAATCAGAGATCTCTCCTGACACCAGCTCAGGTTGAAGTTCTAGGAAATGTTAATTGGGGAAGCTGAGGCTAGGCATTCTCCCCACTTGAGGGGATGCAGAATAAGGAAGCTGAACAGTGCTTGGGCTCATAACATCCTCTATGTCCCTGATTCTGTCCTTTATGGACATCTGGCTGTGCCCCTACCTGGAGGTGCCTCAAAACGTTCAGTCTTTTTGATAAAGCCTCTCTGTCACTTCAGCTAGCTTGAGTGGGCTTTAGCTTCACTGAAGAAAGAAAAAGGGCTCATCCTGGACCCTGAAGGATAAGCGAGAAGTCGGGAGTGGACCTGAAGGTGAGACAGTGGGGTTCCTGCTACGGGAGAGGAAGTGTGAACACCCAGGAGGCAGGCTGGGGCCATGACCTGGGGTTAGGAGAGGCAGGGTAGGCTGAGTGAGTGGAGACCCAAGAGACCCCAGCAGGGCTCTAGAACTTCTAGAATTCAAAGATTATTGAGAATTTGAAGACAACAACAGCAGATGTCTAACCATTAATAGGGCCCTGTCTGCAGACACAGGTTGTGCCCTCAGACTAGGACAGCAGCCCCAAGAGATATAGCGACTCATCCTCAAGGGGAGACTGAGGAAATGTCATGGCCTGTGCCGGGCCAATGGGCACCGGGCCTTCCTGGGGGCTGCTCGTGGCCTGTCCCCTAACGTGCCCAGGGAACTCCCTCTTCATGTCCTGCAGACCCTAGAGCCATCCTCAGAGGCCACAGCTGTGTGGGGCGCTCTCCCAAGCACTTCCTTCAAACTCCTTCAGGTTTGCTATTTTTGCATGGAGAGTTCTCAGTTCCTGAGTGGGAGGCAGTAATGAGAGGGAGTGGGAGGGGAAGGGAGAATATCAAAAGACTGGATTTGGACTGAGGGTTTTTCTCTTCATTTCTGAGGGGGAGCTCTCCCTTCCCAATCCTGAGGAAAGTCCCTCTTCATCTGATTTTCTCCTTTCAATTATTTCCTTAACTGACTACTCTTCTTTCTTTTCTTTTCCTTTTTTTTTTTTTTTTTTTTTTTTGAGACAGTCTTAAGCTGTCGCCCTAGGTAGATAGGTAGATTGCCATGGGTCACAGCTCACAGCAACCTCAAACTCTTGGGCTTAAGCGATTCTCTTGCCTCAGCCTCCCAAGTAGCTGGGCCTACAGGTGCCCGGCTATTTTTGTTGTGTTGTTGTTGTAGTTGTCATTGTTGTTTTAGCTGGCCCAGGCCCGGTTCAAACCTGCCAGCCTCAGTGTATGTGGCCGGCACCCTAACCACTGAGCTGTGAGCACCGCCCACTAACTTCTTATCATTGCTTGTTACCAGTGGTTTGTGTCCCATTCAGTGTTTGTTCCTGGCCACATAACCTCTTGATGCCTCAGGGCTGATCAGGGAACCTTTGTCACAGGAGTGCTGGGGGGACTGAGTCAGCACGTGTAAGGCACTGAGAATCACTCCTGACCTAACACACAAGTATTCTTGATTTTTAAATTCTGACAAAGCACCTGCTCTACTCTGTGCCTGATGGGTTGAGAGACAAGTAAAACAAGGCATCTGGCCCAGTGCAGTGACTCATGCCTGTAATCCTAGCACTTTGAGAGGCCGACGCAGGGAGATGGCATGAGCTTTTGAGTTTGAAACCAGCCTGAGCAAGAATGAGACCTTTGCCTCTAAAAAAAAAATAGCCAGGAGACCCAGCAGGGACCTTTAATTCTAGCTACTCAGGAGGCTGAGGCAAGAGGATCACCTGAGCCCAGGAGTTTGAGGTTGCTGTGAGCTATGATGCCATAGCACTCTACCGAAGGTGACAAAGTGAAACTGTCTCAAAAAAAAAAAAGGCATGTGTTTCTGCATGGACCTGGCACAGAAACAAACACTTTGGGAAAGACATTGTATGTGAACATGCTAGAAGGCAGTTTGAGGCACTGTGGGAAAGGACGTGAATGGCTTGCTGGAGCAGTTATGGAAGGCTTCACAAGAGAGGGTTTTGAAGGACAGAGTTTACATCCTTTGGAAAGAAGCAGATAGAGGGCATTTCAAGCAAAAGCAACTGTATTTAGCAAAACTGTGCAGGCAATAAAAGGGTTGGTGTGTTTGGGGAATAGTGAGTAGGTTGTGGTGGCTGAAGCTTAAAGCACGTGGCCTGAGAGATGGTGAAAGCCAGAGAGGAGCCTCAGTGACAGGGGAGGGAACCTGTGATTTCCAGCCCACAAAGACAAATAGAGAAAATGTTTTGCTCCCTCCTAGGGTAGAAAAGAGTGATCTGAGTCCCAGGAATTACCCTGACGAAACATCTTCACTCATCCATTCTTCCCCTGTAGAGACGTTCTACCCCCGACTCCTTCGCAGTCAGGGGCTCCTGATGGTGAGACTTCTGGGGCTAGTGACCTTGCTGAATCAGCTCAGGCTCCAGCTTTGGCTGGGTCTGAGGGGCAGACAGGACAGGTTGGAGCTAAAAGGGGACCAGTGTCCAGACAGTGGTTATGGTCATGTAGCCAAGCCCCACCAACCCTCGGTCTCCCTGACTCCTCCCTGGGCTCTGTGCCCTGCCCAAGCTCATGCTCCTTCACCTCACCAGGTCTGTTCTGGATCTGTGGGAACTGGCTGCCCAGTACCCTGCTGGTGTCACCTGTCACCACCTCTATGCTTTCTGTGGCTGCCCTGCAACCTGCTTGGGGCAGTGAGACTCTCCCTGGGCAGCTTAGTCAGGGGCAGCCTCTGGCTGTGGCTTAGGGTCTGGGGAGGGGTCAAGAGATACACTCCTGTGGTTTTTCTGGTGCTTCTTTTGTCCTATTTTAACAGAGATCTGTTAGTGACAGTACTCACACCTTTTTTGGTCTCGATCCCTAGAAGAAGTTGAACCAAAGAAATTCTAGGCCTGAGAAAACAGGGAAAGAATTTTGGAGTCAGAGCCATTTAAGACCTTCCTAGGGACTCTGTGCCTGTAGCTCAACAGCTAGGGCGCCAGCCTCATATACCAGAGCCAGCGGGTTCAAATCCAGCCAGGGCCTGCCAAACAACAATGACAACAACCACCAAAAAATAGCTGGGCATTATGGCAGGTGCCTGTAGTCCATCCCAGCTTCTTAGGAGGCCGAGGCAAGAGAATCGATTCAGCCCAAGAGTCTGAGGTTGCTGTGAGCTGTGACGCCACAGTACTCTACTGAGGGCAACATAGTGAATATATTTTATATAATAGAACATATTTTTCATTCTACTTAGCAATGGAAATAATTTTATGGTTGGGGGGGCACCACAACATGAGGAATTGTATGAAAGGGTCAAAGCATTAGGAAGGTTGAGAACCACTGGCCCAGAGCCTGTTTTTCCTGAAGGCCTCATTCCATAACGCATCATGCAGACATGTCACATTTCACAGTAAAGAGAATTCTCTATCACATTCTGTTCAGGGGCTGCCTACTACTTGACAAAACATTCGTGTGTGGTCAATTTTTCGCTATTTTGGCTTCTTGGGGCTGCCATAAAAAAACGACCACAAACTTGGCGGCTCAAAAAAACAAACTAATTCTCTCACAGTCCTGGAGGAGAGAAGCCCAAAACAAGGCATTAGCAGGGCCAGTCCCCTCTGGGGGCTCTAAGGGAGCGCCCACTCCATGCCTCTCCCCCAGCTTCCGTGGCTGCTGCCCTCACTCCATGCCCTTTGGCTCAGGGCTTCATCAGCCCAACCTCTGCCCCCATCTACACATGCCTTCCTCTCTGTGTCTCCATGTTGTGACCACCTTCTCTTTTCTCTTATAAGGTTACCAGTCTTTGCATTTAGGACCCACCTTAAATCCAGAAGGATTTCATCTGTAAACTCTCAACTTAATCATATTTATCAAGACCATATTTAGGTCACATTCACAGGTTCTGAGACTTAGGACTTAGATGAATCTTTAGGAGGGCACAACTCAACCCCCTACAGCCATTGCATTAGCCTAGAAGCATTCGGGGGACAGGGACAGTGTCTCCCTCTCCTCTACATCCCCACAGAATGTGCTCTTTAGAAGAAATGAAGGTCTTCTTAACCAACTCACTGACTGGAAATCGGAACAAAGCACCCAGAGAAGATGGCTGGGGAGTTGGGAGTGGGCAGGACGGGGTGGAGGACACAGGTGAGGGCCCTGGAGATCCATGGGCTGACTTCCCTATCTCCCTCCGCACCAGCTCCTGCTGGGCTGCCCTCTGCCAGGCACTGAGGCTGGGCTGTGACACAGGCAGGGGACCCAGCAACTGGGACCTTGAGGGAGGTTGGGACCTTATGGTGGGAAGACCCAGGCTAGGGAATACAGGGCTAAAGATTATAGCAGGTAGGACTAGGGGTGTGTGCCAGGTTGGTGCATAGGCAGCTTTGACTCAAATGGAGGCAACAGAGAGGCTTGGCATGGTGGCCTGAGGGCACAGATGGGCCTACGTGCCATGGTAGGCTGTACCTGGCCCATAAATTTGGCTGGGTGCCCTGTCCCACCATCCAGGGCAGCAGGGGTCCTCATGGCCTCCCACTCCCAATATGGACACTCTCTGGAGGCTGGTGACAGACAGGGCCCATGAGCATGTGCTGGGTAGCTGGGATGGGGCCCCTTTGTCCTACCTCCAGAGCTTCGACTCCCTCCTGAGCTTCATGTGCCCTAACACCAGTGGCAGCTTCCCTGACCCAGGAGCTCTTAGTTACATGGGTCAGGAGGCAGCCCAGGTGCCTTCGATGTATTCTCAGGCATAAGGAGTTGGAACAGGAGAGCAGGGAGGCTGAGACCAGCACTGGGAGAGAGTCCCAGCAATCCTGACAGCATTTAGCCCTCTAGCCCTGCCCCAGCCTGTACCCATGAACACTCACCACCCACTCCAGTTCCTCAGCACTGAACTCTCTCCATTCCAGTGAGCCATGTTGATAACAGCTGCTTCCAAGGCCACTTCCTTGTCCTGGAGTGGGAAAGGGTGCAAGTGGCATCAGGTGGGTCATGGCGTGATGGGAGCCCCAACTGGGAATAAAGGAAAGTAAATGACTCCTCAGAAGAGAAGGGGCCCTGGATCTGGAGCCAGGACCTGTGACTTTCGCTGTCCTGGACTTGGGTGCCCCATCAGTAAAAAGACTTAGGAACAGCATCAACCCCACTGCTTAGTTAAGTGAGATAATGAACACAACGAGGGTTTGGAGCGCTCCTGACAGGGCTCAGCTGCCATGGCTTTCCTTATTAGAATCCCCCTGGGCACTGGATGTTTTGATCTTTACGAAGCTGCTCCTCCTTGTGCACAGCCGGAACCAACTTGTGTGTGATCACAGGAGTGTCCACGGCCTCTCCCTCTGGACCTCAAGAGGCTGCTGTGGGAAGAAGAGGGCTGGAGAAGCCACAGGCCTGGTAGAAGTCACGCTGGAAAGGCCAGAGGCTCCCACTAAAGAAAAACAGACATGGGCTTGGCACTCAGAGCACAGAGGTTACAGCGCCAGCCATATACACTGAGGGTGGCGGGTTCAAACCGGGACCAGGCTAGCTAAACAACAATGACAACTGCAACAAAAAATAGCTGGGTGTTGGGGCAGGAACCTGTAGTCCCAGCTACTTGGGAGGCTGAGACAAGAGAATCACTTAAGCCCAAGAGTTTGAGATTGCTGTGAGCTGTGACGCTACAGCACTCTACCAAGGGCAACATAGTGAGACTCCGTCTCAAAAAAAAAAAAAAAAGGAGAGAAAGAAAAACAGATATGAAGAGATAAGAGATGAGGCTGGGGTGCTACAGAAGCCTGAATAGAGAGCTTGAGAAGGAGTCTGGAGCCAGGGCAAGGAGAAATCTGGGGCGCAGCAGATATTGGTAAGAAAAGAGGAGGAAGGGTTTTTGCCGGGCACAGTAAATGCACTTCTTTAGCATTTTCTCGAGAGGCTTCTGGAAAGGTGCAGATGTTTTAAAAAGGTGTGTTACATACTAGCTGATATTTTATTTTATTTTTTTTGTAGAGACACAATCTCACTTTATCACCATCAATAGAGTGCCATGGCGTCACACAGCTCACAACAACCTCCAGCTCCTAAGCTTAGGCAATTCTCTTGCCTCCAGAGTAGCTGGCTATTTTTTTGCTGCAGTTTGGCCAGGGCCGGGTTTGAACCCACCACCCTCAGTACATGGGGCCAACTCCCTACCCACTGAGCTATAGGCGCTGCCCACTAGCTGGTATTTCTTTAAATACATTAAGATAGTCTCAAAGGTAGTATATGTATTATCCAGGAAAAGGAGCATTGCAAAAACTCCTGAGGGCAGGCTTGTTCTGGAACCATGCTCACTATTCAAGAGGCAAGTGGATGGCACGACCCTGGAGCTCCATGCTGCAGGGCCTGGTCCTGGGCAGCTGGTGTCAGCAGCAGGCATGCCAGGGCCACACTCACTCCCATTCAGCCACTCCCAAGAGGCCCACCTCTCTTCAGCTTCCCCTAGAACTCAGCACTGCCCTGGAGGAAATACCCCTTTTGCCTGTGGGTTCTGGAAAATTCCCTGTGCCCAGACTCAGTTATCAACACTAGGATCATGTGAGGATAACGTAAGGCAGTAAGGGAAAAGGCACTGTGCACAACGTCAAATGCCATGTATATCCTACTGTTGCTACTTCAAAGAAAATATGGTGGCCAGGCATGGAGGCTCACGCCTATAATCCCAGCACTCTGGGAGGCCAAGGCAGGATGACCCCTTGAGCTCAGGAGTTCAAGACCAACCTGAGCAAGAGTGAGATCCCGTCTCTACTAAAAATAGAAAAACTATCAGTGGTGCCCAGCTATAGTCCTTGTGAGGCTGAGGCAAGAGGATCACTTGAGCCCAGGAGTTTGAGGTTGCTCTGGGCTAGGCTGATGCCAGGGCACTATACCCAGGGTGTCAGAGTAAGACGCTGCCTCAAAATAGTAATAAAATGGGGGGAGCATATTGGGGCAGCTCTTGTTGCTGGTGACTTGCTGCATGTCAGTATGAGTCTATGTAATGCTCCTCTGGCCTTGTGAGATGAGGACGGCTTTACCCCCATTTATGAATGAGGGCACTGAGCTCAGGGAGAGGAAGCTACTTGCCCAGAATGGGAATTCAAGTTCACAGCTGCCTGTCCTCTGAGCATTAGGCTGAGCCTCTCTAAAAGTGACAGAGCTGCCCCCACAAGATGTGTAGGGCAGACAAGCAGTTAGTGCCCCATGAGCTCAGCCAGGGCCTGCACAAAAGAGAGGTGTGGGGACCTTGGGGTCCCCATTCCAGCCCGGTCTCCAGAATGCCTAGCCATGTGGGTTAGGCTGGCCCTTTCTTTCACAGGGTCTTGGAACTGACCACATCCCTAGGGGCCTGAGATAGAGCATCCTCTGGGCCAGACCTCAGGATAGTGTCTCACCTGACGTGCCTTCACTCTTCAGGATCTGGTCCCAGTTGTCCCAGAGGCCAATGAAGAATGAACAGGGGCCCCACTGGGAGATGGTGCAAGCAGACACACTTCAGGTAGATGGACATAGACATGGACATCCCCACCAAGACTGGCTGATGGAGAAGATAGCCAGGAAGCAGTGACACAATTAACTCCAGCTACTGGAGCTTGAATACTGAAAGGCAGGCTCAAGGTGGATGGTGATACCAGGGCTGTGGCCTTCATTGACTTATTCCTGAGACACACCTAGATTCTTCATTCACTTGAGACCTTCTGGTCCCTGGGGAAGTTCCAAAGGTCCAGAGAACCTCTGGCCAGAGGCAGGTGATTCGGGTCATCTTCTCTGGGACCGCTACAGTCTGAACACCTGCTAGGCAGGATCACCTGCAGGGGCATATGTCCTGCTGGGGACCCCAGACAGCGTGGGCCTTCTAGGAGGAGCTCCCTCTAGGAACAGACTCTGAGCCTTGCAGGGTCTGCAGGGGAGGCTACAGGTGAGCTTAGCTTGCACAGGAGCCGTCTCAGGCCCATACCTTGGTCTTGGTCCTGACCACAACTTGTGTTAATTCCAGCTATCCCAGAACTTCCACCTGCTGTCAGTTCCCTGTTTACCTTGCTAGACTCCAGATGCCACTGTACACCCCTCATCACTACACTAGGGATTGAGCTCTCCTTACCCCTTCCTCTCCTTGCCTCTAGCAGTTCATTCATTCATTCACTAAAGAAACATAATTTGCATACCTAGTGTCTGCCGGGCACTGTCTAAGTTGCCAGGGACTATTTAAGATATACTGAAGGAAGAGGACAAAGCCTGTCAAAGTATAGATTTAAAAGCAGAGACTCGGCTCAGCGCCTGTAGCTCAACCGGCCAAGGCGCCAGCCACATACACCTAAGGTGGCGGGTTCGAATCCCCAGCCCGGACCTGCCAAACAACAATGACGGCTGCAACCAAAAAATAGCCGGGCGTTGTGGCGGGCGCCTGTGGTCCCAGCTACTTGGGAGGCAGAGGCAGGAGACTCGCTTAAGCCCAGGAGTTGGAGGTTGCTGTGAGCTGTAATGCCATGGCACTCTACCCAGGGGGACAGCTTGAGGCTCTGTCTCAAAAAAAAAAAAAAAAAAAAAAAAAAAAAGCAGAGACTCAGGAGCCAGGCTGCCTAGGTTCAAATCCTGGCTCCACTGCTTTCCAGCTGTGTGACCATGAGCAAATCACTTAACAACTCTGAGCCCCACTGCCTCAATTATAAAATAAGGCAAAGAACAGTGTCTCCCCAAGGAGATTGGGATGAGAATTCAATGCCTTATTATAGTATTAGTTAAGCGTGCCATGTGTTTGCAATGATTAGCGCAGGCTGCAGAAATGAATTATAAACAAATAAAATAATTGCAGTTTATGTCTGGTGTTTTGAAGGAAATAAACAGTGTGCTGTGGGAGACATTAGTGGGCATGGAGGGGCTCCTCTAGGTGGAGTAGTCAAGAGGGCCTCTCTGAGGAGGTGACTTCTTCAGGTTATGATGCATAGAACAGGGAAGGAGAGTCTCGGCAAAGCAGGGAAAACACTTTCCAGACAGAGGGACGAGCAAGTAAGAGTCCACGAGGCAGAAAATGTCTTGGCAGGTGTCAGGAAGGCCAGAAGGCCCAGGAGTCAGGAGCTCAGTGGGTGAGGGGATGCTGGCATGACAGTTCAGAGAGGCCAGCAGGACCTCGTGAGCCACATAAAGGAAGGAATCTTCTTTCTATTTCCAATAAAACAAACAACGCACAAGGTGTTTTTGTTTTTATAAATTGTATTGCAGCGTATCAACTACGTCAGAAGTACTCGAATTGTAAGTGTGCGTTGCCATGAATTTTCACAAAGTGGACACTCCCAGGAGCTGGGCACAGATCAAAACACAGCATGACCAGCACCCTAGCCCCTTCGAGTCACCACCCCGTGGGGGTCACATTGTTGGGCAGTGTCCCAACTTCTAATAGCACAGAGGAACTTTGCCTGTTTTTGAATCCCCTATGAATGGAATCACAGAGCACAATTCGCATCTGGCTTCTTCCACTCAACGTCGACTTGGTGAGATTGACGCCCCTGTGTCAGTGGCTGCGGTTGTGTTTCCCCTCTCGGCTGCACAGTGCTCCTTTGTTTCACTTCACCACATTTTCCAGTTCCACAGCTGATAGGCACTTGTGGTTTCTAGTTTGGGAATACTGTCAACACTCTAGTCCTGTTTTTTGGTGTGCACATGTATGCTTTTCTGATCATTGAAGGGTTTTAAACATGAAATTGATGAGATCTTTTTTCCAGCTCTCTCCACTTCCTGCGTTAGCTCCAAAGGGCTGCACCAGAACTGGACCAGCCTCAACTTTACCTTGTTGTTCCAAAGCAGCTCTTTTTTTTTTTTTTTTTTTTGAGACAGAGCCTCAAGCTGTCCCCCTGGGCAGAGTGCCGTGGCATCACAGCTCACAGCAACCTCCAACTCCTGGGCTCAAGCGAGTCTCCTGCCTCCGCCTCCCAAGCAGCTGGGACCACAGGCGCCCACCACAACACCCGGCTATTTCTTGGTTGCAGCCGTCATTGTTGTTTTGGCGGGTCCAGGCTGGGGATTCGAACCCGCCACCTTAGGTGTACGTGGCTGGCACCTTAGCCGGTTGAGCTATAGGCGCTGAGCCCCAAAGCAGCTCTTATTGGAGTCTACCTATTGCACGCTGATGGCCTGTCCTTCTTCAGGACTGGGTGTCCTCATGAAAAAAATGGACTCACTCATACCAAAGCTGCAGGTGGCTGTGAAGTTAAATTAAAAGGGAAAACGCAGTGACAGCACAGGGCCATTTCCAGCCTCACCACCTCACCACCGCAGCCCTGCATTATCAATGTCCTTTCTCTTTCCTCTTCCAGGTCCAGGAAAAGGAAAAGAAGACAAAGGCGCCCCCTGTGGGCAAGGGTAAGACACAGCCCTCCCTTTCCAGAGCTCTGTAGGCTCCTGTCTTCTGAGCAGTTGATATGTCCTCTACCCAAGGCCAGTACAGTCCCAGCCTCCACTGAAAGGGCAGTGCCCAAAGTGTAGATGACCCAAGAATCACTGCCGCCTTCACACATTCGTGCCACACGTCGGATCCTGCTCCTCTTCCCCACCCCACCCCAGGTCCCCAGAGAGGCCTCCCTAGGTGGCCACCCGGCCTGCTCTCCTGGTACTGTGTCCATAACAAATGGGCCCTTTCCCTGCCCCTAGCCCTGCACACCCTAGCCTTGCCCAATGCCTAATATCTGGTCGCCAGACTGCGCGGGCAGGGAGGGACCTGTCCCCTGTTCCCGGAAAATGGAAGATCGCCTACACCTGGCGTTGTGCCCAGCGCCTGGCGGGGGCGTCATAAATATCTCCTGAATGATTCATTCATTCCTTCGGGAGAGAAAGCGTGACCCCTAAGTGATTAAGAGTATGGACTTTAAAGTCACACAGATCTGGATTCAGGTTCTGGCTCTGACCTTTGGCTCCGTGACCTTGGTCTCCTCTGAGCTTGTTTCCTCATGTAAGAAATGGAGTGACCACGAACTCGACTGGGCCAGCGTGGGGATCAAGTGAGGCGATGTTGTAAGGGACTAGCACGGATCTGGCCTACAGTAACAGCTCAGTCGTGGTGGGAGGGGTAATTTCTTTCAGAGAAGGGGAAACCCGGCTGTGTTCTTTGGCTCCAGAGAGGTGCGCGTTGTCAGGGCCGTTTTACAGATAAAGAAACTGAGACCTAGAAAGGGAAAGGCCCCTGACTCTGCCCGCCTCAGAGCCCCTGGTGAGCACGTCCCCAGCCTTCCCTCGTCCTGGGCCTGGGAGTGAAAGGCTCTCGCCCCTGGTGCTCAGGGCGCGCTTGGGGATCTCCAGCTCCTGGAAGCGACACGCAGCTCTCAGAGCGGAGGAAGCGCCCGGGGTTGTCACTTTAAATCAAAGAGGGAGCGGGCGGGCGGCGAGCGCGAGGGAGCGCGCGGCGGGCTCCTGGGAGCGTGCCCGGACTGCGGCGCAGCTCCCGCCAGCCGCCCCGGCCCCGCCGAGCCCCCGGCCCGCGCTGCGCTCCTCCGAGGCGGGCGCCCGGCGACACTGCAGGGGTGGCGTCGCGGGCAGCGGTCAGGGAAGCGCAGGTGCGTGAGCGCTGTGGGAGGCTGGCTGGGAGCCGGAGCCGGATCGGCTGCCCCTCCGCGGAGCCGGGGTGAGTACGCACGGGCGACCCCAGCGCGCGGCCAAGACACGCACTCTGCACGCGGACGCCTGCAGTCCCCCTCCCGGGTCCCCACTCCCGGCCTCGCGCGCCTGCATCCCCGCGCGGCGCTTGTACACGAGCTAACGCTGGGCGCCTGCCGGGCCCAACCAGTCCGCGCAGTGCGCATCGCATCGCGCCCCGCACGTCCTCCCTGCGTTGCACACACGCGGCTCACCCCGCCGTTTACACGCCCCTCCGCCCGCACGGCACGCATGCCCCTCATGGTCACACTCAACACCCTGACTGTCCCCACTGCCCCGGCCCACCCTGGCTTCACGCCCCCTTCCGGACACAAGGGTCAGCCCCCACATCACATACTCTGGGGGTTCCGAGGCAGCAGTGCTGGGGCGGCAGGAACTGTCCCAGCCCAGAGGGGTACGTCGCACCCCATCTCCGGAAGGCCTGGGCTGTGTGAAGAGCCAGAGAGAACCCTCAGCCTCAGGGTCACCAGCCTGGGTGGAAGGCTTTCCAATAGCCCCTTGGAATCTTTGGCGCCACTGCTTCTTAGCTAGGAAGGAGGCTCACCCAGATGCCGTATAGTCGGTCAGGCGTTGGATTTGGGCTGAAGCAGTAGAAAGAAGTGGGACCAAACATGGGGACAAGAAAGCCTGACCTGTGAGTAAAGGAGCCCTGAGCCCGCCACCCTGGTGGCCCCTCAACCAGAGGTACAGAGACACTGTTTGATCCCCACCTCAGTCAGTGAGGCCACCCGGATTCCAAAGAGCCTGGGAAAACCTGCACCCTGGGTGACAGGTTTGGCGAACAACCGCAATAGTGCTTCCTAGCAGAAACGGGGAGATTGAGGCTTGGAAAGGGTGGGAGACCCACCTGAGTTAACACAGCTGGTCTGAAGGAAGGTCAGGACAAGTACCCACGCCCCCAGCCTCACCCTTCTGAGATCTGAAACCCTTCCCAAGCAGCTCAGCAGAATGGGTCCTCCTAGCCAGGGCTCAGACCGGACTGCCCCTCTAGGTCAGCTGTGGTGACTCTGGGAATGTCGTTTCCTGCACTTATAGTTTTTGCATCAGTGCAAGAGGCAGGGTAGCAGCCCCCCTCAGATGACACAGGGCAAGAGCAGGTAGCAGCCCCTCAGAAGGCTGCAGGCACGATCCTCTGAAATGACAGAGGGCAAGTCCTTGGTACAGTGCCTGGCACCTAGTAGGTGCCCAGAATGCCAGCCACCCCCTAGCCAATCACTACTGTGGTTTCTGTGGGCTGTCTGGGGGATGTTGGCAGGATGTGGGTATCTCAGAAATGGATGGCAGAGGTAATGAGGCACTTGAAAAGGTTTTCAAACCTAAAGATCTCAAAGAGGCTCCTGGAAGGTGGAGTGTCCCTGTGCCCATCCTCCAGCCTTCCCATTACCTATTGGCCTCAACATGGGGATTGGGGAGCTAGCACTTTGCTGGCCAGAGATGCGATTTGAGGACATTGAGGAAGGAGATGAGATGGAGAGGGGCGCAGAGACACAGGGCTCTGCTTTCTCTCTCTCTCACAACATTCCTGGAAAGCCACTTCCCTAACAAGCCCAGGAGGGGGCCTCCACCAGGCTTGGATTACGCAAAGCCAGGTGGGGCTCTTCCCACCCACCCCATCCCCAAAGGCCTGTGTGGTCAGGAGTCAGCATGGTGGCCAAGAGCACCCTGGCACCCATCCCCATGCTGCTACTCATGTGTGGAGTGACCTGGGGACCCATTAATCCATTCAGTCATCAGGTCCACAGTGTGTACCCACTATGTACCAGTAGCAGTGCTGAGCACTTAGCATGTCTACATGTGTACAGCAGTTGGGAGGTATCTCTAGGTAGGTAGACTGAGCTAGGATTTGAAACTACAGCTGTTCCAGTGAGCACACTCCATGTGGTTTGGGGGTTGGGGACTGAACAAATAGGTTGTGTGGGGAGGGGTGCTGAGGGAGGGATGTGCAGGCTCAGGAGCTCAGGCCTGGAGTAGCTCCAGTTCACTCCTGCGCGCTGTGTCTGAAGCTGCCCTGGCCTCCCATAAGCCTGGTCAGCATCCTACTCCTAGCCAAAGCCACAGCCCTCTGCCTGGCAGCCCTCCAGGCTGCCAGCAGGAGCCCACTGAGGTCGGCTCAGGTGAGATAGAGTCCAGGGGTCTTGGAAGTAGTGAGGAAAGCCATTAAGAAAGGCACTTGCTGCAGAGCCAGATCTGGCTCAGTCTCAACTCCCTGCCATCAACTCAGTGACCTTGGGCCAATTCACTGCCCTTCTCTGAGTCTCCCTTTCCTTCTCCATGGAGTGGAGGTAATAACAGGATTTGCCCCCTAAGAGTCTGGGGAATAATGAGGAAGATGGCTGTTATTGCTAATGGGAGGAGACCCCGGATTGGGCGGCAGGTATGGCGCCCAGCCTAGCTCCACACCGCTGTCTCTGTGGCTGCAGGCAAGTCACTTAATCTCTTTGAACCTCCCCAGCTCATCCAAAGTCCAGTTTACAAAGCTCATGAGCCAGGATGCTCCCAGGTCCAGCAGACTCTGGACGTGAACAGAGGGGTGAGAAGGTCTGACGCCAGGAAGGAGCAGGGCCTGCTCAATTCCAACTCCTGTTATGTTTGTGGGGGGTCATGAGGGATGGAGACCCATGTCCCCAGATCTTCTAACTTTTAAAGGGAAATTGGGGCCAGGTTCAGTGGCTCATGCCTGTAATCCTGGCACTCTGGGAGGCTGAGATGGTTGGATTGCTTAAGTTCAGGAGTCTGAAACCAGCCTATACAAGAGTGAGACCCTATCTCTACTAAAAATAGAAAAACTGGGGCTGTGGTGGCTCATGTCAGTAATCCTAGCACTCTGGGAGGCTAAGGTAGGTGGATTGCCTGAGCTCACAAGTTCAAGACCAGCCTGAACCAGAGTGAGACCCCATCTCTAAAAATAGCGGGGTGTTGTGGCAGGCACCTGTAATCCCAGCTACTTGGGAGACTGAGGCAAGAGAATTGCTTGAGCCCAAGAGTTTGAGGTCGTTGTGAGCTGTGACACCATGGCACTCTATGGATGGTGATAAAGTGAGATTCTGTCTCAAAAAAAAAAAAGAAAGAAAAGAAAAGAAAAACTAGCCCTGCATTGTGGCAGATGCCTATTTTCCTAGCTACTCAGGAGACTGAGGCAGGAGGATCGCTTGAGCCCAGAAATCTGAGGTTGCTGCGAGCTATGACACCATAGCAGTCAACCCCAGAGCAACAGAGTAAGACTCTGTCTCAAAAAAAAAGAAAGAAAAGAAAAGGAAAAAAGAAAGGAAAATTAAAAATCTTTTTATTTGGCTTGGCGCCTATAGCTCAACCGGCTAAGGCGCCAGCCACGTACACCTAAGGTGGCGGGTTCGAATCCCCAGCCATGGCACTCAAACCCAGGGTGACTGAGACTGTCTCAAAAAAAAAAAAAAAAAAAAAGTTTTATAAGGGATGCCGACTCTCTCTGCAAATATGATAAAAGCTGTTATTTAGAAAAGGTATTGGGCTTGGCGCCTATAGCTCAACTGGCTAAGGCGCCAGCCACGTACACCTAAGGTGGCGGGTTCGAATCCCCAGCCCGGACCCGCCAAACAAC